>NC_092008.1:10943925-11282050 GCF_044704955.1 Pristiophorus japonicus
TGGGAGTCTGATTGATGGGAGTCTGATTGATGGGAGTCTGATTGATATGAGTCTGATTGATGGGAGTCTGATTGATGGGAGTCTGATTGATGGTGGTCTGATTGATGGGGGTCTGACTGAAGGGGGTCTTATTGATGGGAGTCTGATTGATGGGGTCTGATTGATGTGGCTCTGATTGATGGGAGTCTGATTGATGGGAGTCTGACTGATGGGAGTCTGACTGATGGGAATCTGACTGATGAGGGTCTGATTGATGGGAGTCTGATTGATGGGGGTCTGGTTGATGGGGGTTTGATTGATGGGAGTCTGATTGATGGGGGTCTGATTGATGGGGGTTTGATTGATGGTAATCTGATTGATGGGAGTCTGATTGATGGGAGTCTGACTGATGGGAGTCTGACTGATGGGAGTCTGACTGATGGGAGTCTGACTGATGGGGGTCTGCTTGATGGGGGTCTGATTGATGGGGGCCTGATTGTTGGTGGTCTGATTGATGGGGGACTGATTGATGGGGTTCTGATTCATGGGAGTCTGATTGTTGGGAGTCTGATTGATGGGAGTCTGACTGATGGGAGTCTGATTGATGGGAGTCTGATTGATGGGAGTCTGATTGATGGGAGTCTGATTGAATGGAGTCTGATTGATGGGAGTCTGATTGATGGGAGTCTGATTGATGGGAGTCTGATTGATGGGGGTCTGATTGATGGGAGTCTGATTGATGGGGGTCTGATTGATGGGCGTCTGATTGATGGGAGTCTGATTGATGGGAGTCTGATTGATGGGAGTCTGATTCATGGGAGTCTGATTGATGGGAGTCTGCTTGATGGGGGTCTGATTGAAGGTGGCCTGATTGATGGGAGTCTGACTGATGGAAGTCTGATTGATGGGAGTCTGATTGATGGGGGTCTGACTGATGAGGGGCTGATTGATGGGAGTCTGATTGATGGGGTCTGATTGATGGGGGTCTGATTGATGGGAGCCTGATTGATGCAGTCTGATTGATGGGAGAGGTGATTGATGGGGTGTGATTGATGGGAGTCTGATTGATGGGAGTCTGATTGATGGGAGTCTGATTGATGGGAGTCTGATTGATGGGGTCTGATTGATGGAAGTCTGCTTGATGGGGGTCTGATTGAAGGTGGCCTGATTGATGGGAGTCTGACTGATGGGGGTCTGACTAATGGGGGTCTGATTGATGGGCTCTGATTGATGGGAGTCTGCATGATGGGGGTCTGATTGATGGTGGCCTGATTGTTGGTGGTCTGATTGATGGGGGACTGATTGATGGGAGTCTGATTGATGGGAGTCTGATTGATGGTAATCTGATTGATGGGAGTCTGATTGATGGGAATCTGATTGATGGGGTCTGATTGATCGGAGTCTGATTGATGGGGGTCTGACTGATGGGGGACTGATTGATGGGGTCTGATTGACGGGAGTCTGATTGACGGGGGTCTGATTGATGGGCTCTGATTGATGGGAGTCTGCTTGATGGGGGTCTGATTGATGGGGGTCTGATTGATGGGGGTCTCATTGATGGGAGTCTGATTGATGGGAGTCTGATTGATGGGGGTCTGACTGATGGGGGTCTGACTGATGGGGGTCTGAATGATGGGGGTCTGACTGATGGGGGTCTGCTTGATGGGGGTCTGATTGTTGGTGGTCTGATTGATGGGGGACTGATTGATGGGGGACTGATTGATGGGAATCTGATTGAAAGGGGTCTGATTGAAAGGAGTCTGATTGATTGGGGTCTGATTGATGTGAGTCTGATTGATGGGAGTCTGACTGATGGGGTCTGATTGATGGAGGTCTGATTGATGGGGGTCTGATTGATGGGAGTCTGGTTGATGAGAGTCTGGTTGATGGGAGTCTGACTGATGGGAATCTGACTGATGGGGGTCTGATTGATGGGGGTCTGATTGATGGGAGTCTGATTGATGGGAGTCTGATTGATGGGAGTCTGATTGATGGGAGTCTGATTGATGGGAGTCTGATTGATGGGGGTCTGATTGATGGGGGTCTGACTGAAGGGGGTCTTATTGATGGGGGTCTGATTGATGGGCGTCTGATTGATGGGAGTCTGATTGATGGGAGTCTGATTGATGGGAGTCTGATTCATGGGAGTCTGATTGATGGGAGTCTGCTTGATGGGGGTCTGATTGAAGGTGGCCTGATTGATGGGAGTCTGACTGATGGAAGTCTGATTGATGGGAGTCTGATTGATGGGGGTCTGACTGATGAGGGGCTGATTGATGGGAGTCTGATTGATGGGGTCTGATTGATGGGGGTCTGATTGATGGGAGCCTGATTGATGCAGTCTGATTGATGGGAGAGGTGATTGATGGGGTGTGATTGATGGGAGTCTGATTGATGGGAGTCTGATTGATGGGAGTCTGATTGATGGGAGTCTGATTGATGGGGTCTGATTGATGGGAGTCTGCTTGATGGGGGTCTGATTGAAGGTGGCCTGATTGATGGGAGTCTGACTGATGGGGGTCTGACTAATGGGGGTCTGATTGATGGGCTCTGATTGATGGGAGTCTGCATGATGGGGGTCTGATTGATGGTGGCCTGATTGTTGGTGGTCTGATTGATGGGGGACTGATTGATGGGAGTCTGATTGATGGGAGTCTGATTGATGGTAATCTGATTGATGGGAGTCTGATTGATGGGAATCTGATTGATGGGGTCTGATTGATCGGAGTCTGATTGATGGGGGTCTGACTGATGGGGGTCTGATTGATGGGGTCTGATTGACGGGAGTCTGATTGACGGGGGTCTGATTGATGGGCTCTGATTGATGGGAGTCTGCTTGATGGGGGTCTGATTGATGGGGGTCTGATTGATGGGGGTCTCATTGATGGGAGTCTGATTGATGGGAGTCTGATTGATGGGGGTCTGACTGATGGGGGTCTGACTGATGGGGGTCTGAATGATGGGGGTCTGACTGATGGGGGTCTGCTTGATGGGGGTCTGATTGTTGGTGGTCTGATTGATGGGGGACTGATTGATGGGGGACTGATTGATGGGAATCTGATTGAAAGGGGTCTGATTGAAAGGAGTCTGATTGATTGGGGTCTGATTGATGTGAGTCTGATTGATGGGAGTCTGACTGATGGGGTCTGATTGATGGAGGTCTGATTGATGGGGGTCTGATTGATGGGAGTCTGGTTGATGAGAGTCTGGTTGATGGGAGTCTGACTGATGGGAATCTGACTGATGGGGGTCTGATTGATGGGGGTCTGATTGATGGGAGTCTGATTGATGGGAGTCTGATTGATGGGAGTCTGATTGATGGGAGTCTGATTGATGGGAGTCTGATTGATGGGAGTCTGCTTGATGGGGGTCTGATTGATGGTGGCCTGATTGATGGGAGTATGATTGATGGGGGTCTGCTTGATGGGGGTCTGATTGATGGTGGCCTGATTGATGGGGTCTGATTGATGGGGTCTGACTGATGGGAGTCTGCTTGATGGGGGTCTGATTGATGGTGGCCTGATTGATGGGGTCTGATTGATGGGAGTATCATTGATGGGGGTCTGATTGATGGGAGTCTGATTGATGGGAGTCTGATTGATGGGAGTCTGATTGATGGGAATCTGATTGATGGGATCTGATTGATGGGGGTCTGATTGATGGTGGTCTGATTGATGGGAGTCTGATTGTTGGGCTGTCTGATTGATGGGAGTCTGATTGATGGGAGTCTGATTGATGGGGGTCTGATTGATGGGAGTCTGGTTGATGAGAGTCTGGTTGATGGGAGTCTGACTGATGGGAATCTGACTGATGGGGGTCTGATTGATGGGGGTCTGATTGATGGGAGTCTGATTGATGGAAGTCTGATTGATGGGCGTCTGATTGATGGGAGTCTGATTGATGGGAGTCTGATTGATGGGAGTCTGATTGATGGGGGTTTGATTGATGGGGGTCTGATTGATGGGAGTCTGATTGATGGTGATCTGATTCATGGGAGTCTGATTGATGGGGGTCTGATTGATTGGGGTCTGATTGATGGAGGTCTGACTGATGAGCGGCTGATTGATGGGAGTCTGATTGATGGGGTCTGATTGATGGGAGTCTGATTGATGGGAGTCTGATTGATGGGAGTCTGATTGATGGGGTCTGATTGACGGGAGTCTGATTGACGGGGGTCTGATTGATGGGCTCTGATTGATGGGAGTCTGACTGATGGGGGTCTGACTGATCGGGGTCTGACTGATGGGGGTCTGTCTGATGGGGGTCTGATTGATGGGTTCTGATTGATGGTGGTCTGATTGATGGGGGCCTAATTGATGGGGGTCTGATTGATGGGGGTCTGATTGATGGGAGTCTGGTTGATGGGAGTCTGACTGATGGGAATCTGACTGATGGGAGTCTGATTGATGGGAGTCTGATTGATGGGAGTCTGATTGATGGGAGTCTGATTGATGGGAGTCTGATTGATGGGGTGTGATTGATGGGGGTCTGATTGAAGGTGGCCTGATTGATGGGAGTCTGACTGATGGGAGTCTGATTGATGGGGGTCTGACTGATGAGGGGCTGATTGATGGGAGTCTGATTGATGGGGTCTGATTGATGGGAGTCTGTTTGATGGGGGTCTGATTCATGGGAGTCTGATTGATGCAGTGTGATTGATCGGAGTCTGATTGATCGGAGTCTGATTGATCGGAGTCTGACTGATCGGAGTCTGACTGATGGGGGTCTGATTGACGGGAGTCTGATTGACGGGGGTCTGATTAATGGGAGTCTGATTGATGGGACTTTGATTGATGGGAGTCTGATTGATGGGAGTCTGATTGATGGGAGTCTGATTGATGGGAGTCTGATTGATGGGAGTCTGATTGATGGGGTCTGATTGATGGGAGTCTGATTGAAGGTGGCCTGATTGATGGGAGCCTGACTGATGGGAGTCTGATTGATGGGGGTCTGACTGATGAGGGGCTGATTGATGGGAGTCTGATTGATGGGGTCTGATTGATGGGAGTCTGATTGATGGGGGTCTGATTGATGGGAGCATGATTGATGCAGTCTGATTGATCGGAGTCTGATTGATCGGAGTCTGATTGATCGGAGTCTGACTGATCGGAGTCTGACTGATGGTGGTCTGATTGACGGGAGTCTGATTGACGGGGGTCTGATTAATGGGAGTCTGATTGATGGGACTTTGATTGATGGGAGTCTGATTGATGGGTGATTGATGGGGTCTGATTGATGGGGTCTGATTGATGGGAGTCTGCTTGATGGGGGTCTGATTGATGGTGGCCTGATTGATGGTAGTATGATTGATGGGGGTCTGCTTGATGGGGGTCTGATTGATGGTGGCCTGATTGATGGGGTCTGATTGATGGGAGTATCATTGATGCGGGTCTGATTGATGGGAGTCTGATTGATGGGAGTCTGATTGATGGGACTCTGATTGATGGGGGTCTGATTGATGGGGGTCTGATTGATGGTGGTCTAATTGATGGGAGTCTGATTGATGGGGGGTCTGATTGATGGGAGTCTGATTGATGGGAGTCTGATTGATGGGAGTCTGATTGATATGAGTCTGATTGATGGGAGTCTGATTGATGGGAGTCTGATTGATGGTGGTCTGATTGATGGGGGTCTGACTGAAGGGGGTCTTATTGATGGGAGTCTGTTTGATGGGGTCTGATTGATGTGGCTCTGATTGATGGGAGTCTGATTGATGGGAGTCTGACTGATGGGAGTCTGACTGATGGGAATGTGACTGATGAGGGTCTGATTGATGGGAGTCTGATTGATGGGGCTCTGGTTGATGGGGGTTTGATTGATGGGAGTCTGAATGATGGGGGTCTGATTGATGGGGGTTTGATTGATGGTAATCTGATTGATGGGAGTCTGATTGATGGGAGTCTGACTGATGGTAGTCTGACTGATGGGAGTCTGACTGATGGGAGTCTGACTGATGGGGGTCTGCTTGATGGGGGTCTGATTGATGGGGGCCTGATTGTTGGTGGTCTGTTTGATGGGGGACTGATTGATGGGAGTCTGATTGATGGGAATCTGATTGAAAGGGATCTGATTGATGGGAGTCTGACTGATGGGGGTCTGATTGATGGGGGTCTGATTGATGGGGTTCTGATTCATGGGAGTCTGATTGTTGGGAGTCTGATTGATGGGAGTCTGACTGATGGGAGTCTGATTGATGGGAGTCTGATTGATGGGAGTCTGATTGATGGGAGTCTGATTGATGGGAGTCTGATTGATGGGAGTCTGATTGATGGGAGTCTGATTGATGGGAGTCTGATTGATGGGAGTCTGATTGATGGGGGTCTGATTGATGGGGGTCTGATTGATGGGCGTCTGATTGATGGGAGTCTGATTGATGGGAGTCTGATTGATGGGAGTCTGATTCATGGGAGTCTGATTGATGGGAGTCTGCTTGATGGGGGTCTGATTGAAGGTGGCCTGATTGATGGGAGTCTGACTGATGGAAGTCTGATTGATGAGAGTCTGATTGATGGGGGTCTGACTGATGAGGGGCTGATTGATGGGAGTCTGATTGATGGGGTCTGATTGATGGGGGTCTGATTGATGGGAGCCTGATTGATGCAGTCTGATTGATGGGAGAGGTGATTGATGGGGTGTGATTGATGCGAGTCTGATTGATGGGAGTCTGATTGATGGGAGTCTGATTGATGGGAGTCTGATTGATGGGGTCTGATTGATGGGAGTCTGCTTGATGGGGGTCTGATTGAAGGTGGCCTGATTGATGGGAGTCTGACTGATGGGGGTCTGACTAATGGGGGTCTGATTGATGGGCTCTGATTGATGGGAGTCTGCATGATGGGGGTCTGATTGATGGTGGCCTGATTGTTGGTGGTCTGATTGATGGGGGACTGATTGATGGGAGTCTGATTGATGGGAGTCTGATTGATGGTAATCTGATTGATGGGAGTCTGATTGATGGGAGTCTGATTGATGGGGGTCTGACTGATGGGGGTCTGATTGATGGGGTCTGATTGACGGGAGTCTGATTGACGGGGGTCTGATTGATGGGCTCTGATTGATGGGAGTCTGCTTGATGGGGGTCTGATTGATGGGGGTCTGATTGATGGGGGTCTCATTGATGGGAGTCTGATTGATGGGAGTCTGATTGATGGGAGTCTGATTGATATGAGTCTGATTGATGGGAGTCTGATTGATGGGAGTCTGATTGATGGTGGTCTGATTGATGGGGGTCTGACTGAAGGGGGTCTTATTGATGGGAGTCTGTTTGATGGGGTCTGATTGATGTGGCTCTGATTGATGGGAGTCTGATTGATGGGAGTCTGACTGATGGGAGTCTGACTGATGGGAATGTGACTGATGAGGGTCTGATTGATGGGAGTCTGATTGATGGGGCTCTGGTTGATGGGGGTTTGATTGATGGGAGTCTGATTGATGGGGGTCTGATTGATGGGGGTTTGATTGATGGTAATCTGATTGATGGGAGTCTGATTGATGGGAGTCTGACTGATGGTAGTCTGACTGATGGGAGTCTGACTGATGGGAGTCTGACTGATGGGGGTCTGCTTGATGGGGGTCTGATTGATGGGGGCCTGATTGTTGGTGGTCTGTTTGATGGGGGACTGATTGATGGGAGTCTGATTGATGGGAATCTGATTGAAAGGGATCTGATTGATGGGAGTCTGACTGATGGGGGTCTGATTGATGGGGGTCTGATTGATGGGGTTCTGATTCATGGGAGTCTGATTGTTGGGAGTCTGATTGATGGGAGTCTGACTGATGGGAGTCTGATTGATGGGAGTCTGATTGATGGGAGTCTGATTGATGGGAGTCTGATTGATGGGAGTCTGATTGATGGGAGTCTGATTGATGGGAGTCTGATTGATGGGAGTCTGATTGATGGGAGTCTGATTGATGGGGGTCTGATTGATGGGGGTCTGATTGATGGGCGTCTGATTGATGGGAGTCTGATTGATGGGAGTCTGATTGATGGGAGTCTGATTCATGGGAGTCTGATTGATGGGAGTCTGCTTGATGGGGGTCTGATTGAAGGTGGCCTGATTGATGGGAGTCTGACTGATGGAAGTCTGATTGATGAGAGTCTGATTGATGGGGGTCTGACTGATGAGGGGCTGATTGATGGGAGTCTGATTGATGGGGTCTGATTGATGGGGGTCTGATTGATGGGAGCCTGATTGATGCAGTCTGATTGATGGGAGAGGTGATTGATGGGGTGTGATTGATGGGAGTCTGATTGATGGGAGTCTGATTGATGGGAGTCTGATTGATGGGAGTCTGATTGATGGGGTCTGATTGATGGGAGTCTGCTTGATGGGGGTCTGATTGAAGGTGGCCTGATTGATGGGAGTCTGACTGATGGGGGTCTGACTAATGGGGGTCTGATTGATGGGCTCTGATTGATGGGAGTCTGCATGATGGGGGTCTGATTGATGGTGGCCTGATTGTTGGTGGTCTGATTGATGGGGGACTGATTGATGGGAGTCTGATTGATGGGAGTCTGATTGATGGTAATCTGATTGATGGGAGTCTGATTGATGGGAGTCTGATTGATGGGAGTCTGATTGATGGGGGTCTGATTGATGGGGGTCTGATTGATGGGGTCTGATTGACGGGAGTCTGATTGACGGGGGTCTGATTGATGGGCTCTGATTGATGGGAGTCTGCTTGATGGGGGTCTGATTGATGGGGGTCTGATTGATGGGGGTCTCATTGATGGGAGTCTGATTGATGGGAGTCTGATTGATGGGGGTCTGACTAATGGGGGTCTGACTGATGGGGGTCTAATGATGGGGGTCTGACTGATGGGGGTCTGCTTGATGGGGGTCTGATTGTTGGTGGTCTGATTGATGGGGGACTGATTGATGGGGGACTGATTGATGGGAATCTGATTGAAAGGGGTCTGATTGAAAGGAGTCTGATTGATTGGGGTCTGATTGATGTGACTCTGATTGATGGGAGTCTGACTGATGGGGTCTGATTGATGGAGGTCTGATTGATGGGGGTCTGATTGATGGGAGTCTGGTTGATGAGAGTCTGGTTGATGGGAGTCTGACTGATGGGAATCTGACTGATGGGGGTCTGATTGATGGGAGTCTGATTGATGGGAGTCTGATTGATGGGAGTCTGATTGATGGGAGTCTGATTGATGGGAGTCTGATTGATGGGAGTCTGATTGATGGGGGTCTGATTGATGGGGGTCTGACTGAAGGGGGTCTTATTGATGGGAGTCTGATTGATGGGAGTCTGATTGATGGGAGTTTGATTGATGTGGCTCTGATTGATGGGAGTCTGATTGATGGGAGTCTGACTGATGGGAATCTGACTGATGGGGGTCTGATTGATGGGAGTCTGATTGATGGGTGTCTGATTGATGGGGGTTTGATTGATGGGAGTCTGATTGATGGGGGCCTGATTGATGGGGGTTTGATTGATGGTAATCTGACTGATGGGAGTCTGACTGATGGGAGTCTGACTGATGGGAGTCTGACTGATGGGGGTCTGATTGATGGGGGCCTGATTGTTGGTGGTCTGATTGATGGGGGGCTGATTGATGGGAGTCTGATTGATGGGAATCTGATTGAAAGGGATCTGATTGATGGGAGTCTGACTGATGGGGGTCTGATTGATGGGGGTCTGATTGATGGGAGTCTGATTGATGGGGGCCTGATTGATGGGGGTTTGATTGATGGTAATCTGATTGATGGGAGTCTGATTGATGTGGCTCTGATTGATGGGAGTCTGATTGATGGGAGTCTGACTGATGGGAGTCTGACTGATGGGAATCTGACTGATGGGGGTCTGATTGATGGGAGTCTGATTGATGGGTGTCTGATTGATGGGGGTTTGATTGATGGGAGTCTGATTGATGGGGGCCTGATTGATGGGGGTTTGATTGATGGTAATCTGACTGATGGGAGTCTGACTGATGGGAGTCTGACTGATGGGAGTCTGACTGATGGGGGTCTGCTTGATGGGGGTCTGATTGATGGGGGCCTGATTGTTGGTGGTCTGATTGATGGGGGGCTGATTGATGGGAGTCTGATTGATGGGAATCTGATTGAAAGGGATCTGATTGATGGGAGTCTGACTGATGGGGGTCTGATTGATGGGGGTCTGATTGATGGGGTTCTGATTCATGGGAATCTGATTGTTGGGAGTCTGATTGATGGGAGTCTGATTGATGGGAGTCTGATTGATGGGAGTCTGATTGATGGGAGTCTGATTGATGGGAGTCTGATTGATGGGAGTCTGATTGATGGGAGTCTGATTGATGGGGGTCTGATTGATGGGGGTCTGATTGATGGGAGTCTGATTGATGGAAATCTGATTGATGGGAGTCTGATTGATGGGAGTCTGATTCATGGGAGTCTGATTGATGGGAGTCTGCTTGATGGGGGTCTGATTGAAGGTGGCCTGATTGATGGGAGTCTGACTGATGGGAGTCTGATTGATGGGAGTCTGATTGATGGCGGTCTGACTGATGAGGGGCTGATTGATGGGAGTCTGATTGATGGGGTCTGATTGATGGGGGACTGATTGATGGGAGCCTGATTAATGCAGTCTGATTGATGGGAGAGGTGATTGATGGGGTGTGATTGATGGGAGTCTGATTGATGGGAGTCTGATTGATGGGAGTCTGATTGATGGGGTCTGATTGATGGGAGTCTGCTTGATGGGGGTCTGATTGAAGGTGGCCTGATTGATGGGAGTCTGACTGATGGGGGTCTGACTGATGGGGGTCTGATTGATGGGGTCTGATTGACAGGAGTCTGATTGATGGGAGTGTGATTGACGGGGGTCTGATTGACGGGGGTCTGATTGACGGGAGTCTGATTCACGGGAGTCTGATTGACGGGGGTCTGATTGACGGGGGTCTGACTGACGGGGGTCTGACTGAAGGGGGTCTGACTGATGGGGGTCTGACTGATGGGGGTCTGACTGATGGGGGTCTGACTGATGGCGGTCTGATTGATGGGAGTCTGATTGATGGGTTCTGATTGATGGTAGTCTGATTGATGGGGGACTGATTGATGGGAGTCTGATTGATGGGAGTCTGATTGATGGGAGTCTGATTGATGGGAGTCTGATTGATGGTGATCTGATTGATGGGAGTCTGATTGATGGGAATCTGATTGAAAGGGATCTGATTGATGGGAGTGTGATTGATGGGGGTCTGATTGATTGGGGTCTGATTGATGGGAGTCTGATTGATGCGGGGCTGATTGATGAGGGGCTGATTGATGGGAGTCTGATTGATGGGAGTCTGATTGACGGGGGTCTGATTGATGGGAGTCTGACTGATGGGGGTCTGACTGATGGGGGTCTGACTGATGGGGGTCTGACTGATGGGTGTCTGATTGATGGGTTCTGATTGATGGTGGTCTGTTTGATGGGGGTTTGATTGATGGACTCTGATTGATGTGGGTCTGATTGATGGGGGTCTGATTGATGGGTGTCTGGTTGATGGGAGTCTGACTGATGAGAATCTGACTGATGGGGTCTGACTGATGGGGTCTGATTGATGGGAGTCTGCTTGATGGGGGTCTGATTGAAGGTGGTCTGATTGATGGGAGTCTGACTGATGGGAGTCTGACTGATGGGAGTCTGACTGATGGGGGTCTGCTTGATGGGGGTCTGATTGATGGGGGCCTGATTGTTGGTGGTCTGATTGATGGGGGGCTGATTGATGGGAGTCTGATTGATGGGAATCTGATTGAAAGGGATCTGATTGATGGGAGTCTGACTGATGGGGGTCTGATTGATGGGGGTCTGATTGATGGGGTTCTGATTCATGGGAATCTGATTGTTGGGAGTCTGATTGATGGGAGTCTGATTGATGGGAGTCTGATTGATGGGAGTCTGATTGATGGGAGTCTGATTGATGGGAGTCTGATTGATGGGAGTCTGATTGATGGGAGTCTGATTGATGGGGGTCTGATTGATGGGGGTCTGATTGATGGGAGTCTGATTGATGGAAATCTGATTGATGGGAGTCTGATTGATGGGAGTCTGATTCATGGGAGTCTGATTGATGTGAGTCTGCTTGATGGGGGTCTGATTGAAGGTGGCCTGATTGATGGGAGTCTGACTGATGGGAGTCTGATTGATGGGAGTCTGATTGATGGCGGTCTGACTGATGAGGGGCTGATTGATGGCAGTCTGATTGATGGGGTCTGATTGATGGGGGACTGATTGATGGGAGCCTGATTAATGCAGTCTGATTGATGGGAGAGGTGATTGATGGGGTGTGATTGATGGGAGTCTGATTGATGGGAGTCTGATTGATGGGAGTCTGATTGATGGGGTCTGATTGATGGGAGTCTGCTTGATGGGGGTCTGATTGAAGGTGGCCTGATTGATGGGAGTCTGACTGATGGGGGTCTGACTGATGGGGGTCTGATTGATGGGGTCTGATTGACAGGAGTCTGATTGATGGGAGTGTGATTGACGGGGGTCTGATTGACGGGGGTCTGATTGACGGGAGTCTGATTCACGGGAGTCTGATTGACGGGGGTCTGATTGACGGGGGTCTGACTGACGGGGGTCTGACTGAAGGGGGTCTGACTGATGGGGGTCTGACTGATGGGGGTCTGACTGATGGGGGTCTGACTGATGGCGGTCTGATTGATGGGAGTCTGATTGATGGGTTCTGATTGATGGTAGTCTGATTGATGGGGGACGGATTGATGGGAGTCTGATTGATGGGAGTCTGATTGATGGGAGTCTGATTGATGGGAGTCTGATTGATGGTGATCTGATTGATGGGAGTCTGATTGATGGGAATCTGATTGAAAGGGATCTGATTGATGGGAGTGTGATTGATGGGGGTCTGATTGATTGGGGTCTGATTGATGGGAGTCTGATTGATGCGGGGCTGATTGATGAGGGGCTGATTGATGGGAGTCTGATTGATGGGAGTCTGATTGACGGGGGTCTGATTGATGGGAGTCTGACTGATGGGGGTCTGACTGATGGGGGTCTGACTGATGGGGGTCTGACTGATGGGTGTCTGATTGATGGGTTCTGATTGATGGTGGTCTGTTTGATGGGGGTTTGATTGATGGACTCTGATTGATGTGGGTCTGATTGATGGGGGTCTGATTGATGGGTGTCTGGTTGATGGGAGTCTGACTGATGAGAATCTGACTGATGGGGTCTGACTGATGGGGTCTGATTGATGGGAGTCTGCTTGATGGGGGTCTGATTGAAGGTGGTCTGATTGATGGGAGTCTGACTGATGGGAGTCTGATTGATGGGGGTCTGACTGATGGGGGTCTGATTGATGGGAGTCTGATTGATGGGAGTCTGATTGATGGGGGTCTGATTGATGGGGGTTTGATTGATGGGAGCATGATTGATGCGGTCTGATTGATGGAAGTGTGATTGATGGGGTGTGATTGATGGGAGTCTGATTGATGTGAGAGTGATACATGGGGTCTGACTGATGTGAGAGTGATACATGGAGTCTGATTGATCTGAGAGTGATACATGGAGTCTGAGTGATGTGAGAGTGATACATGGAGTCTGATTGATGTGAGAGTGATACATGGGCTCTGACTGATGTGAGAGTGATACATGCGGTCTGACTAATGTGAGAGTGATAAATGGGGTCTGACTGATGTGAGAGTAATACATGGGCTCTGATTGATGTGAGAGTGATCCATGGGGTCTGATTGATGTGAGAGTGATACATGGAGTCTGACTAATGTGAGAGTGATACATGGAGTCTGACTGATGTGAGAGTGATACATGGGCCCTGACTGATCTGAGAGTAATACATGGGCTCTGACTGATGTGAGAGTGATACATGGGGTCTGACCGATGTGAGAGTGATACATGGGCTCTGACTGATGTGAGAGTGATACATGGTGTCTGATTGATGTGAGAGTGATACATGGAGACTGACTGATGTGAGAGTCATACTTGGGGTGTGACTAATGTGAGAGTGATACATGGGCTCTGACTCATGAGAGAGTGATATATGGGGTCTGATTGATGTGAGAGTGATACATGAGGTCGGATTGATGTGAGAGTGATACTTGGGGTCTGACTGATGTGAGAGTGATAATGGGCTCTGACTGACGTGAGAGTGATAAATGAAGTCTGACTGATGTGAGAGTGATACATGGGGTCTGACTAATGTGAGAGTGATACATGGGGTCTGACTAATGTGAGAGTGAAAAGATGGGGTCTGACTGACGTGAGATGATGCATGGAGTCTGATTGATGTGAGAGTGATGCATGGGGTCTGATTGATGTGAGATTGAAACATAAAGTCTGACTGACTTGAGAGTGATACATGGAGTCTGATTGATGTGAGAGTGATACATGGAGTCTGACTGATGTGAGAGTGATACATGGGCTCTGATTGACGTGAGAGTGATAAATGAAGTCGGACTGGTGTGAGAGAAATACATGGGGTCTGATTGATGTGAGAGTGATACATGGGCTCTGATTGACGTGAGAGTGATAAATGAAGTCTGACTGGTGTGAGAGTGATACATGAGTTCTAACTGATGTGAGAGTGATACATGGGCCCTGACTGATGTGAGAGTGATGCAAGGGCTCTGACTGATGCGAAAGTAATACATGGGGTCTGATTGATGTGAGAGCGTTACATGGGTTAATTGATGTGAGAGTGATACATGGGTTTGACTGATGTGAGAGTGATACATGGGCTTTGACTGATGTGAGAATGATACATGGGCTCTGACAGATGTGAGAGTGAGACATGGGCTCTGACTGATGTGAGAGTGATACATGGGGTCGAATTGATGTGAGAGTGATACATGGGGTCTGACTGACGTGAGAGTGATACATGGAGTCTGATTGATGTGAGAGTGATACATGGAGTCTGAGTGATGTGAGAGTGATACATGGAGTCTGATTGATGTGAGAGTGAGACATGGGCCCTGACTGATGTGAGAGTAATACATGGGCTCTGATTGATGTGAGAGTGATTCATAGGCTCTGACTGATGTGAGAGTGATACATGGGGTCTGATTGATGTGAGAGTGAAAAATGGGCTCATTGATGTGAGTGATACATGGGCTCTGACTGATGTGAGAGTGATACATGGGCTCTGACTGATGTGAGAGTGATACATGGGCTCTGACTGATGTGAGAGTGATACATGGGCTCTGACTGATATGAGAGTCATACATGGGGTCTGACTGATGTGAGAGTAATACATGGGCTCTGATGGATGTGAGAGTGATTCATAGGCTCTGACTGATGTGAGAGTGATACATGAGGTCAGATTGATGTGAGAGTGATACATGGGCTCTGACTGATGTGAGAGTGAAAAATGGGCTCATTGATGTGAGTGATACATGGGCTCTGACTGATGTGAGAGTGATACATGGGCTCTGACTGATGTGAGAGTGAGACATGGGCTCTGACTGATGTGAGAGTGATACATGGGGTCTGATTGATGTGAGAGTGATACATGGGGTCTGACTGACGTGAGAGTGATACATGGAGTCTGATTGATGTGAGAGTGATACATGGAGTCTGAATGATGTGAGAGTGATACATGGAGTCTGATTGATGTGAGAGTGATACATGGGCTCTGACTGATGTGAGAGTGATACATGGGCCCTGGCTGATGTGAGAGTGATACATGGGGTCTGACTGATGTGAGAGTGATACATGAGCTCTAACTGATGTGAGAGTGATACATGGGGTCTGACTGATGTGAGAGTGATACATGGGCTCTGACTGATGTGAGAGTGATACATGGGCTCTGACTGATGTGAGAGTGATACATGAGCTCTAACTGATGTGAGAGTGATACATGGGGTCTGACTGATGTGAGAGGGAAACATTGGGTCTGACTAATGTGAGAGTGATACATGGGGTCTGATTAATGTGAGAATGATAAATGAAGTCTGACTAACGTGAAAGTGATACATGGAGTCTGATTGATGTGAGAGTGATACATGGAGTCTGACTAATGTGAGAGTGATACATGGAGTCTGATTGATGTGAGAGTGATACATGGGGTCTAACTGATGTGACAGTGATACATGGGATCTAACTGATGTGAGAGTGCTACATGGGGTCTAACTGATGTGAGAGTGATACATGGAGTCTGACTGATGTGAGAGTGATACATGGGCATTGACTAATGTGAGAGTGATACATGGGTCTGATTGATGTGAGAGTGATACATGGGCTCTGACTGATGTGAGAGTGATGCATGGGGTCTGACTGATGTGAGAGTGATACATGGGGTCTGACTGATGTGAGAGTGATACATGGAGTCTGATTGATGTGAGAGTGATACATGGGGTCTGACTGATGCGAAAGTGATACATGGGGTGTGATTCATGTGAGAGCGTTACATGGGTTCATTGATGTGAGAGTGATACATGGGGTCTGACTGACGTGAGAGTGATACATGGAGTCTGATTGATGTGAGAGTGATACATGGGCTCTGACTAATGTGAGAGTGATACATGGATTCTGATTGATGTGAGAGTGATACATGGGTTCTGACTGACGTGAGAGTGATACATGTGCCCTGACTGATGTGAGAGTAATACATCGGCTCTGATTGATGTGAGAGTGATACATAGGCTCTGACTGATGTGAGAGTGATACATGGGGTCTGATTGATGTGAGAGTGATACATGGGCTCATTGATGTGAGTGATACATGGGTTCTGACTGACGTGAGAGTGATACATGGGCCCTGACTGATGTGAGAGTAATACATGGGCTCTGATTGATGTGAGAGTGATACATGGTGTCTGATTGATGTTAGAGTGATACATGTGGTCTGACTGATGTGCAAGTGATACATGGGCTCTGATTGATGTGAGAGTGATACATGGTGTCTGATTGATGTTAGAGTGATACATGTGGTCTGACTGATGTGCAAGTGATACATGGGCTCTTACAGATGTGAGAGTGATACATGGGCTCTGACAGATGTGAGAGTGATACATGGGGTCTGACTGATGTGAGAGTGATACATGGGCTTTGACTGATGTGAGAGTGATACATGGGTTCTGATTGATGTGAGAGTGATACATGGGATCTGACTGATGTGAGAGTGATACATGGAGTCTGACTGATGCGAGAGTGATACATGGGGTCTGATTGATCTGAGAGCGTTACATGGGTTCATTGATGTGAGAGTGATACATGGGTTTGACTGATGTGAGAGTGATACATGGGTTCTGACTGATGTGAGAGTGAAACATAAAGTCTGACTGATGTGAGAGTGAGACATGGGCTCTGACTGATGTGAGAGTGATACATGGGGTCTGATTGATGTGAGAGTGATACATGGGCTCTGACTGATGTGAGAGTGATACTTGGGCCCTGACTGATGTGAGAGTGATACATGGGGTCTGACTGATGTGAGAGTGATACATGAGCTCTAACTGATGTGAGAGTGATACATGGGGTCTGACTGATGTGACAGTGATACATGGGATCTAACTAATGTGAGAGTGCTACATGGGGTCTAACTGATGTGAGAGTGATACATGGAGTCTGACTGATGTGAGAGTGATACATGGGGTCTGACTGATGTGAGAATGATACATGGGCTCTGACTGATGTGAGAGTGATACATGGGCATTGACTAATGTGAGAGTGATACATGGGTCTGACTGATGTGAGAGTGATACATGGGCTCTGACTGATGTGAGAGTGATGCATGGGGTCTGACTGATGTGAGAGTGAAACATAAAGTCTGACTGATGTGAGAGAGATACATGGAGTCTGATTGATGTGAGAGTGATACATGTGCTCTGACTGATGTGAGAGTGATACATGGGGTCTGACTGATGTGAGAGTGATACATGGAGTCTGACTAATGTGAGAGTGATACATGGGGTCTGACTGATGTGAGAGTGGTACATGGGGTCTGATTGATGTGAGAGTGATACATGGGCTCATTGATGTGAGTGATACATGGGTTCTGACTGATGTGAGAGTGATACATGGGCTCTGACTGATGTGAGAGTGATACATGGGGTCTGACTGATGTGAGAGTGATACATGGGGTCTGACTGATGTGAGAGTGATACATGGAGTCTGATTGATGTGAGAGTGATACATGGGGTCTGACTGATGCGAAAGTGATACATGGGGTCTGATTCATGTGAGAGCGTTACATGGGTTCATTGATGTGAGAGTGATACATGGGGACTGACTGACGTGAGAGTGATACATGGAGTCTGTTTGATGTGAGAGTGATACATGGGCTCTGACTAATGTGAGAGAGATACATGGATTCTGATTGATGTGAGAGTGATACATGGGTTCTGACTGATGTGAGAGTAATACATCGGCTCTGATTGATGTGAGAGTGATACACAGGCTCTGACTGATGTGAGAGTGATACATGGGGTCTGATTGATGTGAGAGTGATACATGGGCTCATTGATGTGAGTGATACATGGGTTCTGACTGACGTGAGAATGGTACATGGGCCCTGACTGATGTGAGAGTAATACATGGGCTCTGATTGATGTGAGAGTGATACATGGGGTCTGATTGATGTTAGAGTGATACATGGGGTCTGACTGATGTGCGAGTGATACATGGGCTCTTACAGATGTGAGAGTGATACATGGGCTCTGACAGATGTGAGAGTGATACATGGGGTCTGACTGATGTGAGAGTGATACATGGGCTTTGACTGACGTGAGAGTGATAAATGAAGTTTGACTGATGTGAGAGTGATACATGGGGACTGACGAATGTGAGAATGATACATGGGGTCTGACCGACGTGAGAGTGATACATGGAGACTGATTGATGTGACAGTGATACATGGGCTCTGACTGATGTGAGAGTGATGCATGGGGTCTGACTGATGTGAGAGTGATACATGGGGTCTGACTGATGTGAGAGTGATACATGGAGTCTGATTGATGTGAGAGTGATACATGGGGTCTGACTGATGCGAAAGTGATACATGGGGTGTGATTCATGTGAGAGCGTTACATGGGTTCATTGATGTGAGAGTGATACATGGGGTCTGACTGACGTGAGAGTGATACATGGAGTCTGATTGATGTGAGAGTGATACATGGGCTCTGACTAATGTGAGAGTGATACATGGATTCTGATTGATGTGAGAGTGATACATGGGTTCTGACTGACGTGAGAGTGATACATGTGCCCTGACTGATGTGAGAGTAATACATCGGCTCTGATTGATGTGAGAGTGATACATAGGCTCTGACTGATGTGAGAGTGATACATGGGGTCTGATTGATGTGAGAGTGATACATGGGCTCATTGATGTGAGTGATACATGGGTTCTGACTGACGTGAGAGTGATTCATGGGCCCTGACTGATGTGAGAGTAATACATGGGCTCTGATTGATGTGAGAGTGATACATGGTGTCTGATTGATGTTAGAGTGATACATGTGGTCTGACTGATGTGCAAGTGATACATGGGCTCTTACAGATGTGAGAGTGATACATGGGCTCTGACAGATGTGAGAGTGATACATGGAGTCTGACTGATGTGAGAGTGATACATGGGCTTTGACTGATGTGAGAGTGATACATGGGTTCTGATTGATGTGAGAGTGATACATGGGCTCTGACTGATGTGAGAGTGATACATGGAGTCTGACTGATGTGAGAGTGATACATGGGGTATGATTGATCTGAGAGCGTTACATGGGTTCATTGATGTGAGAGTGATACATGGGTTTGACTGATGTGAGAGTGATACATGGGTTCTGATTGATGTGAGAGTGATGCATGGGGTCTGACTGATGTGAGAGTGATACATGGGCTCTGACTGATGTGAGAGTGATGCATGGGGTCTGACTGATGTGAGAGTGAAACATAAAGTCTGACTGATGTGAGAGAGATACATGGAGTCTGACTGATGTGAGAGTGATACATGGGTTCTGATTGATGTGAGAGTGATACATGGGCTTTGACTGATGTGAGAGTGATGCATGGAGTCTGACTGATGTGAGAATGATACATAGGGTCTGATTGATGCGAGAGTGATACATGGGGTCTGACTGATGCGAAAGTAATACATGGGGTCTGATTGATCTGAGAGCGTTACATGGGTTCATTGATGTGAGAGTGATACATGGGTTTGACTGATGTGAGAGTGATACATGGGCTCTGACTGATGTGAGAGTGATATATGGGGTCTGATTGATGTGAGAGTGAGACATGGGCTCTGACTGATGTGAGAGTGATACATGGGGTCTGATTGATGTGAGAGTGATACATGGGCTCTGACTGATGTGAGAGTGATACTTGGGCCCTGACTGATGTGAGAGTGATACATGGGGTCTGACTGATGTGCGAGTGATACATGAGCTCTAACTGATGTGAGAGTGATACATGGGGTCTGACTGATGTGACAGTGATACATGGGATCTAACTAATGTGAGAGTGCCACATGGGGTCTAACTGATGTGAGAGTGATACATGGAGTCTGACTGATGTGAGAGTGATACATGGGGTCTGACTGATGTGAGAATGATACATGGGCTCTGACTGATGTGAGAGTGATACATGGGCATTGACTAATGTGAGAGTGATACATGGGTCTGACTGATGTGAGAGTGATACATGGGCTCTGACTGTTGTGAGAGTGATGCATGGGGTCTGACTGATGTGAGAGTGAAACATAAAGTCTGACTGATGTGAGAGAGATACATGGAGTCTGATTGATGTGAGAGTGATACATGTGCTCTGACTGATGTGAGAGTGATACATGGGGTCTGACTGATGTGAGAGTGATACATGGAGTCTGACTAATGTGAGAGTGATACATGGGGTCTGACTGATGTGAGAGTGGTACATGGGGTCTGATTGATGTGAGAGTGATACATGGGGTTTGATTGATGTGAGAGTGATACATGGGCTCTGATTGATGTGAGAGTGATACATGGGCTCTGACTGATGTTAGAGTGATACATGGGCCCTGATTAATGTGAGAGTGATACATGGAGTCTGATTGATGTGAGATTGATACATGGAGTCTGACTGATGTGAGAGTGATACATGGAGTCTGATTGATGTGAGAGTGATACATGGGGTCTGATTCATGTGAGAGCGTTACATGGGTTCATTGATGTGAGAGTGATACATGGGGACTGACTGACGTGAGAGTGATACATGGAGTCTGTTTGATGTGAGAGTGATACATGGGCTCTGACTAATGTGAGAGAGATACATGAATTCTGATTGATGTGAGAGTGATACATGGGTTCTGACTGATGTGAGAGTAATACATCGGCTCTGATTGATGTGAGAGTGATACATAGGCTCTGACTGATGTGAGAGTGATACATGGAGTCTGATTGATGTGAGAGTGATACATGGGGTCTGATTGATGTTAGAGTGATACATGGGGTCTGACTGATGTGCGAGTGATACATGGGCTCTTACAGATGTGAGAGTGATACATGGGCTCTGACAGATGTGAGAGTGATACATGGGGTCTGACTGATGTGAGAGTGATACATGGGCTTTGACTGACGTGAGAGTGATAAATGAAGTCTGACTGATGTGAGAGTAATACATCGGCTCTGATTGATGTGAGAGTGATACACAGGCTCTGACTGATGTGAGAGTGATACATGGGGTCTGATTGATGTGAGAGTGATACATGGGCTCATTGATGTGAGTGATACATGGGTTCTGACTGACGTGAGAATGGTACATGGGCCCTGACTGATGTGAGAGTAATACATGGGCTCTGATTGATGTTAGAGTGATACATGGGGTCTGACTGATGTGCGAGTGATACATGGGCTCTTACAGATGTGAGAGTGATACATGGGCTCTGACAGATGTGAGAGTGATACATGGGGTCTGACAGATGTGAGAGTGATACATGGGCTTTGACTGACGTGAGAGTGATAAATGAAGTTTGACTGATGTGAGAGTGATACATGGGGACTGACGAATGTGAGAATGATACATGGGGTCTGACCGACGTGAGAGTGATACATGGAGACTGATTGATGTGACAGTGATACATGGGCTCTGACTGATGTGAGAGTGATGCATGGGGTCTGACTGATGTGAGAGTGATACATGGGGTCTGACTGATGTGAGAGTGATACATGGAGTCTGATTGATGTGAGAGTGATACATGGGGTCTGACTGATGCGAAAGTGATACATGGGGTGTGATTCATGTGAGAGCGTTACATGGGTTCATTGATGTGAGAGTGATACATGGGGTCTGACTGACGTGAGAGTGATACATGGAGTCTGATTGATGTGAGAGTGATATATGGGCTCTGACTAATGTGAGAGTGATACATGGATTCTGATTGATGTGAGAGTGATACATGGGTTCTGACTGACGTGAGAGTGATACATGTGCCCTGACTGATGTGAGAGTAATACATCGGCTCTGATTGATGTGAGAGTGATACATAGGCTCTGACTGATGTGAGAGTGATACATGGGGTCTGATTGATGTGAGAGTGATACATGGGCTCATTGATGTGAGTGATACATGGGTTCTGACTGACGTGAGAGTGATACATGGGCCCTGACTGATGTGAGACTAATACATGGGCTCTGATTGATGTGAGAGTGATACATGGTGTCTGATTGATGTTAGAGTGATACATGTGGTCTGACTGATGTGCAAGTGATACATGGGCTCTTACAGATGTGAGAGTGATACATGGGCTCTGACAGATGTGAGAGTGATACATGGAGTCTGACTGATGTGAGAGTGATACATGGGCTTTGACTGATGTGAGAGTGATACATGGGTTCTGATTGATGTGAGAGTGATACATGGGCTCTGACTGATGTGAGAGTGATACATGGAGTCTGACTGATGTGAGAGTGATACATGGGGTATGATTGATCTGAGAGCGTTACATGGGTTCATTGATGTGAGAGTGATACATGGGTTTGACTGATGTGAGAGTGATACATGGGTTCTGATTGATGTGAGAGTGATGCATGGGGTCTGACTGATGTGAGAGTGATACATGGGCTCTGACTGATGTGAGAGTGATGCATGGGGTCTGACTGATGTGAGAGTGAAATATAAAGTCTGACTGATGTGAGAGAGATACATGGAGTCTGACTGATGTGAGAGTGATACATGGGTTCTGATTGATGTGAGAGTGATACATGGGCTCTGACTGATGTGAGAGTGATGCATGGAGTCTGACTGATGTGAGAATGATACATAGGGTCTGATTGATGCGAGAGTGATACATGGGGTCTGACTGATGCGAAAGTAATACATGGGGTCTGATTGATCTGAGAGCGTTACATGGGTTCATTGATGTGAGAGTGATACATGGGTTTGACTGATGTGAGAGTGATACATGGGCTCTGACTGATGTGAGAGTGATATATGGGGTCTGATTGATGTGAGAGTGAGACATGGGCTCTGACTGATGTGAGAGTGATACATGGGGTCTGATTGATGTGAGAGTGATACATGGGCTCTGACTGATGTGAGAGTGATACTTGGGCCCTGACTGATGTGAGAGTGATACATGGGGTCTGACTGATGTGAGAGTGATACATGAGCTCTAACTGATGTGAGAGTGATACATGGGGTCTGACTGATGTGACAGTGATACATGGGATCTAACTAATGTGAGAGTGCTACATGGGGTCTAACTGATGTGAGAGTGATACATGGAGTCTGACTGATGTGAGAGTGATACATGGGGTCTGACTGATGTGAGAATGATACATGGGCTCTGACTGATGTGAGAGTGATACATGGGCATTGACTAATGTGAGAGTGATACATGGGTCTGACTGATGTGAGAGTGATACATGGGCTCTGACTGTTGTGAGAGTGATGCATGGGGTCTGACTGATGTGAGAGTGAAACATAAAGTCTGACTGATGTGAGAGAGATACATGGAGTCTGATTGATGTGAGAGTGATACATGTGCTCTGACTGATGTGAGAGTGATACATGGGGTCTGACTGATGTGAGAGTGATACATGGAGTCTGACTAATGTGAGAGTGATACATGGGGTCTGACTGATGTGAGAGTGGTACATGGGGTCTGATTTATGTGAGAGTGATACATGGGCTCATTGATGTGAGTGATACATGGGTTCTGACTGATGTGAGAGTGATACATGGGCTCTGACTGATGTGAGAGTGATACATGGGGTCTGACTGATGTGAGAGTGATACATGGGGTCTGACTGATGTGAGAGTGATACATGGAGTCTGATTGATGTGAGAGTGATACATGGGGTCTGACTGATGCGAAAGTGATACATGGGGTCTGATTCATGTGAGAGCGTTACATGGGTTCATTGATGTGAGAGTGATACATGGGGACTGACTGACGTGAGAGTGATACATGGAGTCTGTTTGATGTGAGAGTGATACATGGGCTCTGACTAATGTGAGAGAGATACATGGATTCTGATTGATGTGAGAGTGATACATGGGTTCTGACTGATGTGAGAGTAATACATCGGCTCTGATTGATGTGAGAGTGATACATAGGCTCTGACTGATGTGAGAGTGATACATGGAGTCTGATTGATGTGAGAGTGATACATGGGGTCTGATTGATGTTAGAGTGATACATGGGGTCTGACTGATGTGCGAGTGATACATGGGCTCTTACAGATGTGAGAGTGATACATGGGCTCTGACAGATGTGAGAGTGATACATGGGGTCTGACTGATGTGAGAGTGATACATGGGCTTTGACTGACGTGAGAGTGATAAATGAAGTCTGACTGATGTGAGAGTGATACATGGGGACTGACTAATGTGAGAATGATACATGGGGTCTGACCGACGTGAGAGTGATACATGGAGACTGATTGATGTGAGAGCGATACATGGAGTCTGATTGATGTGAGAGTGATACATGGGGTCTGACTGATGTGAGAGTGATACGTGGGCTCTGACTGATGTGAGAATGATACATGGGGTCTGACTGATGTGAGAGTGATACATGGAGTCTGACTGATGTGAGAGTGATACATGGAGTCTGACTGACGTGAGAGTGATACATGGAGTCTGATTGATGTGAGAGTGATACATGGAGTCTGACTAATGCGAGAGTGATACATGGAGTCTGATTGATGTGAGAGTGATACATGGGCTCTGACTGATGTGAGAGTGATACGTGTGCTCTGACTGATGTGAGAATGATACATGGGGCCTGACTGATGTGAGAGTGATACATGGAGTCTGACTGATGTGAGAGTGATATATGAGGTCTGACTGATGTGAGAGTGATACATGGGCTCTGACTGATGTGAGAGTGATACATGGGCCCTGACTAATGTGAGAGTGATACATGGGTCTGACTGATGTGAGAGTGATACATGGGGTCTGATTGATGTGAGAGTGAGACATGGGCTCTGACTGATGTGAGAGTGATACATGGGGTCTGATTGATGTGAGAGTGATACATGGGCTCTGACTGATGTGAGAGTGATACATGGGCCCTGACTGATGTGAGAGTGATACATGGGGTCTGACTGATGTGAGAGTGATACATGAGCTCTAACTGATGTGAGAGTGAGACATGGGGTCTGACTGATGTGACAGTGATACATGGGGTCTAACTGATGTGAGAGTGATACGTGGAGTCTGACTGATGTGAGAGTGATACATGGGGTCTGACTTATGTGAGAATGATACATGGGCTCTGACTGATGTGAGAGTGATACATGGGCATTGACTAATGTGAGAGTGATACATGGGTCTGATTGATGTGAGAGTGATACATGGGCTCTGACTGATGTGAGAGTGATGCATCGGGTCTGACTGATGTGAGAGTGAAACATAAAGTCTGACTGATGTGAGAGAGATACATGGAGTCTGATTGATGTGAGAGTGATACATGGGCTCTGACTGATGTGAGAGTGATACATGGGGTCTGACTGATGTGAGAGTGATACATGGAGTCTGACTAATGTGAGAGTGATACATGGGGTCTGACTGATGTGAGAGTGATACATGGGGTCTGATTGATGTGAGAGTGATACATGGGCTCATTGATGTGAGTGATACATGGGTTCTGACTGATGTGAGAGTGATACATGGGCTCAGACTGATGTGAGAGTGATACATGGGGTCTGACTGATGTGAGAGTGAGACATGGGTTCTGACTGATGTGAGAGTGATACATGGGCTCTGACTGATGTGAGAGTGATACATGGGGTCTGACTGATGTGAGAGTGAGACATGGGCTCTGACTGATGTGAGAGTGATACATGGGCTCTGACTGATGTGAGAGTGATACATGGGCTCTGACTGATGTGAGAGTGATACATGGGGTATGACTGATGTGAGAGTGATACATGGGGTCTGACTGATGTGAGAGTGATACATGGGCTCTGACTAATGTGAGAGTGATACATGGGGTCTGACTGATGTGAGAGTGATACATGGGGTCTGATTGATGTGAGAGTGATACATGGGCTCATTGATGTGAGTGATACATGGGTTCTGACTGATGTGAGAGTGATACATGGGCTCTGACTGATGTGAGAGTGATACATGGGGTCTGACTGATGTGAGAGTGATACATGGGCTCTGACTAATGTGAGAGTGATACATGGGGTCTGACTGATCTGAGAGTGATACATGGGGTCTGATTGATGTGAGAGTGATACATGGGCTCATTGATGTGAGTGATACATGGGTTCTGACTGATGTGAGAGTGATACATGGGCTCTGACTGATGTGAGTGTGATACATGGGGTCTGACTGATGTGAGAGTGATATATGGGGTCTGACTGATATGAGAGTGATACATGGAGTCTGATTGATGTGAGAGTAATACATGGGGTCTGACTGATGCGAAAGTGATACATGGGGTCTGATTCATGTGAGAGCGTTACATGGGTTCATTGATGTGAGAGTGATACATGGGGACTGACTGACGTGAGAGTGATACATGGAGTCTGTTTGATGTGAGAGTGATACATGGGCTCTGACTAATGTGAGAGAGATACATGGATTCTGATTGATGTTAAAGTGATACATGGGGTCTGACTGATGTGAGAGTGATACATGGAGTCTGATTGATGTGAGAGTAATACATGGGGTCTGACTGATGCGAAAGTGATACATGGGGTCTGATTGATGTGAGAGTGATACATGGGCTCATTGATGTGAGTGATACATGGGTTCTGACTGACGTGAGAATGGTACATGGGCCCTGACTGATGTGAGAGTAATACATGGGCTCTGATTGATGTGAGAGTGATACATGGGGTCTGATTGATGTTAGAGTGATACATGGGGTCTGACTGATGTGCGAGTGATACATGGGCTCTTACAGATGTGAGAGTGATACATGAGCTCTGACAGATGTGAGAGTGATACATGGGGTCTGACTGATGTGAGAGTGATACATGGGCTTTGACTGACGTGAGAGTGATAAATGAAGTCTGACTGATGTGAGAGTGATACATGGGGACTGACTAATGTGAGAATGATACATGGGGTCTGACAGACGTGAGAGTGATACATGGAGACTGATTGATGTGAGAGCGATACATGGAGTCTGATTGATGTGAGAGTGATACATGTGGTCTGACTGATGTGAGAGTGATACGTGGGCTCTGACTGATGTGAGAATGATACATGGGGTCTGACTGATGTGAGAGTGATACATGGAGTCTGACTGATGTGAGAGTGATACATGGAGTCTGACTGACGTGAGAGTGATACATGGAGTCTGATTGATGTGAGAGTGAAACATGGAGTCTGACTGTCATGAGAGTGATACATGGAGTCTGATTGATGTGATTGTGATACATGGGCTCTGAATGATGTGAGAGTGATACGTGTGGTCTGACTGATGTGAGAATGATACATGGGGCCTGACTGATGTGAGAGTGATACATGGAGTCTGACTGATGTGAGAGTGATATATGAGGTCTGACTGATGTGAGAGTGATACATGGGCTCTGACTGATGTGAGAGTGATACATGGGCCCTGACTAATGTGAGAGTGATACATGGCTCTGACTGATGTGAGAGTGATACATGGGGTCTGATTGATGTGAGAGTGAGACATGGGCTCTGACTGATGTGAGAGTGATACATGGGGTCTGATTGATGTGAGAGTGATACATGGGCTCTGACTGATGTGAGAGTGATACATGGGCCCTGACTGATGTGAGAGTGATACATGGGGTCTGACTGATGTGAGAGTGATACATGAGCTCTAACTGATGTGAGAGTGAGACATGGGGTCTCACTGATGTGACAGTGATACATGGGATCTAACTGATGTGAGAGTGAGACATGGGGTCTGACTGATGTGACAGTGATGCATGGGGTCTGACTGATGTGAGAGTGAAACATAAAGTCTGACTGATGTGAGAGAGATACATGGAGTCTGATTGATGTGAGAGTGATAACTGGGCTCTGACTGATGTGAGAGTGATACATGGGGTCTGACTGATGTGAGAGTGATACATGGAGTTTGACTAATGTGAGAGTGATAAATGGGGTCTGACTGATGTGAGAGTGATACATGGGGTCTGATTGATGTGAGAGTGATACATGGGCTCATTGATGTGAGTGATACATGGGTTCTGACTGATGTGAGAGTGATAAATGAAGTCTGATTGATGTGAGAGTGATACATGTGGTCTGACTGATGTGAGAGTGATACGTGGGCTCTGACTGATGTGAGAATGATACATGGGGTCTGACTGATGTGAGAGTGATACATGGGGTCTGACTGATGTGAGAGTGATACATGGAGTCTGACTAATGTGAGAGTGATAAATGGGGTCTGACTGATGTGAGAGTGATACATGGGGTCTGATTGATGTGAGAGTGATACATGAGCTCATTGATGTGAGTGATACATGGGTTCTGACTGATGTGAGAGTGATACATGGGCTCTGACTGATGTGAGAGTGATACATGGGGTCTGACTGATGTGAGAGTGAGACATGGGCTCTGACTAATGTGAGAGTGATACATGGGGTCTGACTGATGTGAGAGTGATACATGGGCTCTGACTAATGTGAGTGATACATGGGCTCTGACTGATGTGAGAGGGAGACATGGGGTCTGACTAACGTGAGAGTGATACATGGGGTCTGACTAATGTGAGAGTGATAAATGAAGTCTGACTGACGTGAGAGTGATACATGGGGTCTGATTGATGTGAGAGTGATACATGGAGTCTGACTAATGTGAGAGTGATACATGGGGTCTGACTGATGTGAGAGTGATGCATGGGCTCTGACTGATGTGAGAGTGATACATGGAGTCTGACAAATGTGAGAGTGATACATGGGCTCTGACTGACGTGAGAGTGATAAATGAAGTCTGACTGATGTGAGAGTGATACTTGGAGTCTGATTGATGTGAGAGTGATACATGGAGTCTGACTAATGTGAGAGTGATACATGGGCTCTGACTGACGTGAGAGCGATAAATGAAGTCTGACTGATGTGAGAGTGATACATGGAGTCTGATTGATGTGAGAGTGATACATGGGCTCATTGATGTGAGTGATACATGGGTTCTGACTGACGTGAGAATGGTACATGGGCCCTGACTGATGTGAGAGTAATACATGGGCTCTGATTGATGTGAGAGTGATACATGGGGTCTGATTGATGTTAGAGTGATACATGGGGTCTGACTGATGTGCGAGTGATACATGGGCTCTTACAGATGTGAGAGTGATACATGAGCTCTGACAGATGTGAGAGTGATACATGGGGTCTGACTGATGTGAGAGTGATACATGGGCTTTGACTGACGTGAGAGTGATAAATGAAGTCTGACTGATGTGAGAGTGATACATGGGGACTGACTAATGTGAGAATGATACATGGGGTCTGACAGACGTGAGAGTGATACATGGAGACTGATTGATGTGAGAGCGATACATGGAGTCTGATTGATGTGAGAGTGATACATGTGGTCTGACTGATGTGAGAGTGATACGTGGGCTCTGACTGATGTGAGAATGATACATGGGGTCTGACTGATGTGAGAGTGATACATGGAGTCTGACTGATGTGAGAGTGATACATGGAGTCTGACTGACGTGAGAGTGATACATGGAGTCTGATTGATGTGAGAGTGAAACATGGAGTCTGACTGTCATGAGAGTGATACATGGAGTCTGATTGATGTGATTGTGATACATGGGCTCTGAATGATGTGAGAGTGATACGTGTGGTCTGACTGATGTGAGAATGATACATGGGGCCTGACTGATGTGAGAGTGATACATGGAGTCTGACTGATGTGAGAGTGATATATGAGGTCTGACTGATGTGAGAGTGATACATGGGCTCTGACTGATGTGAGAGTGATACATGGGCCCTGACTAATGTGAGAGTGATACATGGCTCTGACTGATGTGAGAGTGATACATGGGGTCTGATTGATGTGAGAGTGAGACATGGGCTCTGACTGATGTGAGAGTGATACATGGGGTCTGATTGATGTGAGAGTGATACATGGGCTCTGACTGATGTGAGAGTGATACATGGGCCCTGACTGATGTGAGAGTGATACATGGGGTCTGACTGATGTGAGAGTGATACATGAGCTCTAACTGATGTGAGAGTGAGACATGGGGTCTCACTGATGTGACAGTGATACATGGGATCTAACTGATGTGAGAGTGAGACATGGGGTCTGACTGATGTGACAGTGATGCATGGGGTCTGACTGATGTGAGAGTGAAACATAAAGTCTGACTGATGTGAGAGAGATACATGGAGTCTGATTGATGTGAGAGTGATAACTGGGCTCTGACTGATGTGAGAGTGATACATGGGGTCTGACTGATGTGAGAGTGATACATGGAGTTTGACTAATGTGAGAGTGATAAATGGGGTCTGACTGATGTGAGAGTGATACATGGGGTCTGATTGATGTGAGAGTGATACATGGGCTCATTGATGTGAGTGATACATGGGTTCTGACTGATGTGAGAGTGATAAATGAAGTCTGATTGATGTGAGAGTGATACATGTGGTCTGACTGATGTGAGAGTGATACGTGGGCTCTGACTGATGTGAGAATGATACATGGGGTCTGACTGATGTGAGAGTGATACATGGGGTCTGACTGATGTGAGAGTGATACATGGAGTCTGACTAATGTGAGAGTGATAAATGGGGTCTGACTGATGTGAGAGTGATACATGGGGTCTGATTGATGTGAGAGTGATACATGAGCTCATTGATGTGAGTGATACATGGGTTCTGACTGATGTGAGAGTGATACATGGGCTCTGACTGATGTGAGAGTGATACATGGGGTCTGACTGATGTGAGAGTGAGACATGGGCTCTGACTAATGTGAGAGTGATACATGGGGTCTGACTGATGTGAGAGTGATACATGGGCTCTGACTAATGTGAGTGATACATGGGCTCTGACTGATATGAGAGGGAGACATGGGGTCTGACTAACGTGAGAGTGATACATGGGGTCTGACTAATGTGAGAGTGATAAATGAAGTCTGACTGACGTGAGAGTGATACATGGGGTCTGATTGATGTGAGAGTGATACATGGAGTCTGACTAATGTGAGAGTGATACATGGGGTCTGACTGATGTGAGAGTGATGCATGGGCTCTGACTGATGTGAGAGTGATACATGGAGTCTGACAAATGTGAGAGTGATACATGGGCTCTGACTGACGTGAGAGTGATAAATGAAGTCTGACTGATGTGAGAGTGATACTTGGAGTCTGATTGATGTGAGAGTGATACATGGAGTCTGACTAATGTGAGAGTGATACATGGGCTCTGACTGACGTGAGAGCGATAAATGAAGTCTGACTGATGTGAGAGTGATACATGGAGTCTGATTGATGTGAGAGTGATACATGGGGTCTAACTGATGTGAGAGTGCTACATGGAGTCTGACTGATGTGAGAGTGATACATGGGCATTGACTGACGTGAGAGCGATAAATGAAGTCTGACTGATGTGAGAGTGATACATGGAGTCTGACTAATGTGAGAGTGATACATGGGGTCTGACTGATGTGAGAGTGATGCATGGGCTCTGACTGATGTGAGAGTGATACATGGAGTCTGACAAATGTGAGAGTGATACATGGGCTCTGACTGGTGTGAGAGTGATACATGGGTTTGCCTGATGTGTGAGTGATACATGGGCTCTGACTGATGTGAGAGTGATACATGGGGTCTGATTGATGTGATAGTGAGACATGTGCGCTGACTGATGTGAGAGTGAAACATAAAGTCTGACTGATGTGAGAGTGGTACATGGAGTCCGACTGGTGTGAGAGTGATACATGGGTTCTGATTGATGTGAGAGTGACACATGGGCTCTGACTGATGTGAGAGAGATACATGGAGTCTGACTGGTGTGAGAGTGATACATGGGTTTGCCTGATGTGTGAGTGATACATGGGCTCTGACTGATGTGAGAGTGATACATGGGGTCTGATTGATGTGATAGTGAGACATGTGCGCTGACTGATGTGAGAGTGATACATGGGGTCTGATTGATGTGAGAGTGATACATGGGGTCTGACTGACGTGAGAGTGATACATGGAGTTTGATTGATGTGAGAGTGATACATGGGCTCTGACTAATGTGAGAGTGATACATGGGCTCTGACTGACGTGAGAGTGATAAATGAAGTCTGACTGATGTGAGAGTGATACATGGGCTCTGACTGATGTGATTGTGATACATGGAGTGTGACCGATGTGAGAGTGATACATGGGCTCTGATTGACGTGAGAGTGATAAATGAAGTCTGACTGATGTGAGAGTGATACATGGGGTTTGATTGATGTGAGAGTGATACATGGGCTCTGATTGATGTGAGAGTGATACATGGGCTCTGACTGATGTTAGAGTGATACATGGGCCCTGATTAATGTGAGAGTGATACATGGAGTCTGATTGATGTGAGAGTGATACATGGAGTCTGACTGATGTGAGAGTGATACATGGAGTCTGATTGATGTGAGAGTGATACATGGGGTCTGACTGATGTGAGAGTGATACATGGGCTCTGACTGATGTGAGAGTGATACATGGGGTCTGACTGATGTGAGAGTGATACATGAGCTCTAACTGATGTGAGAGTGATACATGGGGTCTGACTGTCGTGAGAGTGATACATGGAGTCTGATTGATGTGAGAGTGATACATGGAGTCTGAGTGATGTGAGAGTGATACATGGAGTCTGATTGATGTGAGAGTGATACATGGGATCTGACTGATGTGAGAGTGATACATGTGCCCGGACTGATGTGAGAGTAATACATCGGCTCTGATTGATGTGAGAGTGATACATAGGCTCTGACTGATGTGAGAGTGATACATGGGGTCTGATTGATGTGAGAGTGATACATGGGCTCATTGATGTGAGTGATACATGGGTTCTGACTGACGTGAGAGTGATACATGGGCTCTGACTGATGTGAGAGTGATACATGGGCATTGACTAATGTGAGAGTGATACATGGGTCTGATTGATGTGAGAGTGATACATGGGCTCTGACTGATGTGAGAGTGATGCATGGGGTCTGACTGATGTGAGAGTGAAACATAAAGTCTGACTGATGTGAGAGAGATACATGGAGTCTGATTGATGTGAGAGTGATACATGGGCTCTGACTGATGTGAGAGTGATACATGTGGTCTGACTGATGTGAGAGTGAAACATAAAGTCTGACTGATGTGAGAGAGATACATGGAGTCTGACTGATGTGAGAGTGATACATGGGTTCTGATTGATGTAAGAGTGACACATGGGCTCTGACTGATGTGAGAGTGATACATGGAGTCTGACTGATGTGAGAGTGATACATAGGTTCTGATTGATGCGAGAGTGATACATGGGGTCTGACTGATGCGAAAGTAATACATGAAGTCTGATTGATGTGAGAGTGATACATGGAGTCTGAGTGATGTGAGAGTGAGACATGGGCTCTGATTGATGTGAGAGTGATACATGGGGTCTGATTGATGTGAGAGTGAGACATGGGCTCTGACTGATGTGAGAGTGATACATGGGGTCTGATAGATGTGAGAGTGATACATGGGGTCTGACTGACGTGAGAGTGATACATGGAGTCTGATTGATGTGAGAGTGATACATGGAGTCTGAGTGATGTGAGAGTGATACATGGGCCCTGACTGATGTGAGAGTGATACATGGGCTCTGACTGATGTGAGAGTGATACATGAGCTCTAACTGATGTGAGAGTGATACATGGGGTCTGACTGATGTGAGAGTGATACATGGGCTCTGACTGATGTGAGAGTGATACATGGGGTCTAGACTAATGTGAGAATGATAAATGAAGTCTGACTGACGTGAGAGTGATACATGGGGTCTGATTGATGTGAGAGTGACACATGGAGTCTGACTAATGTGAGAGTGATACATGGGGTCTGCCTGACATGAGAGTGATACATGGAGTCTGATTGATATGAGAGTGATACATGGAGTCTGACTAATGTGAGAGTGATACATGGAGTCTGATTGATGTGAGAGTGATACATGGGGTCTGACTGATGTGACAGTGATACATGGGATCTAACTGATGTGAGAGTGCTACATGGGGTCTAACTGATGTGAGAGTGATACATGGAGTCTGACTGATGTGAGAGTGATACATGGGGTCTGACTGATGTGAGAATGATACATGGGCTCTGACTGATGTGAGAGTGATACATGGGCTCTGACTGATGTGAGAGTGATACATGGGTCTGATTGATGTGAGAGTGATACATGGGCTCTGACTGATGTGAGAGTGATGCATGGGGTCTGACTGATGTGAGAGTGAAACATAAAGTCTGACTGATGTGAGAGAGATACATGGAGTCTGATTGATGTGAGAGTGATACATGGGCTCTGACTGATGTGAGAGTGATACATGGGATCTAACTGATGTGAGAGTGATACATGGGCTCATTGATGTGAGTGATACATGGGTTCTGACTGACGTGAGAGTGATACATGGGCCCTGACTGATGTGAGAGCAATACATGGGCTCTGATTGATGTGAGAGTGATACATGGGGTCTGACTGATGTGCGAGTGATACATGGGCTCTGACTGATGTGAGAGTGATACATGGGCTCTGACTGATGTGAGAGTGATACATGGGGTCTGACTGATGTGAGAGTGAAACATGGGGTCTGACTGATGTGAGAGTGATACATGGAGTCTGATTGATGTGAGAGTGATACATGGGGTCTGACTGATGCGAAAGTGATACATGGGGTCTGATTCATGTGAGAGCGTTACATGGGTTCATTGATGTGAGAGTGATACATGGGGTCTGACTGATGTGAGAGTAATACATGGGCTCTGATGGATGTGAGAGCGATTCATAGGCTCTGACTGATGTGAGAGTGATACATGGTCTCTGACAGATGTGAGAGTGATACATGAGGTCTGATTGATGTGAGAGTGATACATGGGCTCTGACTGATGTGAGAGTGATACATGGGCCCTGACTGATGTGAGAGTAATACATGGGCTCTGATTGATGTGAGAGTGATTCATAGGCTCTGACTGATGTGAGAGTGATACATGGAGTCTGACTGATGTGAGAGTGAAAAATGGGCTCATTGATGTGAGTGATACATGGGCTCTGACTGATGTGAGAGTGATACATGGGCTCTGACTGATGTGAGAGTGATACATGGGCTCTGACTGATGTGAGAGTGATGCATGGGGTCTGACTGATGTGAGAGTGAAACATAAAGTCTGACTGATGTGAGAGAGATACATGGAGTCTGACTGATGTGAGAGTGATACATGGGGTCTGATTGATGTGAGAGTGATACATGGGCTCTGACTGATGCGAAAGTAATACATGGGGTCTGATTGATCTGAGAGCGTTACATGGGTTCATTGATGTGAGAGTGATACATGGGTTTGACTGAGGTGAGAGTGATACATGGGCTCTGACTGATGTGAGAGTGATACATGGGGTATGATTGATGTGAGAGTGATACATGGGGTCTGACTGATGTGAGAGTGATACATGGGGTCTGACTGACGTGAGAGTGATACATGGAGTCTGATTGATGTGAGAGTGATACATGGAGTCTGAGTGATGTGAGAGTGATACATGGAGTCTGATTGATGTGAGAGTGATACATGGGCTCTGACTGATGTGAGAGTGATACATGGGCCCTGACTGATGTGAGAGTGATACATGGGGTCTGACTGATGTGAGAGTGATACATGAGCTCTAACTGATGTGAGAGTGATACATGGGCCTGATTGATGTGAGAGTGATACATGGGCTCTGACTGATGTGAGATTGATGCATGGGGTCTGATTGATGTGAGAGTGAAACATAAAGTCTGACTGATGTGAGAGTGATACATGGGCCCTGACTGATGTGAGAGTGATACATGGGGTCTGACTGATGTGAGAGTGATACATGAGCTCTAACTGATGTGAGAGTGATACATGGGTCTGATTGATGTGAGAGTGATACATGGGGTCTGACTGATGCGAAAGTGATACATGGGGTCTGATTCATGTGAGAGCGTTACATGGGTTCATAGATGTGAGAGTGATACATGGGCTCTGACTAATGTGAGAGTGATACATGGATTCTGACTGATGTGAGAGTGATACATGGGGTCTGATTGATGTGAGAGTGATACATGGGCTCATTGATGTGAGTGATACATGGGTTCTGACTGACGTGAGAGTGATACATGGGCCCTGACTGATGTGAGAGTAATACATGGGCTCTGATTGATGTGAGAGTGATACATGGTGCCTGATTGATGTTAGAGTGATACATGGGGTCTGACTGATGTGCGAGTGATACATGGGCTCTTACAGATGTGAGAGTGATACATGGGCTCTGACAGATGTGAGAGTGATACATGGGGTCTGACTGATGTGAGAGTGATACATGGGCTTTGACTGATGTGAGAGTGATACATGAGTTCTGATTGATGTGAGAGTGATACATGGGCTCTGACTGATGTGAGAGTGATACATGGGGTCTGACTGATGCGAAAGTAAGACATGGGGTCTGATTGATGTGAGAGCGTGACATGGGTTCATTGATGTGAGAGTGATACATGGGCTCTGACTGATGTGAGAGTGATACATGGGCCCTGACTGATGTGAGAGTGATGCATGGGGTCTGACTGATGTGAGAGTGAAACATAAAGTCTGACTGATGTGAGAGAGATACATGGAGTCTGACTGATGTGAGAGTGATACATGGGCTCTGACTGATGCGAAAGTAATACATGGGGTCTGATTGATCTGAGAGCGTTACATGGGTTCATTGATGTGAGAGTGATACATGGGTTTGATTGATGTGAGAGTGATACATGGGCTCTGACTGATGTGAGAGTGATACATGGGGTATGATTGATGTGAGAGTGATACATGGGGTCTGACTGATGTGAGAGTGATACATGGGGTCTGACTGACGTGAGAGTGATACATGGAGTCTGATTGATGTGAGAGTGATACATGGAGTCTGAGTGATGTGAGAGTGATACATGGAGTCTGATTGATGTGAGAGTGATACATGGGCTCTGACTGATGTGAGAGTGATACATGGGCCCTGACTGATGTGAGAGTGATACATGGGGTCTGACTGATGTGAGAGTGATACATGAGCTCTAACTGATGTGAGAGTGATACATGGGCCTGATTGATGTGAGAGTGATACATGGGCTCTGACTGATGTGAGATTGATGCATGGGGTCTGATTGATGTGAGAGTGAAACATAAATTCTGACTGATGTGAGAGTGATACATGGGCCCTGACTGATGTGAGAGTGATACATGGGGTCTGACTGATGTGAGAGTGATACATGGGGTCTGACTGATGCGAAAGTGATACATGGGGTCTGATTCATGTGAGAGCGTTACATGGGTTCATAGATGTGAGAGTGATACATGGGCTCTGACTAATGTGAGAGTGATACATGGATTCTGATTGATGTGAGAGTGATACATGGGTTCTGACTGATGTGAGAGTGATACATGGGGTCTGATTGATGTGAGAGTGACACATGGGCTCATTGATGTGAGTGATACATGGGTTCTGACTGACGTGAGAGTGATACATGGGCCCTGACTGATGTGAGAGTAATACATGGGCTCTGATTGATGTGAGAGTGATACATGGTGCCTGATTGATGTTAGAGTGATACATGGGGTCTGACTGATGTGCGAGTGATACATGGGCTCTTACAGATGTGAGAGTGATACATCGGCTCTGACAGATGTGAGAGTGATACATGGGGTCTGACTGATGTGAGAGTGATACATGGGCTTTGACTGATGTGAGAGTGATACATGGGTTCTGATTGATGTGAGAGTGATACATGGGCTCTGACTGATGTGAGAGTGATACATGGAGTCTGACTGATGTGAGAGTGATACATGGGGTCTGATTGATCTGACAGCGTTACATGGGTTCATTGATGTGAGAGTGATACATGGGTTTGACTGATGTGAGAGTGATACATGGGTTCTGATTGATGTGAGAGTGATACATGGGCTCTGACTGATGTGAGAGTGATACATGGGCTCTGACTGATGTGAGAGTGATACATGGGCTCTGACTGATGTGAGAGTGATACATCGGCTCTGACTGATGTGAGAGTGATACATGGGTTCTGATTGATGTGAGAGTGATACATGGGCTCTGACTGATGTGAGAGTGATACATGGGCTCTGACTGATGTGAGAGTGATACGTGGGTCTGATTGATGTGAGAGTGATACATGGGCTCTGACTGATGTGAGAGTGATGCATGGGGTCTGACTGATGTGAGAGTGAAACATAAAGTCTGACTGATGTGAGAGAGATACATGGAGTCTGACTGATGTGAGAGTGATACATGGGTTCTGACTGATGTGAGAGTGATACATGGGGTCTGATTGATGTGAGAGTGATACATGGGGTCTGACTGACGTGAGAGTGATACATGGAGTCTGATTGATGTGAGAGTGATACATGGAATCTGAGTGATGTGAGAGTGATACATAGAGTCTGATTGATGTGAGAGTGATACATGGGCTCTGACTGATGTGAGAGTGATACATGGGCCCTGACTGATGTGAGAGTGATACATGGGGTCTGACTGATGTGAGAGTGATACATGAGCTCTTACTGATGTGAGAGTGATACATGGGGTCTGACTGATGTGAGAGTGATACATGGGCTCTGACTGATGTGAGAGTGATACATGGGCTCTGACTGATGTGAGAGTGATACATGAGCTCTAACTGATGTGAGAGTGATACATGGGGTCTGACTGATGTGAGAGGGAAACATGGGGTCTGACTAATGTGAGAGTGATACATGGGGTCTAGACTAATGTGAGATTGATAAATGAAGTCTGACTGACGTGAGAGTGATACATGGGGTCTGATTGATGTGAGAGTGACACATGGAGTCTGACTAATGTGAGAGTGATACATGGGGTCTGACTGACATGAGAGTGATACATGGAGTCTGATTGATGTGAGAGTGATACATGGAGTCTGACTAATGTGAGAGTGATAAATGGAGTCTGATTGATGAGAGAGTGATACATGGGGTCTGACTGATGTGAGAGTGATACATGAGCTCTTACTGATGTGAGAGTGATACATGGGGTCTGACTGATGTGAGAGTGATACATGGGCTCTGACTGATGTGAGAGTGATACATGGGCTCTGACTGATGTGAGAGTGATACATGAGCTCTAACTGATGTGAGAGTGATACATGGGGTCTGACTGATGTGAGAGGGAAACATGGGGTCTGACTAATGTGAGAGTGATACATGGGGTCTAGACTAATGTGAGATTGATAAATGAAGTCTGACTGACGTGAGAGTGATACATGGGGTCTGATTGATGTGAGAGTGACACATGGAGTCTGACTAATGTGAGAGTGATACATGGGGTCTGACTGACATGAGAGTGATACATGGAGTCTGATTGATGTGAGAGTGATACATGGAGTCTGACTAATGTGAGAGTGATAAATGGAGTCTGATTGATGAGAGAGTGATACATGGGGTCTGACTGATGTGACAGTGATACATGGGATCTAACTGATGTGAGAGTGCTACATGGGGTCCAACTGATGTGAGAGTGATACATGGAGTCTGACTGATGTGTGAGTGATACATGGGGTCTGACTGATGTGAGAATGATACATGGGCTCTGACTGATGTGAGAGTGATACATGGGCTCTGACTGATGTGAGAGTGATACATGGGTCTGATTGATGTGAGAGTGATACATGGGCTCTGACTGATGTGAGAGTGATGCATGGGGTCTGACTGATGCGAGAGTGAAACATAAAGTCTGACTGATGTGAGAGAGAGACATGGAGTCTGATTGATGTGAGAGTGATACATGGGCTCTGACTGATGTGAGAGTGATACATGGAGTCTGACTGATGTGAGAGTGATACATGGGGTCTGATTGACGTGAGAGTGATACATGGGCTCATTGATCTGAGTGATACATGGGTTCTGACTGACGTGAGAGTGATACATGGGCCCTGACTGATGTGAGAGCAATACATGGGCTCTCATTGATGTGAGAGTGATACATGGGGTCTGACTGATGTGCGAGTGATACATGGGCTCTGACTGATGTGAGAGTGATACATGGGCTCTGACTGATGTGAGAGTGATACATGGGGTCTGACTGATGTGAGAGTGATACATGGGGTCTGACTGATGTGAGAGTGATACATGGAGTCTGATTGATGTGAGAGTGATACATGGGGTCTGACTGATGCGAAAGTGATACATGGGGTCTGATTCATGTGAGAGCATTACATGGGTTCATTGATGTGAGAGTGATACATGGGTTTGACTGATGTGAGAGTGATACATGGACTCTGACTGATGTGAGAGTGATACATGGGGTCTGATTGATGTGAGAGTGAGACATGGGCTCTGACTGATTTGAGAGTGATACATGGGGTCTGATTGATGTGAGAGTGATACATGGGGTCTGACTGACGTGAGAGTGATACATGGAGTCTGATTGATGTGAGAGTGATACATGGAGTCTGAGTGATGTAAGAGTGATACATGGAGTCTGATTGATGTGAGAGTGATACATGGGCTCTGACTGATGTGAGAGTGATACATGGGCCCTGACTGATGTGAGAGTGATACATGGGGTCTGACTGATGTGAGAGTGATACATGAGCTCGAACTGATTTGAGAGTGATACATGGGGTCTGACTGATGTGAGAGTGATACATGGGCTCTGACTGATGTGAGAGTGATACATGGGCTCTGACTGATGTGAGAGTGATACATGAGCTCTAACTGATGTGAGAGTGATACATGGGGTCTGACTGATGTGAGAGGGTAACATGGGGTCTGACTAATGTGAGAGTGATACATGGGGTCTGATTAATGTGAGAATGATAAATGAAGTCTGACTGACGTGAGAGTGATACATGGAGTCTGACTGATGTGAGAGTGATACATGGAGTCTGATTGATGTGAGAGTGATACATGGGGTCTGACTGATGTGACAGTGATACATGGGATCTAACTGATGTGAGAGTGCTACATGGGGTCTAACTGATGTGAGAGTGATACATGGAGTCTGACTGATGTGAGAGTGATACATGGGGTCTGACTGATGTGAGAGTGATACATGGGCTCTGACTGATGTGAGGGTGACACATGGGCATTGACTAATGTGAGAGTGATATATGGGTCTGATTGATGTGAGAGTGATACATGGGCTCTGACTGATGTGAGAGTGATGCATGGGGTCTGACTGATGTGAGAGTGAAACATAAAGTCTGACTGATGTGAGAGAGATACATGGAGTCTGATTGATGTGAGAGTGATACATGGGCTCTGACTGATGTGAGAGTGATACATGGGGTCTGACTAATGTGACAGTGATACATGGAGTCTGATTGATGTGAGAGTGATACATGGAGTCTGACTGATGTGAGAGTGATACATGGGGTCTGATTGATGTGAGAGTGATACATGGGCTCATTGATGTGAGTGATACATGGGTTCTGACTGACGTGAGAGTGATACATGGGCCCTGACCGATGTAAGAGCAATACATGGGCTCTGATTGATGTGAGAGTGATACATGGGGTCTGACTGATGTGAGAGTGATACATGGGCTCTGACTGATGTGAGAGTGATACATGGGCTCTGACTGATGTGAGAGTGATACATGGGATCTGACTGATGCGAAAGTGATACATGGGGTCTGATTCATGTGAGAGCGTTACATGGGTTCATTGATGTGAGAGTGATACATGGGGTCTGACTGATGTGAGAGTGATACATGGAGTCTGATTGATCTGAGAGTGATACATGGAGTCTGACTGATGTGAGAGTGATACATGGGGTCTGATTGATGTGAGAGTGATACATGGACTCATTGATGTGAGTGATACATGGGTTCTGACTGACGTGAGAGTGATACATGGGCCCTGACTGATGTAAGAGCAATACATGGGCTCTGATTGATGTGAGAGTGATACATGGGGTCTGACTGATGTGCGAGTGATACATGGGCTCTGACTGATGTGAGAGTGATACATGGGCTCTGACTGATGTGAGAGTGATACATGGGATCTGACTGATGTGAGAGTGATACATGGGGTCTGACTGATGTGAGAGTGATACATGGAGTCTGATTGATGTGAGAGTGATACATGGGGTCTGACTGATGCGAAAGTGATACATGGGGTCTGATTCATGTGAGAGCGTTACATGGGTTCATTGATGTGAGAGTGATACATGGGGTCTGACTGACGTGAGAGTGATACATGGAGTCTGATTGATGTGAGAGTGATACATGGGCTCTGACTAATGTGAGAGTGATACATGGATTTTGATTGATGTGAGAGTGATACATGGGTTCTGACTGACGTGAGAGTGATACATGTGCCCTGACTGATGTGAGAGTAATACATTGGCTCTGATTGATGTGAGAGTGATACATGGGCTCTGACTGATGTGAGAGTGATATATGGAGTCTGACTGATGTGAGAGTGATACATGGGGTCTGATTGAACTGAGAGCGTTACATGGGTTGATTGATGTGAGAGTGATACATGGGGTCTGACTGACGTGAGAGTGATACATGGGGTCTGACTGATGTGCGAGTGATACATGGGCTCTTACAGATGTGAGAGTGATACATGGGCTCTGACAGATGTGAGAGTGATACATTGGGTCTGACTGATGTGAGAGTGATACATGGGCTTTGACTGATGTGAGAGTGATACATGGGTTCTGATTGATGTGAGAGTGATACATGGGCTCTGACTGATGTGAGAGTGATATATGGAGTCTGACTGATGTGAGAGTGATACATGGGGTCTGATTGAACTGAGAGCGTTACATGGGTTCATTGATGTGAGAGTGATACATGGGTTTGACTGATGTGAGAGTGATACATGGGCTCTGACTGATGTGAGAGTGATACATGGGCTCTGACTGATGTGAGAGTGATACATGGGCTCTGACTGATGTGAGAGTGATACATGGGCTCTGACTGATGTGAGAGTGAAACATAAAGTCTGACTGATGTGAGAGAGATACATGGAGTCTGACTGATGTGAGAGTGATACATGGGGTCTAGACTAATGTGAGAATGATAAATGAAGTCTGACTGACGTGAGAGTGATACATGGGGTCTGATTGATGTGAGAGTGATACATGGAGTCTGACTAATGTGAGAGTGATACATGGGGTCTGACTGACATGAGAGTGATACATGGAGTCTGATTGATGTGAGAGTGATACATGGAGTCTGACTAATGTGAGAGTGATACATGGAGTCTGATTGATGTGAGAGTGATACATGGGGTCTGACTGACATGAGAGTGATACATGGAGTCTGATTGATGTGACAGTGATACATGGGTTCTGATTGATGTGAGAGTGATACATGGGCTCTGACTGATGTGAGAGTGATATATGGAGTCTGACTGATGTGAGAGTGATACATGGGGTCTGATTGAACTGAGAGCGTTACATGGGTTCATTGATGTGAGAGTGATACATGGGTTTGACTGATGTGAGAGTGATACATGGGCTCTGACTGATGTGAGAGTGATACATGGGCTCTGACTGATGTGAGAGTGATACATGGGCTCTGACTGATGTGAGAGTGATACATGGGTCTGATTGATGTGAGAGTGATACATGGGCTCTGACTGATGTGAGAGTGATGCATGGGGTCTGACTGATGTGAGAGTGAAACATAAAGTCTGACTGATGTGAGAGAGATACATGGAGTCTGACTGATGTGAGAGTGATACATGGGGTCTAGACTAATGTGAGAATGATAAATGAAGTCTGACTGACGTGAGAGTGATACATGGGGTCTGATTGATGTGAGAGTGATACATGGAGTCTGACTAATGTGAGAGTGATACATGGGGTCTGACTGACATGAGAGTGATACATGGAGTCTGATTGATGTGAGAGTGATACATGGAGTCTGACTAATGTGAGAGTGATACATGGAGTCTGATTGATGTGAGAGTGATACATGGGGTCTGACTGACATGAGAGTGATACATGGAGTCTGATTGATGTGACAGTGATACATGGGGTCTGACTGATGTGAGAGTGCTACATGGGGTCTGACTGATGTGAGAGTGATACATGGGGTCTGACTGATGTGAGAGTGATACATGGGATCTAACTGATGTGAGAGTGCTCCATGGGGTCTAACTGATGTGAGAGTGATACATGGAGTCTGACTGATGTGAGAGTGATACATGGGGTCTGACTGATGTGAGAATGATACATGGGCTCTGACTGATGTGAGAGTGATACATGGGCTCTGACTGATGTGAGAGTGATGCATGGGTCTGATTGATGTGAGAGTGATACATGGGCTCTGACTGATGTGAGAGTGATGCATGGGGTCTGACTGATGTGAGAGTGAAACATAAAGTCTGACTGATGTGAGAGAGATACATGGAGTCTGATTGATGTGAGAGTGATACATGGGTTCTGACTGACGTGAGAGTGATACATGGGCCCTGACTGATGTGAGAGCAATACATGGGCTCTGATTGATGTGAGAGTGATACATGGGGTCTGACTGATGTGCGAGTGATACATGGGCTCTGATTGATGTGAGAGTGATACATGGGCTCTGATTGATGTGAGAGTGATACATGGGGTCTGACTGATGCGAGAGTGATACATGGGGTCTGACTGATGTGAGAGTGATACATGGAGTCTGATTGATGTGAGAGTGATACATGGGGTCTGACTGATGCGAAAGTGATACATGGGGTCTGATTCATGTGAGAGCGTTACATGTGTTCATTGATGTGAGAATGATACATGGGGTCTGACTGACGTGAGAGTGATACATGGAGTCTGATTGATGTGAGAGTGATACATGGGCTCTGACTAATGTGAGAGTGATACATAGATTCTGATTGATGTGAGAGTGATACATGGGTTCTGACTGACGTGAGAGTGATACATGTGCCCTGACTGATGTGAGAGTAATACATCGGCTCTGATTGATGTGAGAGTGATACATAGGCTCTGACTGATGTGAGAGTGATACATGGGGTCTGATTGATGTGAGAGTGATACATGGGCTCATTGATGTGAGTGATACATGGGTTCTGACTGACGTGAGAGTGATACATGGGCCCTGACTGATGTGAGAGTAATACATGGGCTCTGATTGATGTGAGAGTGATACATGGTGTCTGACTGATGTGAGAGTGATACATGAGCTCTAACTGATGTGAGAGTGATACATGGGTCTGATTGATGTGAGTGTGATACATGGGCTCTGACTAATGTGAGAGTGATACATAGATTCTGATTGATGTGAGAGTGATACATGGGCTCTGACTAATGTGAGAGTGATACATAGATTCTGATTGATGTGAGAGTGATACATGGGTTCTGACTGACGTGAGAGTGAGACATGGGCTCTGACTGATGTGAGAGTGATACATGGAGTCTGATTGATGTGAGAGTGATACATGGGGTCTGACTGACGTGAGAGTGATACATGGGGTCTGATTCATGTGAGAGCGTTACATGTGTTCATTGATGTGAGAGTGATACATGGGGTCTGACTGACGTGAGAGTGATACATGGAGTCTGATTGATGTGAGAGTGATACATGGGCTCTGACTAATGTGAGAGTGATACATAGATTCTGATTGATGTGAGAGTGATACATGGGTTCTGACTGACGTGAGAGTGAGACATGGGCTCTGACTGATGTGAGAGTGATACATGGGGTCTGATTGATGTGAGAGTGATACATGGGGTCTGACTGATGTGCGAGTGATACATGGCTCTTACAGATGTGAGAGTGATACATGGGCTTTGACAGATGTGAGAGTGATACATGGGGTCTGACTGATGTGAGAGTGATACATGGGCTTTGACTGATGTGAGAGTGATACATGGGTTCTGATTGATGTGAGAGTGATACATGGGCTCTGACTGATGTGAGAGTGATACATGGAGTCTGACTGATGTGAGAGTGATACATGGGGTCTGATTGATCTGAGAGCGTTACATGGGTTCATTGATGTGAGAGTGATACATGGGTTTGACTGATGTGAGAGTGATACATGGGTTCTGATTGATGTGAGAGTGATACATGGGCTCTGACTGATGTGAGAGTGATACATGGGCTCTGACTGATGTGAGAGTGATACATGGGCTCTGACTGATGTGAGAGTGATACATGGGCTCTGACTGATGTGAGAGTGATACATGGGTCTGATTGATGTGAGAGTGATACATGGGTTCTGATTGATGTGAGAGTGATACATGGGCTCTGACTGATGTGAGAGTAATACATGGTGTCTGACTGATGCGAAAGTAATACATGGGGTCTGATTGATGTGAGAGCGTTACATGGGTTCATTGATGTGAGAGTGATACATGGGCTCTGACTGATGTGAGAGTGATACATGGGCTCTGACTGATGTGAGAGTGATACGTGGGTCTGATTAATGTGAGAGTGATACATGGGCTCTGACTGATGTGAGAGTGATGCATGGGGTCTGACTGATGTGAGAGTGAAACATAAAGTCTGACTGATGTGAGAGAGATACATGGAGTCTGACTGATGTGAGAGTGATACATGGGTTCTGACTGATGTGAGAGTGATACATGGGGTCTGATTGATGTGAGAGTGATACATGGGGTCTGACTGACGTGAGAGTGATACATGGAGTCTGATTGATGTGAGAGTGATACATAGAGTCTGATTGATGTGAGAGTGATACATGGGCTCTGACTGATGTGAGAGTGATACATGGGCCCTGACTGATGTGAGAGTGATACATGGGGTCTGACTAATGTGAGAGTGATACATGAGCTCTAACTGATGTGAGAGTGATACATGGGGTCTGACTGATGTGAGAGTGATACATGGGCTCTGACTGATGTGAGAGTGATACATGGGGTCTGACTGATGTGAGAGGGAAACATGGGGTCTGACTAATGTGAGAGTGAGACATGGGGTCTAGACTAATGTGAGAATGATAAATGAAGTCTGACTGACGTGAGAGTGATACATGGGGTCTGATTGATGTGAGAGTGACACATGGACTCTGACTAATGTGAGAGTGATACATGGGGTCTGACTGACATGAGAGTGATACATGGAGTCTGATTGATGTGAGAGTGATACATGGAGTCTGACTAATGTGAGAGTGATACATGGAGTCTGATTGATGTGAGAGTGATACATGGGGTCTGACTGATGTGACAGTGATACATGGGATCTAACTGATGTGAGAGTGCTACATGGGGTCTAACTGATGTGAGAGTGATACATGGAGTCTGACTGATGTGAGAGTGATACATGGGGTCTGACTGATGTGAGAATGATACATGGGCTCTGACTGATGTGAGAGTGATACATGGGCTCTGACTGATGTGAGAGTGATACATGGGCTCTGACTGATGTGAGAGTGATACATGGGGTCTGACTGATGTGAGAGTGATACATGGGGTCTGACTGATGTGAGAGTGATACATGGAGTCTGATTGATGTGAGAGTGATACATGGGGTCTGACTGATGCGAAAGTGATACATGGGGTCTGATTCATGTGAGAGCATTACATGGGTTCATTGATGTGAGAGTGATACATGGGGTCTGACTGATGTGAGAGTAATACATGGGCTCTGATGGATGTGAGAGCGATTCATAGGATCTGACTGATGTGAGAGTGATACATGGTCTCTGACAGATGTGAGAGTGATACATGAGGTCTGATTGATGTGAGAGTGATACATGGGCTCTGACTGATGTGAGAGTGATACATGGGTCCTGACTGATGTGAGAGTAATACATGGGCTCTGATTGATGTGAGAGTGATTCATCGGCTCTGACTGATGTGAGAGTGATACATGGAGTCTGACTGATGTGAGAGTGAAAAATGGGCTCATTGATGTGAGAGATACATGGGCTCTGACTGATGTGAGAGTGATACATGGGCTCTGACTGATGTGAGAGTGATACATGGGCTCTGACTGATGTGAGAGTGATGCATGGAGTCTGACTGATGTGAGAGTGATACATGGGGGCTGATTGATGTGAAAGTGATACATGGGGTCTGATTGATGCGAAAGTAATACATGGGGTCTGATTGATCTGAGAGCGTTACATGGGTTCATTGATGTGAGAGTGATACATGGGTTTGACTGATGTGAGAGTGATACATGGACTCTGACTGATGTGAGAGTGATACATGGGGTCTGATTGATGTGAGAGTGAGACATGGTCTCTGACTGATTTGAGAGTGATACATGGGGTCTGATTGATGTGAGAGTGATACATGGGGTCTGACTGACGTGAGAGTGATACATGGAGTCTGATTGATGTGAGAGTGATACATGGAGTCTGAGTGATGTAAGAGTGATACATGGAGTCTGATTGATGTGAGAGTGATACATGGGCTCTGACTGATGTGAGAGTGATACATGGGCCCTGACTGATGTGAGAGTGATACATGGGGTCTGACTGATGTGAGAGTGATACATGAGCTCGAACTGATTTGAGAGTGATACATGGGGTCTGACTGATGTGAGAGTGATACATGGGCTCTGACTGATGTGAGAGTGATACATGGGCTCTGACTGATGTGAGAGTGATACATGAGCTCTAACTGATGTGAGAGTGATACATGGGGTCTGACTGATGTGAGAGGGTAACATGGGGTCTGACTAATGTGAGAGTGATACATGGGGTCTGATTAATGTGAGAATGATAAATGAAGTCTGACTGACGTGAGAGTGATACATGGAGTCTGACTGATGTGAGAGTGATACATGGAGTCTGATTGATGTGAGAGTGATACATGGGGTCTGACTGATGTGACAGTGATACATGGGATCTAACTGATGTGAGAGTGCTACATGGGGTCTAACTGATGTGAGAGTGATACATGGAGTCTGACTGATGTGAGAGTGATACATGGGGTCTGACTGATGTGAGAGTGATACATGGGCTCTGACTGATGTGAGGGTGACACATGGGCATTGACTAATGTGAGAGTGATACATGGGTCTGATTGATGTGAGAGTGATACATGGGCTCTGACTGATGTGAGAGTGATGCATGGGGTCTGACTGATGTGAGAGTGAAACATAAAGTCTGACTGATGTGAGAGAGATACATGGAGTCTGATTGATGTGAGAGTGATACATGGGCTCTGACTGATGTGAGAGTGATACATGGGGTCTGACTAATGTGACAGTGATACATGGAGTCTGATTGATGTGAGAGTGATACATGGAGTCTGACTGATGTGAGAGTGATACATGGGGTCTGATTGATGTGAGAGTGATACATGGGCTCATTGATGTGAGTGATACATGGGTTCTGACTGACGTGAGAGTGATACATGGGCCCTGACCGATGTAAGAGCAATACATGGGCTCTGATTGATGTGAGAGTGATACATGGGGTCTGACTGATGTGAGAGTGATACATGGGCTCTGACTGATGTGAGAGTGATACATGGGCTCTGACTGATGTGAGAGTGATACATGGGATCTGACTGATGCGAAAGTGATACATGGGGTCTGATTCATGTGAGAGCGTTACATGGGTTCATTGATGTGAGAGTGATACATGGGGTCTGACTGATGTGAGAGTGATACATGGAGTCTGATTGATCTGAGAGTGATACATGGAGTCTGACTGATGTGAGAGTGATACATGGGGTCTGATTGATGTGAGAGTGATACATGGACTCATTGATGTGAGTGATACATGGGTTCTGACTGACGTGAGAGTGATACATGGGCCCTGACTGATGTAAGAGCAATACATGGGCTCTGATTGATGTGAGAGTGATACATGGGGTCTGACTGATGTGCGAGTGATACATGGGCTCTGACTGATGTGAGAGTGATACATGGGCTCTGACTGATGTGAGAGTGATACATGGGATCTGACTGATGTGAGAGTGATACATGGGGTCTGACTGATGTGAGAGTGATACATGGAGTCTGATTGATGTGAGAGTGATACATGGGGTCTGACTGATGCGAAAGTGATACATGGGGTCTGATTCATGTGAGAGCGTTACATGGGTTCATTGATGTGAGAGTGATACATGGGGTCTGACTGACGTGAGAGTGATACATGGAGTCTGATTGATGTGAGAGTGATACATGGGCTCTGACTAATGTGAGAGTGATACATGGATTTTGATTGATGTGAGAGTGATACATGGGTTCTGACTGACGTGAGAGTGATACATGTGCCCTGACTGATGTGAGAGTAATACATCGGCTCTGATTGATGTGAGAGTGATACATGGGCTCTGACTGATGTGAGAGTGATATATGGAGTCTGACTGATGTGAGAGTGATACATGGGGTCTGATTGAACTGAGAGCGTTACATGGGTTGATTGATGTGAGAGTGATACATGGGGTCTGACTGACGTGAGAGTGATACATGGGGTCTGACTGATGTGCGAGTGATACATGGGCTCTTACAGATGTGAGAGTGATACATGGGCTCTGACAGATGTGAGAGTGATACATTGGGTCTGACTGATGTGAGAGTGATACATGGGCTTTGACTGATGTGAGAGTGATACATGGGTTCTGATTGATGTGAGAGTGATACATGGGCTCTGACTGATGTGAGAGTGATATATGGAGTCTGACTGATGTGAGAGTGATACATGGGGTCTGATTGAACTGAGAGCGTTACATGGGTTCATTGATGTGAGAGTGATACATGGGTTTGACTGATGTGAGAGTGATACATGGGCTCTGACTGATGTGAGAGTGATACATGGGCTCTGACTGATGTGAGAGTGATACATGGGCTCTGACTGATGTGAGAGTGATACATGGGTCTGATTGATGTGAGAGTGATACATGGGCTCTGACTGATGTGAGAGTGATGCATGGGGTCTGACTGATGTGAGAGTGAAACATAAAGTCTGACTGATGTGAGAGAGATACATGGAGTCTGACTGATGTGAGAGTGATACATGGGGTCTAGACTAATGTGAGAATGATAAATGAAGTCTGACTGACGTGAGAGTGATACATGGGGTCTGATTGATGTGAGAGTGATACATGGAGTCTGACTAATGTGAGAGTGATACATGGGGTCTGACTGACATGAGAGTGATACATGGAGTCTGATTGATGTGAGAGTGATACATGGAGTCTGACTAATGTGAGAGTGATACATGGAGTCTGATTGATGTGAGAGTGATACATGGGGTCTGACTGACATGAGAGTGATACATGGAGTCTGATTGATGTGACAGTGATACATGGGGTCTGACTGATGTGAGAGTGCTACATGGGGTCTGACTGATGTGAGAGTGATACATGGGGTCTGACTGATGTGAGAGTGATACATGGGATCTAACTGATGTGAGAGTGCTCCATGGGGTCTAACTGATGTGAGAGTGATACATGGAGTCTGACTGATGTGAGAGTGATACATGGGGTCTGACTGATGTGAGAATGATACATGGGCTCTGACTGATGTGAGAGTGATACATGGGCTCTGACTGATGTGAGAGTGATGCATGGGTCTGATTGATGTGAGAGTGATACATGGGCTCTGACTGATGTGAGAGTGATGCATGGGGTCTGACTGATGTGAGAGTGAAACATAAAGTCTGACTGATGTGAGAGAGATACATGGAGTCTGATTGATGTGAGAGTGATACATGGGTTCTGACTGACGTGAGAGTGATACATGGGCCCTGACTGATGTGAGAGCAATACATGGGCTCTGATTGATGTGAGAGTGATACATGGGGTCTGACTGATGTGCGAGTGATACATGGGCTCTGATTGATGTGAGAGTGATACATGGGCTCTGATTGATGTGAGAGTGATACATGGGGTCTGACTGATGCGAGAGTGATACATGGGGTCTGACTGATGTGAGAGTGATACATGGAGTCTGATTGATGTGAGAGTGATACATGGGGTCTGACTGATGCGAAAGTGATACATGGGGTCTGATTCATGTGAGAGCGTTACATGTGTTCATTGATGTGAGAATGATACATGGGGTCTGACTGACGTGAGAGTGATACATGGAGTCTGATTGATGTGAGAGTGATACATGGGCTCTGACTAATGTGAGAGTGATACATAGATTCTGATTGATGTGAGAGTGATACATGGGTTCTGACTGACGTGAGAGTGATACATGTGCCCTGACTGATGTGAGAGTAATACATCGGCTCTGATTGATGTGAGAGTGATACATAGGCTCTGACTGATGTGAGAGTGATACATGGGGTCTGATTGATGTGAGTGTGATACATGGGCTCATTGATGTGAGTGATACATGGGTTCTGACTGACGTGAGAGTGATACATGGGCCCTGACTGATGTGAGAGTAATACATGGGCTCTGATTGATGTGAGAGTGATACATGGTGTCTGACTGATGTGAGAGTGATACATGAGCTCTAACTGATGTGAGAGTGATACATGGGTCTGATTGATGTGAGTGTGATACATGGGCTCTGACTAATGTGAGAGTGATACATAGATTCTGATTGATGTGAGAGTGATACATGGGCTCTGACTAATGTGAGAGTGATACATAGATTCTGATTGATGTGAGAGTGATACATGGGTTCTGACTGACGTGAGAGTGAGACATGGGCTCTGACTGATGTGAGAGTGATACATGGAGTCTGATTGATGTGAGAGTGATACATGGGGTCTGACTGACGTGAGAGTGATACATGGGGTCTGATTCATGTGAGAGCGTTACATGTGTTCATTGATGTGAGAGTGATACATGGGGTCTGACTGACGTGAGAGTGATACATGGAGTCTGATTGATGTGAGAGTGATACATGGGCTCTGACTAATGTGAGAGTGATACATAGATTCTGATTGATGTGAGAGTGATACATGGGTTCTGACTGACGTGAGAGTGAGACATGGGCTCTGACTGATGTGAGAGTGATACATGGGGTCTGATTGATGTGAGAGTGATACATGGGGTCTGATTCATGTGAGAGTGATACATAGATTCTGATTGATGTGAGAGTGATACATGGGTTCTGACTGACGTGAGAGTGAGACATGGGGTCTGACTGACGTGAGAGTGATACATGGAGTCTGATTGATGTGAGAGTGATACATGGGCTCTGACTAATGTGAGAGTGATACATAGATTCTGATTGATGTGAGAGTGATACATGGGTTCTGACTGACGTGAGAGTGAGACATGGGCTCTGACTGATGTGAGAGTGATACATGGGGTCTGATTGATGTGAGAGTGATACATGGGGTCTGACTGATGTGCGAGTGATACATGGCTCTTACAGATGTGAGAGTGATACATGGGCTTTGACAGATGTGAGAGTGATACATGGGGTCTGACTGATGTGAGAGTGATACATGGGCTTTGACTGATGTGAGAGTGATACATGGGTTCTGATTGATGTGAGAGTGATACATGGGCTCTGACTGATGTGAGAGTGATACATGGAGTCTGACTGATGTGAGAGTGATACATGGGGTCTGATTGATCTGAGAGCGTTACATGGGTTCATTGATGTGAGAGTGATACATGGGTTTGACTGATGTGAGAGTGATACATGGGTTCTGATTGATGTGAGAGTGATACATGGGCTCTGACTGATGTGAGAGTGATACATGGGCTCTGACTGATGTGAGAGTGATACATGGGCTCTGACTGATGTGAGAGTGATACATGGGCTCTGACTGATGTGAGAGTGATACATGGGTCTGATTGATGTGAGAGTGATACATGGGTTCTGATTGATGTGAGAGTGATACATGGGCTCTGACTGATGTGAGAGTGATACATGGTGTCTGACTGATGCGAAAGTAATACATGGGGTCTGATTGATGTGAGAGCGTTACATGGGTTCATTGATGTGAGAGTGATACATGGGCTCTGACTGATGTGAGAGTGATACATGGGCTCTGACTGATGTGAGAGTGATACGTGGGTCTGATTGATGTGAGAGTGATACATGGGCTCTGACTGATGTGAGAGTGATGCATGGGGTCTGACTGATGTGAGAGTGAAACATAAAGTCTGACTGATGTGAGAGAGATACATGGAGTCTGACTGATGTGAGAGTGATACATGGGTTCTGACTGATGTGAGAGTGATACATGGGGTCTGATTGATGTGAGAGTGATACATGGGGTCTGACTGACGTGAGAGTGATACATGGAGTCTGATTGATGTGAGAGTGATACATAGAGTCTGATTGATGTGAGAGTGATACATGGGCTCTGACTGATGTGAGAGTGATACATGGGCCCTGACTGATGTGAGAGTGATACATGGGGTCTGACTAATGTGAGAGTGATACATGAGCTCTAACTGATGTGAGAGTGATACATGGGGTCTGACTGATGTGAGAGTGATACATGGGCTCTGACTGATGTGAGAGTGATACATGGGGTCTGACTGATGTGAGAGGGAAACATGGGGTCTGACTAATGTGAGAGTGAGACATGGGGTCTAGACTAATGTGAGAATGAAAAATGAAGTCTGACTGACGTGAGAGTGATACATGGGGTCTGATTGATGTGAGAGTGACACATGGAGTCTGACTAATGTGAGAGTGATACATGGGGTCTGACTGACATGAGAGTGATACATGGAGTCTGATTGATGTGAGAGTGATACATGGAGTCTGACTAATGTGAGAGTGATACATGGAGTCTGATTGATGTGAGAGTGATACATGGGGTCTGACTGATGTGACAGTGATACATGGGATCTAACTGATGTGAGAGTGCTACATGGGGTCTAACTGATGTGAGAGTGATACATGGAGTCTGACTGATGTGAGAGTGATACATGGGGTCTGACTGATGTGAGAATGATACATGGGCTCTGACTGATGTGAGAGTGATACATGGGCTCTGACTGATGTGAGAGTGATACATGGGCTCTGACTGATGTGAGAGTGATACATGGGGTCTGACTGATGTGAGAGTGATACATGGGGTCTGACTGATGTGAGAGTGATACATGGAGTCTGATTGATGTGACAGTGATACATGGGATCTAACTGATGTGAGAGTGCTACATGGGCTCTGACTGATGTGAGAGTGATACATGGGCTCTGACTGATGTGAGAGTGATACATGGGGTCTGACTGATGTGAGAGTGATACATGGGGTCTGACTGATGTGAGAGTGATACATGGAGTCTGATTGATGTGAGAGTGATACATGGGCTCTGACTAATGTGAGAGTGATACATAGATTCTGATTGATGTGAGAGTGATACATGGGTTCTGACTGACGTGAGAGTGAGACATGGGCTCTGACTGATGTGAGAGTGATACATGGGGTCTGATTGATGTGAGAGTGATACATGGGGTCTGACTGATGTGCGAGTGATACATGGCTCTTACAGATGTGAGAGTGATACATGGGCTTTGACAGATGTGAGAGTGATACATGGGGTCTGACTGATGTGAGAGTGATACATGGGCTTTGACTGATGTGAGAGTGATACATGGGTTCTGATTGATGTGAGAGTGATACATGGGCTCTGACTGATGTGAGAGTGATACATGGAGTCTGACTGATGTGAGAGTGATACATGGGGTCTGATTGATCTGAGAGCGTTACATGGGTTCATTGATGTGAGAGTGATACATGGGTTTGACTGATGTGAGAGTGATACATGGGTTCTGATTGATGTGAGAGTGATACATGGGCTCTGACTGATGTGAGAGTGATACATGGGCTCTGACTGATGTGAGAGTGATACATGGGCTCTGACTGATGTGAGAGTGATACATGGGCTCTGACTGATGTGAGAGTGATACATGGGTCTGATTGATGTGAGAGTGATACATGGGTTCTGATTGATGTGAGAGTGATACATGGGCTCTGACTGATGTGAGAGTGATACATGGTGTCTGACTGATGCGAAAGTAATACATGGGGTCTGATTGATGTGAGAGCGTTACATGGGTTCATTGATGTGAGAGTGATACATGGGCTCTGACTGATGTGAGAGTGATACATGGGCTCTGACTGATGTGAGAGTGATACGTGGGTCTGATTGATGTGAGAGTGATACATGGGCTCTGACTGATGTGAGAGTGATGCATGGGGTCTGACTGATGTGAGAGTGAAACATAAAGTCTGACTGATGTGAGAGAGATACATGGAGTCTGACTGATGTGAGAGTGATACATGGGTTCTGACTGATGTGAGAGTGATACATGGGGTCTGACTGATGTGAGAGTGATACATGGGGTCTGACTGATGTGAGAGTGATACATGGAGTCTGATTGATGTGAGAGTGATACATGGGGTCTGACTGATGCGAAAGTGATACATGGGGTCTGATTCATGTGAGAGCATTACATGGGTTCATTGATGTGAGAGTGATACATGGGTTTGACTGATGTGAGAGTGATACATGGACTCTGACTGATGTGAGAGTGATACATGGGGTCTGATTGATGTGAGAGTGAGACATGGGCTCTGACTGATTTGAGAGTGATACATGCGGTCTGATTGATGTGAGAGTGATACATGGGGTCTGACTGACGTGAGAGTGATACATGGAGTCTGATTGATGTGAGAGTGATACATGGAGTCTGAGTGATGTAAGAGTGATACATGGAGTCTGATTGATGTGAGAGTGATACATGGGCTCTGACTGATGTGAGAGTGATACATGGGCCCTGACTGATGTGAGAGTGATACATGGGGTCTGACTGATGTGAGAGTGATACATGAGCTCGAACTGATTTGAGAGTGATACATGGGGTCTGACTGATGTGAGAGTGATACATGGGCTCTGACTGATGTGAGAGTGATACATGGGCTCTGACTGATGTGAGAGTGATACATGAGCTCTAACTGATGTGAGAGTGATACATGGGGTCTGACTGATGTGAGAGGGTAACATGGGGTCTGACTAATGTGAGAGTGATACATGGGGTCTGATTAATGTGAGAATGATAAATGAAGTCTGACTGACGTGAGAGTGATACATGGAGTCTGACTGATGTGAGAGTGATACATGGAGTCTGATTGATGTGAGAGTGATACATGGGGTCTGACTGATGTGACAGTGATACATGGGATCTAACTGATGTGAGAGTGCTACATGGGGTCTAACTGATGTGAGAGTGATACATGGAGTCTGACTGATGTGAGAGTGATACATGGGGTCTGACTGATGTGAGAGTGATACATGGGCTCTGACTGATGTGAGGGTGACACATGGGCATTGACTAATGTGAGAGTGATACATGGGTCTGATTGATGTGAGAGTGATACATGGGCTCTGACTGATGTGAGAGTGATGCATGGGGTCTGACTGATGTGAGAGTGAAACATAAAGTCTGACTGATGTGAGAGAGATACATGGAGTCTGATTGATGTGAGAGTGATACATGGGCTCTGACTGATGTGAGAGTGATACATGGGGTCTGACTAATGTGACAGTGATACATGGAGTCTGATTGATGTGAGAGTGATACATGGAGTCTGACTGATGTGAGAGTGATACATGGGGTCTGATTGATGTGAGAGTGATACATGGGCTCATTGATGTGAGTGATACATGGGTTCTGACTGACGTGAGAGTGATACATGGGCCCTGACCGATGTAAGAGCAATACATGGGCTCTGATTGATGTGAGAGTGATACATGGGGTCTGACTGATGTGAGAGTGATACATGGGCTCTGACTGATGTGAGAGTGATACATGGGCTCTGACTGATGTGAGAGTGATACATGGGATCTGACTGATGCGAAAGTGATACATGGGGTCTGATTCATGTGAGAGCGTTACATGGGTTCATTGATGTGAGAGTGATACATGGGGTCTGACTGATGTGAGAGTGATACATGGAGTCTGATTGATCTGAGAGTGATACATGGAGTCTGACTGATGTGAGAGTGATACATGGGGTCTGATTGATGTGAGAGTGATACATGGACTCATTGATGTGAGTGATACATGGGTTCTGACTGACGTGAGAGTGATACATGGGCCCTGACTGATGTAAGAGCAATACATGGGCTCTGATTGATGTGAGAGTGATACATGGGGTCTGACTGATGTGCGAGTGATACATGGGCTCTGACTGATGTGAGAGTGATACATGGGCTCTGACTGATGTGAGAGTGATACATGGGTCTGATTGATGTGAGAGTGATACATGGGCTCTGACTGATGTGAGAGTGATGCATGGGGTCTGACTGATGTGAGAGTGAAACATAAAGTCTGACTGATGTGAGAGAGATACATGGAGTCTGACTGATGTGAGAGTGATACATGGGGTCTAGACTAATGTGAGAATGATAAATGAAGTCTGACTGACGTGAGAGTGATACATGGGGTCTGATTGATGTGAGAGTGATACATGGAGTCTGACTAATGTGAGAGTGATACATGGAGTCTGATTGATGTGAGAGTGATACATGGGGTCTGACTGACATGAGAGTGATACATGGAGTCTGATTGATGTGACAGTGATACATGGGGTCTGACTGATGTGAGAGTGCTACATGGGGTCTGACTGATGTGAGAGTGATACATGGGGTCTGACTGATGTGAGAGTGATACATGGGATCTAACTGATGTGAGAGTGCTCCATGGGGTCTAACTGATGTGAGAGTGATACATGGAGTCTGACTGATGTGAGAGTGATACATGGGGTCTGACTGATGTGAGAATGATACATGGGCTCTGACTGATGTGAGAGTGATACATGGGCTCTGACTGATGTGAGAGTGATGCATGGGTCTGATTGATGTGAGAGTGATACATGGGCTCTGACTGATGTGAGAGTGATGCATGGGGTCTGACTGATGTGAGAGTGAAACATAAAGTCTGACTGATGTGAGAGAGATACATGGAGTCTGATTGATGTGAGAGTGATACATGGGTTCTGACTGACGTGAGAGTGATACATGGGCCCTGACTGATGTGAGAGCAATACATGGGCTCTGATTGATGTGAGAGTGATACATGGGGTCTGACTGATGTGCGAGTGATACATGGGCTCTGATTGATGTGAGAGTGATACATGGGCTCTGATTGATGTGAGAGTGATACATGGGGTCTGACTGATGCGAGAGTGATACATGGGGTCTGACTGATGTGAGAGTGATACATGGAGTCTGATTGATGTGAGAGTGATACATGGGGTCTGACTGATGCGAAAGTGATACATGGGGTCTGATTCATGTGAGAGCGTTACATGTGTTCATTGATGTGAGAATGATACATGGGGTCTGACTGACGTGAGAGTGATACATGGAGTCTGATTGATGTGAGAGTGATACATGGGCTCTGACTAATGTGAGAGTGATACATAGATTCTGATTGATGTGAGAGTGATACATGGGTTCTGACTGACGTGAGAGTGATACATGTGCCCTGACTGATGTGAGAGTAATACATCGGCTCTGATTGATGTGAGAGTGATACATAGGCTCTGACTGATGTGAGAGTGATACATGGGGTCTGATTGATGTGAGAGTGATACATGGGCTCATTGATGTGAGTGATACATGGGTTCTGACTGACGTGAGAGTGATACATGGGCCCTGACTGATGTGAGAGTAATACATGGGCTCTGATTGATGTGAGAGTGATACATGGTGTCTGACTGATGTGAGAGTAATACATGAGCTCTAACTGATGTGAGAGTGATACATGGGTCTGATTGATGTGAGTGTGATACATGGGCTCTGACTAATGTGAGAGTGATACATAGATTCTGATTGATGTGAGAGTGATACATGGGCTCTGACTAATGTGAGAGTGATACATAGATTCTGATTGATGTGAGAGTGATACATGGGTTCTGACTGACGTGAGAGTGAGACATGGGCTCTGACTGATGTGAGAGTGATACATGGAGTCTGATTGATGTGAGAGTGATACATGGGGTCTGACTGACGTGAGAGTGATACATGGGGTCTGATTCATGTGAGAGCGTTACATGTGTTCATTGATGTGAGAGTGATACATGGGGTCTGACTGACGTGAGAGTGATACATGGAGTCTGATTGATGTGAGAGTGATACATGGGCTCTGACTAATGTGAGAGTGATACATAGATTCTGATTGATGTGAGAGTGATACATGGGTTCTGACTGACGTGAGAGTGAGACATGGGCTCTGACTGATGTGAGAGTGATACATGGGGTCTGATTGATGTGAGAGTGATACATGGGGTCTGACTGATGTGCGAGTGATACATGGCTCTTACAGATGTGAGAGTGATACATGGGCTTTGACAGATGTGAGAGTGATACATGGGGTCTGACTGATGTGAGAGTGATACATGGGCTTTGACTGATGTGAGAGTGATACATGGGTTCTGATTGATGTGAGAGTGATACATGGGCTCTGACTGATGTGAGAGTGATACATGGAGTCTGACTGATGTGAGAGTGATACATGGGGTCTGATTGATCTGAGAGCGTTACATGGGTTCATTGATGTGAGAGTGATACATGGGTTTGACTGATGTGAGAGTGATACATGGGTTCTGATTGATGTGAGAGTGATACATGGGCTCTGACTGATGTGAGAGTGATACATGGGCTCTGACTGATGTGAGAGTGATACATGGGCTCTGACTGATGTGAGAGTGATACATGGGCTCTGACTGATGTGAGAGTGATACATGGGTCTGATTGATGTGAGAGTGATACATGGGTTCTGATTGATGTGAGAGTGATACATGGGCTCTGACTGATGTGAGAGTGATACATGGTGTCTGACTGATGCGAAAGTAATACATGGGGTCTGATTGATGTGAGAGCGTTACATGGGTTCATTGATGTGAGAGTGATACATGGGCTCTGACTGATGTGAGAGTGATACATGGGCTCTGACTGATGTGAGAGTGATACGTGGGTCTGATTGATGTGAGAGTGATACATGGGCTCTGACTGATGTGAGAGTGATGCATGGGGTCTGACTGATGTGAGAGTGAAACATAAAGTCTGACTGATGTGAGAGAGATACATGGAGTCTGACTGATGTGAGAGTGATACATGGGTTCTGACTGATGTGAGAGTGATACATGGGGTCTGATTGATGTGAGAGTGATACATGGGGTCTGACTGACGTGAGAGTGATACATGGAGTCTGATTGATGTGAGAGTGATACATAGAGTCTGATTGATGTGAGAGTGATACATGGGCTCTGACTGATGTGAGAGTGATACATGGGCCCTGACTGATGTGAGAGTGATACATGGGGTCTGACTAATGTGAGAGTGATACATGAGCTCTAACTGATGTGAGAGTGATACATGGGGTCTGACTGATGTGAGAGTGATACATGGGCTCTGACTGATGTGAGAGTGATACATGGGGTCTGACTGATGTGAGAGGGAAACATGGGGTCTGACTAATGTGAGAGTGAGACATGGGGTCTAGACTAATGTGAGAATGATAAATGAAGTCTGACTGACGTGAGAGTGATACATGGGGTCTGATTGATGTGAGAGTGACACATGGAGTCTGACTAATGTGAGAGTGATACATGGGGTCTGACTGACATGAGAGTGATACATGGAGTCTGATTGATGTGAGAGTGATACATGGAGTCTGACTAATGTGAGAGTGATACATGGAGTCTGATTGATGTGAGAGTGATACATGGGGTCTGACTGATGTGACAGTGATACATGGGATCTAACTGATGTGAGAGTGCTACATGGGGTCTAACTGATGTGAGAGTGATACATGGAGTCTGACTGATGTGAGAGTGATACATGGGGTCTGACTGATGTGAGAATGATACATGGGCTCTGACTGATGTGAGAGTGATACATGGGCTCTGACTGATGTGAGAGTGATACATGGGCTCTGACTGATGTGAGAGTGATACATGGGGTCTGACTGATGTGAGAGTGATACATGGGGTCTGACTGATGTGAGAGTGATACATGGAGTCTGATTGATGTGACAGTGATACATGGGATCTAACTGATGTGAGAGTGCTACATGGGCTCTGACTGATGTGAGAGTGATACATGGGCTCTGACTGATGTGAGAGTGATACATGGGGTCTGACTGATGTGAGAGTGATACATGGGGTCTGACTGATGTGAGAGTGATACATGGAGTCTGATTGATGTGAGAGTGATACATGGGCTCTGACTAATGTGAGAGTGATACATAGATTCTGATTGATGTGAGAGTGATACATGGGTTCTGACTGACGTGAGAGTGAGACATGGGCTCTGACTGATGTGAGAGTGATACATGGGGTCTGATTGATGTGAGAGTGATACATGGGGTCTGACTGATGTGCGAGTGATACATGGCTCTTACAGATGTGAGAGTGATACATGGGCTTTGACAGATGTGAGAGTGATACATGGGGTCTGACTGATGTGAGAGTGATACATGGGCTTTGACTGATGTGAGAGTGATACATGGGTTCTGATTGATGTGAGAGTGATACATGGGCTCTGACTGATGTGAGAGTGATACATGGAGTCTGACTGATGTGAGAGTGATACATGGGGTCTGATTGATCTGAGAGCGTTACATGGGTTCATTGATGTGAGAGTGATACATGGGTTTGACTGATGTGAGAGTGATACATGGGTTCTGATTGATGTGAGAGTGATACATGGGCTCTGACTGATGTGAGAGTGATACATGGGCTCTGACTGATGTGAGAGTGATACATGGGCTCTGACTGATGTGAGAGTGATACATGGGCTCTGACTGATGTGAGAGTGATACATGGGTCTGATTGATGTGAGAGTGATACATGGGTTCTGATTGATGTGAGAGTGATACATGGGCTCTGACTGATGTGAGAGTGATACATGGTGTCTGACTGATGCGAAAGTAATACATGGGGTCTGATTGATGTGAGAGCGTTACATGGGTTCATTGATGTGAGAGTGATACATGGGCTCTGACTGATGTGAGAGTGATACATGGGCTCTGACTGATGTGAGAGTGATACGTGGGTCTGATTGATGTGAGAGTGATACATGGGCTCTGACTGATGTGAGAGTGATGCATGGGGTCTGACTGATGTGAGAGTGAAACATAAAGTCTGACTGATGTGAGAGAGATACATGGAGTCTGACTGATGTGAGAGTGATACATGGGTTCTGACTGATGTGAGAGTGATACATGGGGTCTGACTGATGTGAGAGTGATACATGGGGTCTGACTGATGTGAGAGTGATACATGGAGTCTGATTGATGTGAGAGTGATACATGGGGTCTGACTGATGCGAAAGTGATACATGGGGTCTGATTCATGTGAGAGCATTACATGGGTTCATTGATGTGAGAGTGATACATGGGTTTGACTGATGTGAGAGTGATACATGGACTCTGACTGATGTGAGAGTGATACATGGGGTCTGATTGATGTGAGAGTGAGACATGGGCTCTGACTGATTTGAGAGTGATACATGCGGTCTGATTGATGTGAGAGTGATACATGGGGTCTGACTGACGTGAGAGTGATACATGGAGTCTGATTGATGTGAGAGTGATACATGGAGTCTGAGTGATGTAAGAGTGATACATGGAGTCTGATTGATGTGAGAGTGATACATGGGCTCTGACTGATGTGAGAGTGATACATGGGCCCTGACTGATGTGAGAGTGATACATGGGGTCTGACTGATGTGAGAGTGATACATGAGCTCGAACTGATTTGAGAGTGATACATGGGGTCTGACTGATGTGAGAGTGATACATGGGCTCTGACTGATGTGAGAGTGATACATGGGCTCTGACTGATGTGAGAGTGATACATGAGCTCTAACTGATGTGAGAGTGATACATGGGGTCTGACTGATGTGAGAGGGTAACATGGGGTCTGACTAATGTGAGAGTGATACATGGGGTCTGATTAATGTGAGAATGATAAATGAAGTCTGACTGACGTGAGAGTGATACATGGAGTCTGACTGATGTGAGAGTGATACATGGAGTCTGATTGATGTGAGAGTGATACATGGGGTCTGACTGATGTGACAGTGATACATGGGATCTAACTGATGTGAGAGTGCTACATGGGGTCTAACTGATGTGAGAGTGATACATGGAGTCTGACTGATGTGAGAGTGATACATGGGGTCTGACTGATGTGAGAGTGATACATGGGCTCTGACTGATGTGAGGGTGACACATGGGCATTGACTAATGTGAGAGTGATACATGGGTCTGATTGATGTGAGAGTGATACATGGGCTCTGACTGATGTGAGAGTGATGCATGGGGTCTGACTGATGTGAGAGTGAAACATAAAGTCTGACTGATGTGAGAGAGATACATGGAGTCTGATTGATGTGAGAGTGATACATGGGCTCTGACTGATGTGAGAGTGATACATGGGGTCTGACTAATGTGACAGTGATACATGGAGTCTGATTGATGTGAGAGTGATACATGGAGTCTGACTGATGTGAGAGTGATACATGGGGTCTGATTGATGTGAGAGTGATACATGGGCTCATTGATGTGAGTGATACATGGGTTCTGACTGACGTGAGAGTGATACATGGGCCCTGACCGATGTAAGAGCAATACATGGGCTCTGATTGATGTGAGAGTGATACATGGGGTCTGACTGATGTGAGAGTGATACATGGGCTCTGACTGATGTGAGAGTGATACATGGGCTCTGACTGATGTGAGAGTGATACATGGGATCTGACTGATGCGAAAGTGATACATGGGGTCTGATTCATGTGAGAGCGTTACATGGGTTCATTGATGTGAGAGTGATACATGGGGTCTGACTGATGTGAGAGTGATACATGGAGTCTGATTGATCTGAGAGTGATACATGGAGTCTGACTGATGTGAGAGTGATACATGGGGTCTGATTGATGTGAGAGTGATACATGGACTCATTGATGTGAGTGATACATGGGTTCTGACTGACGTGAGAGTGATACATGGGCCCTGACTGATGTAAGAGCAATACATGGGCTCTGATTGATGTGAGAGTGATACATGGGGTCTGACTGATGTGCGAGTGATACATGGGCTCTGACTGATGTGAGAGTGATACATGGAGTCTGATTGATGTGAGAGTGATACATGGGGTCTGACTGATGCGAAAGTGATACATGGCGTCTGATTCATGTGAGAGCGTTACATGGGTTCATTGATGTGAGAGTGATACATGGGGTCTGACTGACGTGAGAGTGATACATGGAGTCTGATTGATGTGAGAGTGATACATGGGCTCTGACTAATGTGAGAGTGATACATGGATTTTGATTGATGTGAGAGTGATACATGGGTTCTGACTGACGTGAGAGTGATACATGTGCCCTGACTGATGTGAGAGTAATACATTGGCTCTGATTGATGTGAGAGTGATACATGGGCTCTGACTGATGTGAGAGTGATACATGGGATCTGACTGATGTGAGAGTGATACATGGGGTCTGACTGATGTGAGAGTGATACATGGAGTCTGATTGATGTGAGAGTGATACATGGGGTCTGACTGATGCGAAAGTGATACATGGGGTCTGATTCATGTGAGAGCGTTACATGGGTTCATTGATGTGAGAGTGATACATGGGGTCTGACTGACGTGAGAGTGATACATGGAGTCTGATTGATGTGAGAGTGATACATGGGCTCTGACTAATGTGAGAGTGATACATGGATTTTGATTGATGTGAGAGTGATACATGGGTTCTGACTGACGTGAGAGTGATACATGTGCCCTGACTGATGTGAGAGTAATACATCGGCTCTGATTGATGTGAGAGTGATACATGGGCTCTGACCGATGTGAGAGTGATATATGGAGTCTGACTGATGTGAGAGTGATACATGGGGTCTGATTGAACTGAGAGCGTTACATGGGTTGATTGATGTGAGAGTGATACATGGGGTCTGACTGACGTGAGAGTGATACATGGGGTCTGACTGATGTGCGAGTGATACATGGGCTCTTACAGATGTGAGAGTGATACATGGGCTCTGACAGATGTGAGAGTGATACATTGGGTCTGACTGATGTGAGAGTGATACATGGGCTTTGACTGATGTGAGAGTGATACATGGGTTCTGATTGATGTGAGAGTGATACATGGGCTCTGACTGATGTGAGAGTGATATATGGAGTCTGACTGATGTGAGAGTGATACATGGGGTCTGATTGAACTGAGAGCGTTACATGGGTTCATTGATGTGAGAGTGATACATGGGTTTGACTGATGTGAGAGTGATACATGGGCTCTGACTGATGTGAGAGTGATACATGGGCTCTGACTGATGTGAGAGTGATACATGGGCTCTGACTGATGTGAGAGTGATACATGGGTCTGATTGATGTGAGAGTGATACATGGGCTCTGACTGATGTGAGAGTGATGCATGGGGTCTGACTGATGTGAGAGTGAAACATAAAGTCTGACTGATGTGAGAGAGATACATGGAGTCTGACTGATGTGAGAGTGATACATGGGGTCTAGACTAATGTGAGAATGATAAATGAAGTCTGACTGACGTGAGAGTGATACATGGGGTCTGATTGATGTGAGAGTGATACATGGAGTCTGACTAATGTGAGAGTGATACATGGGGTCTGACTGACATGAGAGTGATACATGGAGTCTGATTGATGTGAGAGTGATACATGGAGTCTGACTAATGTGAGAGTGATACATGGAGTCTGATTGATGTGAGAGTGATACATGGGGTCTGACTGACATGAGAGTGATACATGGAGTCTGATTGATGTGACAGTGATACATGGGGTCTGACTGATGTGAGAGTGCTACATGGGATCTGACTGATGTGAGAGTGATACATGGGGTCTGACTGATGTGAGAGTGATACATGGGATCTAACTGATGTGAGAGTGCTCCATGGGGTCTAACTGATGTGAGAGTGATACATGGAGTCTGACTGATGTGAGAGTGATACATGGGGTCTGACTGATGTGAGAATGATACATGGGCTCTGACTGATGTGAGAGTGATACATGGGCTCTGACTGATGTGAGAGTGATGCATGGGTCTGATTGATGTGAGAGTGATACATGGGCTCTGACTGATGTGAGAGTGATGCATGGGGTCTGACTGATGTGAGAGTGAAACATAAAGTCTGACTGATGTGAGAGAGATACATGGAGTCTGATTGATGTGAGAGTGATACATGGGTTCTGACTGACGTGAGAGTGATACATGGGCCCTGACTGATGTGAGAGCAATACATGGGCTCTGATTGATGTGAGAGTGATACATGGGGTCTGACTGATGTGCGAGTGATACATGGGCTCTGATTGATGTGAGAGTGATACATGGGCTCTGATTGATGTGAGAGTGATACATGGGGTCTGACTGATGCGAGAGTGATACATGGGGTCTGACTGATGTGAGAGTGATACATGGAGTCTGATTGATGTGAGAGTGATACATGGGGTCTGACTGATGCGAAAGTGATACATGGGGTCTGAATCATGTGAGAGCGTTACATGTGTTCATTGATGTGAGAATGATACATGGGGTCTGACTGACGTGAGAGTGATACATGGAGTCTGATTGATGTGAGAGTGATACATGGGCTCTGACTAATGTGAGAGTGATACATAGATTCTGATTGATGTGAGAGTGATACATGGGTTCTGACTGACGTGAGAGTGATACATGTGCCCTGACTGATGTGAGAGTAATACATCGGCTCTGATTGATGTGAGAGTGATACATAGGCTCTGACTGATGTGAGAGTGATACATGGGGTCTGATTGATGTGAGAGTGATACATGGGCTCATTGATGTGAGTGATACATGGGTTCTGACTGACGTGAGAGTGATACATGGGCCCTGACTGATGTGAGAGTAATACATGGGCTCTGATTGATGTGAGAGTGATACATGGTGTCTGACTGATGTGAGAGTGATACATGAGCTCTAACTGATGTGAGAGTGATACATGGGTCTGATTGATGTGAGTGTGATACATGGGCTCTGACTAATGTGAGAGTGATACATAGATTCTGATTGATGTGAGAGTGATACATGGGCTCTGACTAATGTGAGAGTGATACATAGATTCTGATTGATGTGAGAGTGATACATGGGTTCTGACTGACGTGAGAGTGAGACATGGGCTCTGACTGATGTGAGAGTGATACATGGAGTCTGATTGATGTGAGAGTGATACATGGGGTCTGACTGACGTGAGAGTGATACATGGGGTCTGATTCATGTGAGAGCGTTACATGTGTTCATTGATGTGAGAGTGATACATGGGGTCTGACTGACGTGAGAGTGATACATGGAGTCTGATTGATGTGAGAGTGATACATGGGCTCTGACTAATGTGAGAGTGATACATAGATTCTGATTGATGTGAGAGTGATACATGGGTTCTGACTGACGTGAGAGTGAGACATGGGCTCTGACTGATGTGAGAGTGATACATGGGGTCTGATTGATGTGAGAGTGATACATGGGGTCTGACTGATGTGCGAGTGATACATGGCTCTTACAGATGTGAGAGTGATACATGGGCTTTGACAGATGTGAGAGTGATACATGGGGTCTGACTGATGTGAGAGTGATACATGGGCTTTGACTGATGTGAGAGTGATACATGGGTTCTGATTGATGTGAGAGTGATACATGGGCTCTGACTGATGTGAGAGTGATACATGGAGTCTGACTGATGTGAGAGTGATACATGGGGTCTGATTGATCTGAGAGCGTTACATGGGTTCATTGATGTGAGAGTGATACATGGGTTTGACTGATGTGAGAGTGATACATGGGTTCTGATTGATGTGAGAGTGATACATGGGCTCTGACTGATGTGAGAGTGATACATGGGCTCTGACTGATGTGAGAGTGATACATGGGCTCTGACTGATGTGAGAGTGATACATGGGCTCTGACTGATGTGAGAGTGATACATGGGTCTGATTGATGTGAGAGTGATACATGGGTTCTGATTGATGTGAGAGTGATACATGGGCTCTGACTGATGTGAGAGTAATACATGGTGTCTGACTGATGCGAAAGTAATACATGGGGTCTGATTGATGTGAGAGCGTTACATGGGTTCATTGATGTGAGAGTGATACATGGGCTCTGACTGATGTGAGAGTGATACATGGGCTCTGACTGATGTGAGAGTGATACGTGGGTCTGATTAATGTGAGAGTGATACATGGGCTCTGACTGATGTGAGAGTGATGCATGGGGTCTGACTGATGTGAGAGTGAAACATAAAGTCTGACTGATGTGAGAGAGATACATGGAGTCTGACTGATGTGAGAGTGATACATGGGGTCTGATTGATGTGAGAGTGATACATGGGGTCTGACTGACGTGAGAGTGATACATGGAGTCTGATTGATGTGAGAGTGATACATAGAGTCTGATTGATGTGAGAGTGATACATGGGCTCTGACTGATGTGAGAGTGATACATGGGCCCTGACTGATGTGAGAGTGATACATGGGGTCTGACTAATGTGAGAGTGATACATGAGCTCTAACTGATGTGAGAGTGATACATGGGGTCTGACTGATGTGAGAGTGATACATGGGCTCTGACTGATGTGAGAGTGATACATGGGGTCTGACTGATGTGAGAGGGAAACATGGGGTCTGACTAATGTGAGAGTGAGACATGGGGTCTAGACTAATGTGAGAATGATAAATGAAGTCTGACTGACGTGAGAGTGATACATGGGGTCTGATTGATGTGAGAGTGACACATGGACTCTGACTAATGTGAGAGTGATACATGGGGTCTGACTGACATGAGAGTGATACATGGAGTCTGATTGATGTGAGAGTGATACATGGAGTCTGACTAATGTGAGAGTGATACATGGAGTCTGATTGATGTGAGAGTGATACATGGGGTCTGACTGATGTGACAGTGATACATGGGATCTAACTGATGTGAGAGTGCTACATGGGGTCTAACTGATGTGAGAGTGATACATGGAGTCTGACTGATGTGAGAGTGATACATGGGGTCTGACTGATGTGAGAATGATACATGGGCTCTGACTGATGTGAGAGTGATACATGGGCTCTGACTAATGTGAGAGTGATACATGGGCTCTGACTGATGTGAGAGTGATACATGGGGTCTGACTGATGTGAGAGTGATACATGGGGTCTGACTGATGTGAGAGTGATACATGGAGTCTGATTGATGTGAGAGTGATACATGGGGTCTGACTGATGTGAGAGTAATACATGGGCTCTGATGGATGTGAGAGCGATTCATAGGATCTGACTGATGTGAGAGTGATACATGGTCTCTGACAGATGTGAGAGTGATACATGAGGTCTGATTGATGTGAGAGTGATACATGGGCTCTGACTGATGTGAGAGTGATACATGGGTCCTGACTGATGTGAGAGTAATACATGGGCTCTGATTGATGTGAGAGTGATTCATCGGCTCTGACTGATGTGAGAGTGATACATGGAGTCTGACTGATGTGAGAGTGAAAAATGGGCTCATTGATGTGAAAGTGATACATGGGGTCTGATTGATGCGAAAGTAATACATGGGGTCTGATTGATCTGAGAGCGTTACATGGGTTCATTGATGTGAGAGTGATACATGGGTTTGACTGATGTGAGAGTGATACATGGACTCTGACTGATGTGAGAGTGATACATGGGGTCTGATTGATGTGAGAGTGAGACATGGTCTCTGACTGATTTGAGAGTGATACATGGGGTCTGATTGATGTGAGAGTGATACATGGGCTCTGACTGATGTGAGAGTGATGCATGGGGTCTGACTGATGTGAGAGTGAAACATAAAGTCTGACTGATGTGAGAGAGATACATGGAGTCTGACTGATGTGAGAGTGATACATGGGTTCTGACTGATGTGAGAGTGATACATGGGGTCTGATTGATGTGAGAGTGATACATGGGGTCTGACTGACGTGAGAGTGATACATGGAGTCTGATTGATGTGAGAGTGATACATAGAGTCTGATTGATGTGAGAGTGATACATGGGCTCTGACTGATGTGAGAGTGATACATGGGCCCTGACTGATGTGAGAGTGATACATGGGGTCTGACTAATGTGAGAGTGATACATGAGCTCTAACTGATGTGAGAGTGATACATGGGGTCTGACTGATGTGAGAGTGATACATGGGCTCTGACTGATGTGAGAGTGATACATGGGGTCTGACTGATGTGAGAGGGAAACATGGGGTCTGACTAATGTGAGAGTGAGACATGGGGTCTAGACTAATGTGAGAATGATAAATGAAGTCTGACTGACGTGAGAGTGATACATGGGGTCTGATTGATGTGAGAGTGACACATGGAGTCTGACTAATGTGAGAGTGAGACATGGGGTCTAGACTAATGTGAGAATGATATATGAAGTCTGACTGACGTGAGAGTGATACATGGGGTCTGATTGATGTGAGAGTGACACATGGACTCTGACTAATGTGAGAGTGATACATGGGGTCTGACTGACATGAGAGTGATACATGGAGTCTGATTGATGTGAGAGTGATACATGGAGTCTGACTAATGTGAGAGTGATACATGGAGTCTGATTGATGTGAGAGTGATACATGGGGTCTGACTGATGTGACAGTGATACATGGGATCTAACTGATGTGAGAGTGCTACATGGGGTCTAACTGATGTGAGAGTGATACATGGAGTCTGACTGATGTGAGAGTGATACATGGGGTCTGACTGATGTGAGAATGATACATGGGCTCTGACTGATGTGAGAGTGATACATGGGCTCTGACTGATGTGAGAGTGATACATGGGCTCTGACTGATGTGAGAGTGATACATGGGGTCTGACTGATGTGAGAGTGATACATGGGGTCTGACTGATGTGAGAGTGATACATGGAGTCTGATTGATGTGAGAGTGATACATGGGGTCTGACTGATGTGAGAGTAATACATGGGCTCTGATGGATGTGAGAGCGATTCATAGGATCTGACTGATGTGAGAGTGATACATGGTCTCTGACAGATGTGAGAGTGATACATGAGGTCTGATTGATGTGAGAGTGATACATGGGCTCTGACTGATGTGAGAGTGATACATGGGTCCTGACTGATGTGAGAGTAATACATGGGCTCTGATTGATGTGAGAGTGATTCATCGGCTCTGACTGATGTGAGAGTGATACATGGAGTCTGACTGATGTGAGAGTGAAAAATGGGCTCATTGATGTGAAAGTGATACATGGGGTCTGATTGATGCGAAAGTAATACATGGGGTCTGATTGATCTGAGAGCGTTACATGGGTTCATTGATGTGAGAGTGATACATGGGTTTGACTGATGTGAGAGTGATACATGGACTCTGACTGATGTGAGAGTGATACATGGGGTCTGATTGATGTGAGAGTGAGACATGGTCTCTGACTGATTTGAGAGTGATACATGGGGTCTGATTGATGTGAGAGTGATACATGGGCTCTGACTGATGTGAGAGTGATGCATGGGGTCTGACTGATGTGAGAGTGAAACATAAAGTCTGACTGATGTGAGAGAGATACATGGAGTCTGACTGATGTGAGAGTGATACATGGGTTCTGACTGATGTGAGAGTGATACATGGGGTCTGATTGATGTGAGAGTGATACATGGGGTCTGACTGACGTGAGAGTGATACATGGAGTCTGATTGATGTGAGAGTGATACATAGAGTCTGATTGATGTGAGAGTGATACATGGGCTCTGACTGATGTGAGAGTGATACATGGGCCCTGACTGATGTGAGAGTGATACATGGGGTCTGACTAATGTGAGAGTGATACATGAGCTCTAACTGATGTGAGAGTGATACATGGGGTCTGACTGATGTGAGAGTGATACATGGGCTCTGACTGATGTGAGAGTGATACATGGGGTCTGACTGATGTGAGAGGGAAACATGGGGTCTGACTAATGTGAGAGTGAGACATGGGGTCTAGACTAATGTGAGAATGATAAATGAAGTCTGACTGACGTGAGAGTGATACATGGGGTCTGATTGATGTGAGAGTGACACATGGAGTCTGACTAATGTGAGAGTGATACATGGGGTCTGACTGACATGAGAGTGATACATGGAGTCTGATTGATGTGAGAGTGATACATGGAGTCTGACTAATGTGAGAGTGATACATGGAGTCTGATTGATGTGAGAGTGATACATGGGGTCTGACTGATGTGACAGTGATACATGGGATCTAACTGATGTGAGAGTGCTACATGGGGTCTAACTGATGTGAGAGTGATACATGGAGTCTGACTGATGTGAGAGTGATACATGGGGTCTGACTGATGTGAGAATGATACATGGGCTCTGACTGATGTGAGAGTGATACATGGGCTCTGACTGATGTGAGAGTGATACATGGGCTCTGACTGATGTGAGAGTGATACATGGGGTCTGACTGATGTGAGAGTGATACATGGGGTCTGACTGATGTGAGAGTGATACATGGAGTCTGATTGATGTGAGAGTGATACATGGGGTCTGACTGATGCGAAAGTGATACATGGGGTCTGATTCATGTGAGAGCATTACATGGGTTCATTGATGTGAGAGTGATACATGGGGTCTGACTGATGTGAGAGTAATACATGGGCTCTGATGGATGTGAGAGCGATTCATAGGATCTGACTGATGTGAGAGTGATACATGGTCTCTGACAGATGTGAGAGTGATACATGAGGTCTGATTGATGTGAGAGTGATACATGGGCTCTGACTGATGTGAGAGTGATACATGGGTCCTGACTGATGTGAGAGTAATACATGGGCTCTGATTGATGTGAGAGTGATTCATCGGCTCTGACTGATGTGAGAGTGATACATGGAGTCTGACTGATGTGAGAGTGAAAAATGGGCTCATTGATGTGAGAGATACATGGGCTCTGACTGATGTGAGAGTGATACATGGGCTCTGACTGATGTGAGAGTGATACATGGGCTCTGACTGATGTGAGAGTGATGCATGGAGTCTGACTGATGTGAGAGTGATACATGGGGGCTGATTGATGTGAAAGTGATACATGGGGTCTGATTGATGCGAAAGTAATACATGGGGTCTGATTGATCTGAGAGCGTTACATGGGTTCATTGATGTGAGAGTGATACATGGGTTTGACTGATGTGAGAGTGATACATGGACTCTGACTGATGTGAGAGTGATACATGGGGTCTGATTGATGTGAGAGTGAGACATGGTCTCTGACTGATTTGAGAGTGATACATGGGGTCTGATTGATGTGAGAGTGATACATGGGGTCTGACTGACGTGAGAGTGATACATGGAGTCTGATTGATGTGAGAGTGATACATGGAGTCTGAGTGATGTGAGAGTGATACATGGAGTCTGATTGATGTGAGAGTGATACATGGGCTCTGACTGATGTGAGAGTGATACATGGGCCCTGACTGATGTGAGAGTGATACATGGGGTCTGATTGATGTGAGAGTTATTCATAGGCTCTGACTGATGTGAGAGTGATACATGGAATCTGACTGATGTGAGAGTGAAAAATGGGGTCATTGATGTGAGAGATACATGGGCTCTGACTGATGTGAGAGTGATACATGGGCTCTGACTGATGTGAGAGTGATACATGGGCTCTGACTGATGTGAGAGTGATACATGGAGTCTGACTGATGTGAGAGTGATACATGGGGGCTGATTGATGTGAGAGTGATACATGGGGTCTGATTGATGCGAAAGTAATACATGGGGTCTGATTGATCTGAGAGCGTTACATGGGTTCATTGATGTGAGAGTGATACATGGGTTTGACTGATGTGAGAGTGATACATGGACTCTGACTGATGTGAGAGTGATACATGGGGTCTGATTGATGTGAGAGTGAGACATGGGCTCTGACTGATTTGAGAGTGATACATGGGGTCTGATTGATGTGAGAGTGATACATGGGGTCTGACTGACGTGAGAGTGATACATGGAATCTGATTGATGTGAGAGTGATACATGGAGTCTGAGTGATGTGAGAGTGATACATGGAGTCTGATTGATGTGAGAGTGATACATGGGCTCTGACTGATGTGAGAGTGATACATGGGCCCTGACTGATGTGAGAGTGATACATGGGGTCTGACTGATGTGAGAGTGATACATGAGCTCGAACTGATGTGAAAGTGATACATGGGGTCTGACTGATGTGAGAGTGATACATGGGCTCTGACTGATGTGAGAGTGATACATGGGCTCTGACTGATGTGAGAGTGATACATGAGCTCTAACTGATGTGAGAGTGATACATGGGGTCTGACTGATGTGAGAGGGAAACATGGGGTCTGACTAATGTGAGAGTGATACATGGGGTCTGATTAATGTGAGAATGATAAATGAAGTCTGACTGACGTGAGAGTGATACATGTGTTCTGATTGATGTGAGAGTGATACATGGAGTCTGACTAATGTGAGAGTGATACATGGGGTCTGACTGACATGAGAGTGATACATGGAGTCTGATTGATGTGAGAGTGATACATGGAGTCTGACTAATGTGAGAGTGATACATGGAGTCTGATTGATGTGAGAGTGATACATGGGGTCTGACTGATGTGACAGTGATACATGGGATCTAACTGATGTGAGAGTGCTACATGGGGTCTAACTGATGTGAGAGTGATACATGGAGTCTGACTGATGTGAGAGTGATACATGGGGTCTGACTGATGTGAGAGTGATACATGGGCTCTGACTGATGTGAGGGTGACACATGGGCATTGACTAATGTGAGAGTGATACATGGGTCTGATTGACGTGAGAGTGATACATGGGCTCTGACTGATGTGAGAGTGATGCATGGGGTCTGACTGATGTGAGAGTGAAACATAAAGTCTGACTGATGTGAGAGAGATACATGGAGTCTGATTGATGTGAGAGTGATACATGGGCTCTGACTGATGTGAGAGTGATACATGGGGTCTGACTGATGTAAGAGCAATACATGGGCTCTGATTGATGTGAGAGTGATACATGGGCTCTGACTGATGTGAGAGTGATACATGGGCTCTGACTGATGTGAGAGTGATACATGGGATCTGACTGATGTGAGAGTGATACATGGGGTCTGACTGATGTGAGAGTGATACATGGAGTCTGATTGATGTGAGAGTGATACATGGGGTCTGACAGATGCGAAAGTGATACATGGGGTCTGATTCATGTGAGAGCGTTACATGGGTTCATTGATGTGAGAGTGATACATGGGGTCTGACTGACGTGAGAGTGATACATGGAGTCTGATTGATGTGAGAGTGATACATGGGCTCTGACTAATGTGAGAGTGATACATGGATGCTGATTGATGTGAGAGTGATACATGGGTTCTGACTGACGTGAGAGTGATACATGTGCCCTGACTGATGTGAGAGTAATACATCGGCTCTGATTGATGTGAGAGTGATACATGGGGTCTGACTGACGTGAGAGTGATACATGGAGTCTGATTGATGTGAGAGTGATACATGGGGTCTGACTGATGCGAAAGTGATACATGGGGTCTGATTCATGTGAGAGCGTTACATGGGTTCATTGATGTGAGAGTGATACATGGGGTCTGACTGACGTGAGAGTGATACATGGAGTCTGATTGATGTGAGAGTGATACATGGGCTCTGACTAATGTGAGAGTGATACATGGATTCTGATTGATGTGAGAGTGATACATGGGTTCTGACTGACGTGAGAGTGATACATGTGCCCTGACTGATGTGAGAGTAATACATCGGCTCTGATTGATGTGAGAGTGATACATAGGCTCTGACTGATGTGAGAGTGATACATAGGCTCTGACTGATGTGAGACTGATACATGGGGTCTGATTGATGTGAGAGTGATACATGGGCTCATTGACGTGAGTGATACATGGGTTCTGACTGACGTGAGAGTGATACATGGGCCCTGACTGATGTGAGAGTAATACATGGGCTCTGATTGATGTGAGAGTGATACATGGTGTCTGATTGATGTTAGAGTGATACATGGGGTCTGACTGATGTGCGAGTGATACATGGGCTCTTACAGATGTGAGAGTGATACATGGGCTCTGACAGATGTGAGAATGATACATTGGGTCTGACTGATGTGAGAGTGATACATGGGCTTTGACTGATGTGGGAGTGATACATGGGTTCTGATTGATGTGAGAGTGATACATGGGCTCTGACTGATGTGAGAGTGATATATGGAGTCTGACTGATGTGAGAGTGATACATGGGGTCTGATTGAACTGAGAGCGTTACATGGGTTCATTGATGTGAGAGTGCTACATGGGTTTGACTGATGTGAGAGTGATACATGGGTTCTGATTGATGTGTGAGTGATACATGGGCTCTGACTGATGTGAGAGTAATACATGGGCTCTGACTGATGTGAGAGTGATACATGGGCTCTGACTGATGTGAGAGTGATACATGGGCTCTGACTGATGTGAGAGTGATACATGGGTCTGATTGATGTGAGAGTGATACATGGGCTCTGACTGATGTGAGAGTGATGCATGGGGTCTGACTGATGTGAGAGTGAAACATAAAGTCTGACTGATGTGAGGGAGATACATGGAGTCTGACTGATGTGAGAGTGATGCATGGGTTCTGATTGATGTGAGAGTGATACATGGGCTCTGACTGATGTGAGAGTGATACATGGAGTCTGACTGATGTGAGAGTGATACATAGGGTCTGATTGATGCGAGAGTGATACATGGGGTCTGACTGATGCGAAAGTAATACATGGGGTCTGATTGATCTGAGAGCGTTACATGGGTTCATTGATGTGAGAGTGATACATGGGTTTGACTGATGTGAGAGTGATACATGGGCTCTGACTGATGTGAGAGTGATACATGGGGTCTGATTGATGTGAGAGTGATACATGGGGTCTGACTGACGTGAGAGGGATACATGGAGTCTGATTGATGTGAGAGTGATACATGGAGTCTGAGTGATGTGAGAGTGATACATGGAGTCTGATTGATGTGAGAGTGATACATGGGCTCTGACTGATGTGAGAGTGATACATGGGCCCTGACTGATGTGAGAGTGATACATGGGGTCTGACTGATGTGAAAGTGATACATGAGCTCTAACTGATGTGAGAGTGATACATGGGGTCTGACTGATGTGAGAGTGATACATGGGCTCTGACTGATGTGAGAGTGATACATGGGCTCTGACTGATGTGAGAGGGAAACATGGGGTCTGATTAATGTGAGAGTGATACATGGGGTCTAGACTAATGTGAGAATGATAAATGAAGTCTGACTGACGTGAGAGTGATACATGGGGTCTGATTGATGTGAGAGTGATACATGGAGTCTGACTAATGTGAGAGTGATACATGGGGTCTGACTGACATGAGAGTGATACATGGAGTCTGATTGATGTGAGAGTGATACATGGAGTCTGACTAATGTGAGAGTGATACATGGAGTCTGATTGATGTGAGAGTGATACATGGGGTCTGACTGATGTGACAGTGATACATGGGGTCTGACAGATGTGAGAGTGCTACATGGGGTCTGACTGATGTGAGAGTGATACATGGGGTCTGACTGATGTGAGAGTGATACATGGGATCTAACTGATGTGAGAGTGCTACATGGGGTCTAACTGATGTGAGAGTGATACATGGAGTCTGACTGATGTGAGAGTGATACATGGGGTCTGACTGATGTGAGAATGATACATAGGGTCTGATTGATGCGAGAGTGATACATGGGGTCTGACTGATGCGAAAGTAATACATGGGGTCTGATTGATCTGAGAGCGTTACATGGGTTCATTGATGTGAGAGTGATACATGGGTTTGACTGATGTGAGAGTGATACATGGGCTCTGACTGATGTGAGAGTGATACATGGGGTCTGATTGATGTGAGAGTGATACATGGGGTCTGACTGACGTGAGATGGATACATGGAGTCTGATTGATGTGAGAGTGATACATGGAGTCTGAGTGATGTGAGAGTGATACATGGAGTCTGATTGATGTGAGAGTGATACATGGGCTCTGACTGATGTGAGAGTGATACATGGGCCCTGACTGATGTGAGAGTGATACATGGGGTCTGACTGATGTGAAAGTGACACATGAGCTCTAACTGATGTGAGAGTGATACATGGGGTCTGACTGATGTGAGAGTGATACATGGGCTCTGACTGATGTGAGAGTGATACATGGGCTCTGACTGATGTGAGAGTGATACATGAGCTCTAACTGATGTGAGAGTGATACATGGGGTCTGACTGATGTGAGAGGGAAACATGGGGTCTGACTAATGTGAGAGTGATACATGGGGTCTAGACTAATGTGAGAATGATAAATGAAGTCTGACTGATGTGAGAGTGATACATGGGGTCTGATTGATGTGAGAGTGATACATGGAGTCTGACTAATGTGAGAGTGATACATGGGGTCTGACTGACATGAGAGTGATACATGGAGTCTGATTGATGTGAGAGTGATACATGGAGTCTGACTAATGTGAGAGTGATACATGGAGTCTGATTGATATGAGAGTGATACATGGGGTCTGACTGATGTGACAGTGAGACATGGGGTCTGACAGATGTGAGAGTGCTACATGGGGTCTGACTGATGTGAGAGTGATACATGGGGTCTGACTGATGTGAGAGTGATACATGGGATCTGACTGATGTGAGAGTGCTACATGGGGTCTAACTGATGTGAGAGTGATACATGGAGTCTGACTGATGTGAGAGTGATACATGGGGTCTGACTGATGTGAGAATGATACATGGGCTCTGACTGATGTGAGAGTGATACATGGGCTCTGACTGATGTGAGAGTGATGCATCGGGTCTGATTGATGTGAGAGTGAAACATAAATTCTGACTGATGTGAGAGAGATACATGGAGTCTGACTGATGTGAGAGTGATACATGGGTTCTGATTGATGTAAGAGTGATACATGGGCTCTGACTGATGTGAGAGTGATACATAGGGTCTGATTGATGCGAGAGTGATACATGGGGTCTGACTGATGCGAAAGTAATACATGGGGTCTGATTGAACTGAGAGCGTTACATGGGTTCATTGATGTGAGTGATACATGGGTTGGACTGATGTGAGAGTGCTACATGGGGTCTGACTGATGTGAGAGTGATACATGGGGTCTGACTGATGTGAGAGTGATACATGAGCTCTAACTGATGTGAGAGTGATACATGGGGTCTGACTGATGTGACAGTGATACATGGGGTCTGACTGATGTGAGAGTGCTACATGGGGTCTGACTGATGTGAGAGTGATACATGGGGTCTGACTGATGTGAGAGTGATACGTGAGCTCTAACTGATGTGAGAGTGATACATGGAGTCTGACTAATGTGAGAGTGATACATGGGGTCTGACTGACATGAGAGTGATACATGGAGTCTGATTGATGTGAGAGTGATACATGGAGTCTGACTAATGTGAGAGTGATACATGGAGTCTGATTGATGTGAGAGTGATACATGGGGTCTGACTGATGTGACAGTGATACATGGGATCTAACTGATGTGAGAGTGCTACATGGGGTCTAACTGATGTGAGAGTGATACATGGAGTCTGACTGATGTGAGAGTGATACATGGGGTCTGACTGATGTGAGAATGATACATGGGCTCTGACTGATGTGAGAGTGATACATGGGCTCTGACTGATGTGAGAGTGATACATGGGTCTGATTGATGTGAGAGTGATACATGGGCTCTGACTGATGTGAGAGTGATGCATGGGGTCTGACTGATGTGAGAGTGAAACATAAAGTCTGACTGATGTGAGAGAGAGACATGGAGTCTGATTGATGTGAGAGTGAGACATGGGCTCTGACTGATGTGAGAGTGATACATGGAGTCTGACTGATGTGAGAGTGATACATGGGGTCTGATTGACGTGAGAGTGATACATGGGCTCATTGATGTGAGTGATACATGGGTTCTGACTGACGTGAGAGTGATACATGGGCTCTGACTGATGTGAGAGTGATACATGGGGTCTGACTGATGTGAGAGTGATACATGGGCTTTGACTGACGTGAGAGTGATAAATGAAGTCTGACTGATGTGAGAGTGATACATGGGGACTGACTAATGTGAGAATGATACATGGGGTCTGACAGACGTGAGAGTGATACATGGAGTCTGATTGATGTGAGAGCGATACATGGAGTCTGATTGATGTGAGAGTGATACATGGGGTCTGACTGATGTGAGAGTGATACATGGAGTCTGATTGATGTGAGAGTGATACATGGGCTCTGACTAATGTGAGAGTGATACATGGATTCTGATTGATGTGAGAGTGATACATGGGTTCTGACTGACGTGAGAGTGATACATGGGATCTAACTGATGTGAGAGTGATACATGAGCTCTAACTGATGTGAGAGTGATACATGGGGTCTGACTGATGTGAGAGTGATACATGGGCTCTGACTGATGTGAGAGTGATACATGGGCTCTGACTGATGTGAGAGTGATACATGAGCTCCAACTGATGTGAGAGTGATACATGGGCTTTGACTAACGTGAGAGTGATAAATGAAGTCTGACTGATGTGAGAGTGATACATGGGGACTGACTGATGTGAGAGTGATACATGGGCTTTGACTGACGTGAGAGTGATAAATGAAGTCTGACTGATGTGAGAGTGATACATGGGGACTGACTGATGTGAGAGTGATACATGGATTCTGATTGATGCGAGAGTGATACATGGGGTCTGACTGATGCGAAAGTAATACATGGGGTCTGATTGATCTGAGAGCGTTACATGGGTTCATTGATGTGAGAGTGATACATGGGTTGGACTGATGTGAGAGTGAGACATGGGCTCTGACTGATGTGAGAGTGATACATGGGGTCTGATTGATGTGAGAGTGATACATGGGGTCTGACTGACGTGAGAGTGATACATGGAGTCTGATTGATGTGAGAGTGATGCATGGAGTCTGAGTGATGTGAGAGTGATACATGGAGTCTGATTGATGTGAGAGTGATACATGGGCTCTGACTGATGTGAGAGTGATACATGGGCCCTGACTGATGTGAGAGTGATACATGGGGTCTGACTGATGTGAGAGTGATACATGAGCTCTAACTGATGTGAGAGTGATACATGGGGTCTGACTGATGTGAGAGTGATATCTGGGCTCTGACTGATGTGAGAGTGATACATGGGCTCTGACTGATGTGAGAGTGATACATGAGCTCTAACTGATGTGAGAGTGATACATCGGGTCTGACTGATGTGAGAGGGAAACATGGGGTCTGACTAATGTGAGAGTGATACATGGGGTCTGACTGATGTGAGAGTGATACATGGGCTCTGACTGATGTGAGAGTGCTACATGGGGTCTGACTGATGTGAGAGTGATACATGGGGTCTGACTGACATGAGAGTGATACATGGAGTCTGAGTGATGTGAGAGTGATACATGGGGTCTGATTGATGTGAGAGTGATACATGGGCTCATTGATGTGAGTGATACATGGGTTCTGACTGACATGAGAGTGATACATGGGCCCTGACTGATGTGAGAGTAATACATGGGATCTGATTGATGTGAGAGTGATACATGTGGTCTGATTGATGTTAGAGTGATACATGGGGTCTGACTGATGTGCGAGTGATACATGGGCTCTTACAGATGTGAGAGTGATACATGGGCTCTGACTGATGTGAGAGTGATACATGGGGTCTGACTGATGTGAGAGTGATACATGGGCTTTGACTGACGTGAGAGTGATAAATGAAGTCTGACTGATGTGAGAGTGATACATGGGGACTGACTAATGTGAGAATGATACATGGGGTCTGACAGACGTGAGAGTGATACATGGAGTCTGATTGATGTGAGAGCGATACATGGAGTCTGATTGATGTGAGAGTGATACATGGGGTCTGACTGATGTGAGAGTGATACATGGAGTCTGATTGATGTGAGAGTGATACATGGGCTCTGACTAATGTGAGAGTGATACATGGATTCTGATTGATGTGAGAGTGATACATGGGTTCTGACTGACGTGAGAGTGATACATGGGATCTAACTGATGTGAGAGTGATACATGAGCTCTAACTGATGTGAGAGTGATACATGGGGTCTGACTGATGTGAGAGTGATACATGGGCTCTGACTGATGTGAGAGTGATACATGGGCTCTGACTGATGTGAGAGTGATACATGGAGTCTGACTGATGTGAGAGTGATACATGGGGTCTGATTGATCTGAGAGCGTTACATGGGTTCATTGATGTGAGAGTGATACATGGGTTTGACTGATGTGAGAGTGATACATGGGTTCTGATTGATGTGAGAGTGATACATGGGCTCTGACTGATGTGAGAGTGATACATGGGCTCTGACTGATGTGAGAGTGATACATGAGCTCCAACTGATGTGAGAGTGATACATGGGCTTTGACTAACGTGAGAGTGATAAATGAAGTCTGACTGATGTGAGAGTGATACATGGGGACTGACTGATGTGAGAGTGATACATGGGCTTTGACTGACGTGAGAGTGATAAATGAAGTCTGACTGATGTGAGAGTGATACATGGGGACTGACTGATGTGAGAGTGATACATGGATTCTGATTGATGCGAGAGTGATACATGGGGTCTGACTGATGCGAAAGTAATACATGGGGTCTGATTGATCTGAGAGCGTTACATGGGTTCATTGATGTGAGAGTGATACATGGGTTGGACTGATGTGAGAGTGAGACATGGGCTCTGACTGATGTGAGAGTGATACATGGGGTCTGATTGATGTGAGAGTGATACATGGGGTCTGACTGACGTGAGAGTGATACATGGAGTCTGATTGATGTGAGAGTGATGCATGGAGTCTGAGTGATGTGAGAGTGATACATGGAGTCTGATTGATGTGAGAGTGATACATGGGCTCTGACTGATGTGAGAGTGATACATGGGCCCTGACTGATGTGAGAGTGATACATGGGGTCTGACTGATGTGAGAGTGATACATGAGCTCTAACTGATGTGAGAGTGATACATGGGGTCTGACTGATGTGAGAGTGATACCTGGGCTCTGACTGATGTGAGAGTGATACATGGGCTCTGACTGATGTGAGAGTGATACATGAGCTCTAACTGATGTGAGAGTGATACATCGGGTCTGACTGATGTGAGAGGGAAACATGGGGTCTGACTAATGTGAGAGTGATACATGGGGTCTGACTGATGTGAGAGTGATACATGGGCTCTGACTGATGTGAGAGTGCTACATGGGGTCTGACTGATGTGAGAGTGATACATGGGGTCTGACTGACATGAGAGTGATACATGGAGTCTGAGTGATGTGAGAGTGATACATGGGGTCTGATTGATGTGAGAGTGATACATGGGCTCATTGATGTGAGTGATACATGGGTTCTGACTGACATGAGAGTGATACATGGGCCCTGACTGATGTGAGAGTAATACATGGGATCTGATTGATGTGAGAGTGATACATGTGGTCTGATTGATGTTAGAGTGATACATGGGGTCTGACTGATGTGCGAGTGATACATGGGCTCTTACAGATGTGAGAGTGATACATGGGCTCTGACTGATGTGAGAGTGATACATGGGGTCTGACTGATGTGAGAGTGATACATGGGCTTTGACTGACGTGAGAGTGATAAATGAAGTCTGACTGATGTGAGAGTGATACATGGGGACTGACTAATGTGAGAATGATACATGGGGTCTGACAGACGTGAGAGTGATACATGGAGTCTGATTGATGTGAGAGCGATACATGGAGTCTGATTGATGTGAGAGTGATACATGGGGTCTGACTGATGTGAGAGTGATACATGGAGTCTGATTGATGTGAGAGTGATACATGGGCTCTGACTAATGTGAGAGTGATACATGGATTCTGATTGATGTGAGAGTGATACATGGGTTCTGACTGACGTGAGAGTGATACATGGGATCTAACTGATGTGAGAGTGATACATGAGCTCTAACTGATGTGAGAGTGATACATGGGGTCTGACTGATGTGAGAGTGATACATGGGCTCTGACTGATGTGAGAGTGATACATGGGCTCTGACTGATGTGAGAGTGATACATGAGCTCCAACTGATGTGAGAGTGATACATGGGCTTTGACTAACGTGAGAGTGATAAATGAAGTCTGACTGATGTGAGAGTGATACATGGGGACTGACTGATGTGAGAGTGATACATGGGCTTTGACTGACGTGAGAGTGATAAATGAAGTCTGACTGATGTGAGAGTGATACATGGGGACTGACTGATGTGAGAGTGATACATGGATTCTGATTGATGCGAGAGTGATACATGGGGTCTGACTGATGCGAAAGTAATACATGGGGTCTGATTGATCTGAGAGCGTTACATGGGTTCATTGATGTGAGAGTGATACATGGGTTGGACTGATGTGAGAGTGAGACATGGGCTCTGACTGATGTGAGAGTGATACATGGGGTCTGATTGATGTGAGAGTGATACATGGGGTCTGACTGACGTGAGAGTGATACATGGAGTCTGATTGATGTGAGAGTGATGCATGGAGTCTGAGTGATGTGAGAGTGATACATGGAGTCTGATTGATGTGAGAGTGATACATGGGCTCTGACTGATGTGAGAGTGATACATGGGCCCTGACTGATGTGAGAGTGATACATGGGGTCTGACTGATGTGAGAGTGATACATGAGCTCTAACTGATGTGAGAGTGATACATGGGGTCTGACTGATGTGAGAGTGATACCTGGGCTCTGACTGATGTGAGAGTGATACATGGGCTCTGACTGATGTGAGAGTGATACATGAGCTCTAACTGATGTGAGAGTGATACATCGGGTCTGACTGATGTGAGAGGGAAACATGGGGTCTGACTAATGTGAGAGTGATACATGGAGTCTGATTGATGTGAGAGTGATGCATGGAGTCTGAGTGATGTGAGAGTGATACATGGAGTCTGATTGATGTGAGAGTGATACATGGGCTCTGACTGATGTGAGAGTGATACATGGGCCCTGACTGATGTGAGAGTGATACATGGGGTCTGACTGATGTGAGAGTGATACATGAGCTCTAACTGATGTGAGAGTGATACATGGGGTCTGACTGATGTGAGAGTGATACCTGGGCTCTGACTGATGTGAGAGTGATACATGGGCTCTGACTGATGTGAGAGTGATACATGAGCTCTAACTGATGTGAGAGTGATACATCGGGTCTGACTGATGTGAGAGGGAAACATGGGGTCTGACTAATGTGAGAGTGATACATGGGGTCTGACTGATGTGAGAGTGATACATGGGCTCTGACTGATGTGAGAGTGCTACATGGGGTCTGACTGATGTGAGAGTGATACATGGGGTCTGACTGACATGAGAGTGATACATGGAGTCTGAGTGATGTGAGAGTGATACATGGGGTCTGATTGATGTGAGAGTGATACATGGGCTCATTGATGTGAGTGATACATGGGTTCTGACTGACATGAGAGTGATACATGGGCCCTGACTGATGTGAGAGTAATACATGGGATCTGATTGATGTGAGAGTGATACATGTGGTCTGATTGATGTTAGAGTGATACATGGGGTCTGACTGATGTGCGAGTGATACATGGGCTCTTACAGATGTGAGAGTGATACATGGGCTCTGACTGATGTGAGAGTGATACATGGGGTCTGACTGATGTGAGAGTGATACATGGGCTTTGACTGACGTGAGAGTGATAAATGAAGTCTGACTGATGTGAGAGTGATACATGGGGACTGACTAATGTGAGAATGATACATGGGGTCTGACAGACGTGAGAGTGATACATGGAGTCTGATTGATGTGAGAGCGATACATGGAGTCTGATTGATGTGAGAGTGATACATGGGGTCTGACTGATGTGAGAGTGATACATGGAGTCTGATTGATGTGAGAGTGATACATGGGCTCTGACTAATGTGAGAGTGATACATGGATTCTGATTGATGTGAGAGTGATACATGGGTTCTGACTGACGTGAGAGTGATACATGGGATCTAACTGATGTGAGAGTGATACATGAGCTCTAACTGATGTGAGAGTGATACATGGGGTCTGACTGATGTGAGAGTGATACATGGGCTCTGACTGATGTGAGAGTGATACATGGGCTCTGACTGATGTGAGAGTGATACATGAGCTCCAACTGATGTGAGAGTGATACATGGGCTTTGACTAACGTGAGAGTGATAAATGAAGTCTGACTGATGTGAGAGTGATACATGGGGACTGACTGATGGGAGAGTGATACATGGGCTTTGACTGACGTGAGAGTGATAAATGAAGTCTGACTGATGTGAGAGTGATACATGGGGACTGACTGATGTGAGAGTGATACATGGATTCTGATTGATGCGAGAGTGATACATGGGGTCTGACTGATGCGAAAGTAATACATGGGGTCTGATTGATCTGAGAGCGTTACATGGGTTCATTGATGTGAGAGTGATACATGGGTTGGACTGATGTGAGAGTGATACATGGGCTCTGACTGATGTGAGAGTGATACATGGGGTCTGATTGATGTGAAAGTGAGACATGGGCTCTGACTGATGTGAGAGTGATACATAGGGTCTGATTGATGTGAGAGTGATACATGGGGTCTGACTGACGTGAGAGTGATACATGAAGTCTGATTGATGTGAGAGTGATACATGGAGTCTGAGTGATGTGAGAGTGATACATGGAGTCTGATTGATGTGAGAGTGATACATGGGCTCTGACTGATGTGAGAGTGATACATGGGCCCTGACTGATGTGAGAGTGATACATGGGGTCTGACTGATGTGAGAGTGATACATGAGCTCTAACTGATGTGAGAGTGATACATGGGGTCTGACTGATGTGAGAGTGATACATGGGCTCTGACTGATGTGAGAGTGATACATGGGCTCTGACTGATGTGAGAGTGATACATGAGCTCTAACTGATGTGAGAGTGATACATGGGGTCTGACTGATGTGAGAGGGAAACATGGGGTCTGACTAATGTGAGAGTGATACATGGGGTCTAGACTAATGTGAGAATGATAAATGAAGTCTGACTGACGTGAGAGTGATACATGGGGTCTGATTGATGTGAGAGTGATACATGGAGTCTGACTAATGTGAGAGTGATACATGGGGTCTGACTGACATGAGAGTGATACATGGAGTCTGATTGATGTGAGAGTGATACATGGAGTCTGACTAATGTGAGAGTGATACATGGAGTCTGATTGATGTGAGAGTGGTACATGGGGTCTGACTGATGTGACAGTGATACATGGGGTCTGACTGATGTGAGAGTGCTACATGGGGTCTGACTGATGTGAGAGTGATACATGGGGTCTGACTGATGTGAGAGTGATACATGGGATCTAATTGATGTGAGAGTGCTACATGGGGTCTAACTGATGTGAGAGTGATACATGGAGTCTGACTGATGTGAGAGTGATACATGGGGTCTGACTGATGTGAGAATGATACATGGGCTCTGACTGATGTGAGAGTGATACATGGGCTCTGACTGATGTGAGAGTGATGCATGGGTCTGATTGATGTGAGAGTGAGACATGGGCTCTGACTGATGTGAGAGTGATGCATGGGGTCTGACTGATGTGAGAGTGAAACATAAAGTCTGACTGATGTGAGAGAGATACATGGAGTCTGATTGATGTGAGAGTGATACATGGGTTCTGACTGACGTGAGAGTGATACATGGGGCTGACTGATGTGAGAGCAATACATGGGCTCTGATTGATGTGAGAGTGATACATGGGGTCTGACTGATGTGCGAGTGATACATGGGCTCTGACTGATGTGAGAGTGATACATGGGCCCTGACTGATGTGAGAGTGATACATGGGGTCTGACTGATGTGAGAGTGATACATGAGCTCTAACTGATGTGAGAGTGATACATGGGGTCTGACTGATGTGAGAGTGATACCTGGGCTCTGACTGATGTGAGAGTGATACATGGGCTCTGACTGATGTGAGAGTGATACATGAGCTCTAACTGATGTGAGAGTGATACATGGGGTCTGACTGATGTGAGAGGGAAACATGGGGTCTGACTAATGTGAGAGTGATACATGGGGTCTAGACTAATGTGAGAATGATAAATGAAGTCTGACTGACGTGAGAGTGATACATGGGGTCTGATTGATGTGAGAGTGATACACGGATGCTGACTAATGTCAGAGTGATACATGGAGTCTGATTGATGTGAGAGTGATACATGGGCTCTGACTGATGTGAGAGTGATGCATCGGGTCTGATTGATGTGAGAGTGAAACATAAAGTCTGACTGATGTGAGAGAGATACATGGAGTCTGACTGATGTGAGAGTGATACATGGGTTCTGATTGATGTAAGAGTGATACATGGGCTCTGACTGATGTGAGAGTGATACATGGAGTCTGACTGATGTGAGAGTGATACATAGGGTCTGATTGATGCGACAGTGATACATGGGGTCTGACTGATGCGAAAGTAATACATGGGGTCTGATTGATCTGAGAGCGTTACATGGGTTCATTGATGTGAGAGTGATACATGGGTTGGACTGATGTGAGAGTGCTACATGGGGTCTGACTGATGTGAGAGTGATACATGGGGTCTGACTGATGTGAGAGTGATACATGAGCTCTAACTGATGTGAGAGTGATACATGGGGTCTGACTGATGTGACAGTGATACATGGGGTCTGACTGATGTGAGAGTGCTACATGGGGTCTGACTGATGTGAGAGTGATACATGGGGTCTGACTGATGTGAGAGTGATACATGAGCTCTAACTGATGTGAGAGTGATACATGGGGTCTGACTGATGTGAGAGGGAAACATGGGGTCTGACTAATGTGAGAGTGATACATGGGGTCTAGACTCATGTGAGAATGATAAATGGAGTCTGACTGACGTGAGAGTGATACATGGGGTCTGATTGATGTGAGAGTGACACATGGAGTCTGACTAATGTGAGAGTGATACATGGAGTCTGATTGATGTGAGAGTGATACATGGGGTCTGACTGATGTGACAGTGATACATGGGATCTAACTGATGTGAGAGTGCTACATGGGGTCTAACTGATGTGAGAGTGATACATGGAGTCTGACTGATGTGAGAGTGATACATGGGGTCTGACTGATGTGAGAATGATACATGGGCTCTGACTGATGTGAGAGTGATACATGGGCTCTGACTGATGTGAGAGTGATACATGGGTCTGATTGATGTGAGAGTGATACATGGGCTCTGACTGATGTGAGAGTGATGCATGGGGTCTGACTGATGTGAGAGTGAAACATAAAGTCTGACTGATGTGAGAGAGAGACATGGAGTCTGATTGATGTGAGAGTGATACATGGGCTCTGACTGATGTGAGAGTGATACATGGAGTCTGACTGATGTGAGAGTGATACATGGGGTCTGATTGACGTGAGAGTGATACATGGGCTCTGACTGATGTGAGAGTGATACATGGGCCCTGACTGATGTGAGAGTGATACATGGGGTCTGACTGATGTGAAAGTGATACATGAGCTCTAACTGATGTGAGAGTGATACATGCGGTCTGACTGATGTGAGAGTGATACATGGGCTCTGACTGATGTGAGAGTGATACATGGGCTCTGACTGATGTGAGAGTGATACATGAGCTCTAACTGATGTGAGAGTGAGACATGGGGTCTGACTGATGTGAGAGGGAAACATGGGGTCTGACTAATGTGAGAGTGATACATGGGGTCTAGACTAATGTGAGAATGATAAATGAAGTCTGACTGACGTGAGAGTGATACATGGGGTCTGATTGATGTGAGAGTGATACATGGAGTCTGACTAATGTGAGAGTGATACATGGGGTCTGACTGACATGAGAGTGATACATGGAGTCTGATTGATGTGAGAGTGATACATGGGGTCTGACTGATGTGACAGTGATACATGGGGTCTGACTGATGTGAGAGTGCTACATGGGGTCTGACTGATGTGAGAGTGATACATGGGGTCTGACTGATGTGAGAGTGATACATGGGATCTAATTGATGTGAGAGTGCTACATGGGATCTAACTGATGTGAGAGTGATACATGGAGTCTGACTGATGTGAGAGTGATACATGGGGTCTGACTGATGTGAGAATGATACATGGGCTCTGACTGATGTGAGAGTGATACATGGGCTCTGACTGATGTGAGAGTGATGCATGGGTCTGATTGATGTGAGAGTGAGACATGGGCTCTGACTGATGTGAGAGTGATACATGGGGTCTGACTGATGTGAGAGTGATACATGGGCTCTGACTGATGTGGAGTGATACATGGGCTCTGACTGATGTGAGAGTGATACATGAGCTCTAACTGATGTGAGAGTGATACATGGGGTCTGACTGATGTGAGAGTGATACATGGGCTCTGACTGATGTGAGAGTGATACATGGGCTCTGACTGATGTGAGAGTGATACATGAGCTCGAACTGATGTGAGAGTGATACATGGGGTCTGACTGATGTGAGAGGGAAACATGGGGTCTGACTAATGTGAGAGTGATACATGGGGTCTAGACTAATGTGAGAATGATAAATGAAGTCTGACTGACGTGAGAGTGATACATGGGGTCTGATTGATGTGAGAGTGATAGATGGAGTCTGACTAATGTGAGAGTGATACATGGGGTCTGACTGACATGAGAGTGATACATGGAGTCTGATTGATGTGAGAGTGATACATGGGGTCTGACTGATGTGACAGTGATACATGGGGTCTGACTGATGTGAGAGTGCTACATGGGGTCTGACTGATGTGAGAGTGATACATGGGGTCTGACTGATGTGAGAGTGATACATGGGATCTAATTGATGTGAGAGTGCTACATGGGGTCTAACTGATGTGAGAGTGATACATGGAGTCTGACTGATGTGAGAGTGATACATGGGGTCTGACTGATGTGAGAATGATACATGGGCTCTGACTGATGTGAGAGTGATACATGGGCTCTGACTGATGTGAGAGTGATGCATGGGTCTGATTGATGTGAGAGTGAGACATGGGCTCTGACTGATGTGAGAGTGATGCATGGGGTCTGACTGATGTGAGAGTGAAACATAAAGTCTGACTGATGTGAGAGAGATACATGGAGTCTGATTGATGTGAGAGTGATACATGGGTTCTGACTGACGTGAGAGTGATACATGGGGTCTGATTGATGTGAGAGTGATACATGTGCTCTGATTGATGTGAGAGTGATACATGGGGTCTGACTGATGTGCGAGTGATACATGGGCTCTGACTGATGTGAGAGTGATACATGGGCCCTGACTGATGTGAGAGTGATACATGGGGTCTGACTGATGTGAGAGTGATACATGAGCTCTAACTGATGTGAGAGTGATACATGGGGTCTGACTGATGTGAGAGTGATACCTGGGCTCTGACTGATGTGAGAGTGATACATGGGCTCTGACTGATGTGAGAGTGATACATGAGCTCTAACTGATGTGAGAGTGATACATGGGGTCTGACTGATGTGAGAGGGAAACATGGGGTCTGACTAATGTGAGAGTGATACATGGGGTCTAGACTAATGTGAGAATGATAAATGAAGTCTGACTGACGTGAGAGTGATACATGGGGTCTGATTGATGTGAGGGTGATACACGGAGTCTGACTAATGTCAGAGTGATACATGGGGTCTGACTGACATGAGAGTGATACATGGAGTCTGATTGATGTGAGAGTGATACATGGAGTCTGACTAATGTGAGAGTGATACATGGAGTCTGATTGATGTGAGAGTGATACATGGGCTCTGACTGATGTGAGAGTGATGCATCGGGTCTGATTGATGTGAGAGTGAAACATAAAGTCTGACTGATGTGAGAGAGACACATGGAGTCTGACTGATGTGAGAGTGATACATGGGTTCTGATTGATGTAAGAGTGATACATGGGCTCTGACTGATGTGAGAGTGATACATGGAGTCTGACTGATGTGAGAGTGATACATAGGGTCTGATTGATGCGAGAGTGATACATGGGGTCTGACTGATGCGAAAGTAATACATGGGGTCTGATTGATCTGAGAGCGTTACATGGGTTCATTGATGTGAGAGTGATACTTGGGTTGGACTGAGGTGAGAGTGCTACATGGGGTCTGACTGATGTGAGAGTGATACATGGGGTCTGACTGATGTGAGAGTGATACATGAGCTCTAACTGATGTGAGAGTGATACATGGGGTCTGACTGATGTGACAGTGATACATGGGGTCTGACTGATGTGAGAGTGCTACATGGGGTCTGACTGATGTGAGAGTGATACATGGGGTCTGACTGATGTGAGAGTGATACATGAGCTCTAACTGATGTGAGAGTGATACATGGGGTCTGACTGATGTGAGAGGGAAACATGGGGTCTGACTAATGTGAGAGTGATACATGGGGTCTAGACTAATGTGAGAATGATAAGTGAAGTCTGACTGACGTGAGAGTGATACATGGGGTCTGATTGATGTGAGGGTGATACACGGAGTCTGACTAATGTCAGAGTGATACATGGGGTCTGACTGACATGAGAGTGATACATGGAGTCTGATTGATGTGAGAGTGATACATGGAGTCTGACTAATGTGAGAGTGATACATGGAGTCTGATTGATGTGAGAGTGATACATGGGCTCTGACTGATGTGAGAGTGATGCATCGGGTCTGATTGATGTGAGAGTGAAACATAAAGTCTGACTGATGTGAGAGAGATACATGGAGTCTGACTGATGTGAGAGTGATACATGGGTTCTGATTGATGTAAGAGTGATACATGGGCTCTGACTGATGTGAGAGTGATACATGGAGTCTGACTGATGTGAGAGTGATACATAGGGTCTGATTGATGCGAGAGTGATACATGGGGTCTGACTGATGCGAAAGTAATACATGGGGTCTGATTGATCTGAGAGCGTTACATGGGTTCATTGATGTGAGAGTGATACTTGGGTTGGACTGAGGTGAGAGTGCTACATGGGGTCTGACTGATGTGAGAGTGATACATGGGGTCTGACTGATGTGAGAGTGATACATGAGCTCTAACTGATGTGAGAGTGATACATGGGGTCTGACTGATGTGACAGTGATACATGGGGTCTGACTGATGTGAGAGTGCTGCATGGGGTCTGACTGATGTGAGAGTGATACATGGGGTCTGACTGATGTGAGAGTGATACATGAGCTCTAACTGATGTGAGAGTGATACATGGGGTCTGACTGATGTGAGAGGGAAACATGGAGTCTGACTAATGTGAGAGTGATACATGGGATCTGACTGACATGAGAGTGATACATGGAGTCTGATTGAAGTGAGAGTGATACATGGAGTCTGACTAATGTGAGAGTGATACATGGAGTCTGATTGATGTGAGAGTGATACATGGGGTCTGACTGATGTGAGAGAGAGACATGGAGTCTGACTGATGTGAGAATGATACATGGGCTCTGACTGATGTGAGAGTGATACATGGGCTCTGACTGATGTGAGAGTGATACATGGGTCTGATTGATGTGAGATTGATACATGGGCTCTGACTGATGTGAGAGTGATGCATGGGGTCTGACTGATGTGAGAGTGAAACATAAAGTCTGACTGATGTGAGAGAGAGACATGGAGTCTGATTGATGTGAGAGTGATACATGGGCTCTGACTGATGTGAGAGTGATACATGGAGTCTGACTGATGTGAGAGTGATACATGGGGTCTGATTGACGTGAGAGTGATACATGGGCTCATTGATGTGAGTGATACATGGGTTCTGACTGACGTGAGAGTGATACATGGGCACTGAGTGATGTGAGAGCAATACATGGGCTCTCATTGATGTGAGAGTGATACATGGGCTCTGACTGATGTGAGAGTGATACATGGGCTCTGACTGATGTGAGAGTGATACATGGGGTCTGACTGATGTGAGAGTGATACATGGAGTCTGATTATGTGAGAGTGATACATGGGGTCTGACTGATGCGAAAGTGATACATGGGGTCTGATTCATGTGAGAGCGTTACATGGGTTCATTGATGTGAGAGTGATACATGGGGTCTGACTGACGTGAGAGTGATACATGGTCTGATTGATGTGAGAGTGATACATGGGCTCTGACTAATGTGAGAGTGATACATGGATTCTGATTGATGTGAGAGTGATACATGCGTTCTGACTGACGTGAGAGTGATACATGTGTCCTGACTGATGTGAAGTTATACATCGGCTCTGATTGATGTGAGAGTGATACATAGGCTCTGACTGATGTGAGAGTGATACATGGGGTCTGATTGATGTGAGAGTGATACATGGGCTCATTGATGTGAGTGATACATGGGTTCTGACTGAATGAGAGTGATACATGGGCCCTGACTGATGTGAGAGTAATACATGGGATCTGATTGATGTGAGAGTGATACATGTGGTCTGATTGATGTTAGAGTGATACATGGGGTCTGACTGATGTGCGAGTGATACATGGGCTCTTACAGATGTGAGAGTGATACATGGGCTCTGACTGATGTGAGAGTGATACATGGGGTCTGACTGATGTGAGAGTGATACATGGGCTTTGACTGACGTGAGAGTGATAAATGAAGTCTGACTGATGTGAGAGTGATACATGGGGACTGACTAATGTGAGAATGATACATGGGGTCTGACAGACGTGAGAGTGATACATGGAGTCTGATTGATGTGAGAGCGATACATGGAGTCTGATTGATGTGAGAGTGATACATGGGGTCTGACTGATGTGAGAGTGATACATGGAGTCTGATTGATGTGAGAGTGATACATGGGCTCTGACTAATGTGAGAGTGATACATGGATTCTGATTGATGTGAGAGTGATACATGGGTTCTGACTGACGTGAGAGTGATACATGGGATCTAACTGATGTGAGAGTGATACATGAGCTCTAACTGATGTGAGAGTGATACATGGGGTCTGACTGATGTGAGAGTGATACATGGGCTCTGACTGATGTGAGAGTGATACATGGGCTCTGACTGATGTGAGAGTGATACATGAGCTCCAACTGATGTGAGAGTGATACATGGGCTTTGACTAACGTGAGAGTGATAAATGAAGTCTGACTGATGTGAGAGTGATACATGGGGACTGACTGATGTGAGAGTGATACATGGATTCTGATTGATGCGAGAGTGATACATGGGGTCTGACTGATGCGAAAGTAATACATGGGGTCTGCTTGATCTGAGAGCGTTACATGGGTTCATTGATGTGAGAGTGATACATGGGTTGGACTGATGTGAGAGTGATACATGGGCTCTGACTGATGTGAGAGTGATACATGGGGTCTGATTGATGTGAGAGTGAGACATGGGCTCTGACTGATGTGAGAGTGATACATGGGGTCTGATTGATGTAAGAGTGATACATGGGGTCTGACTGACGTGAGAGTGATACATGGAGTCTGATTGATGTGAGAGTGATACATGGAGTCTGAGTGATGTGAGAGTGATACATGGAGTCTGATTGATGTGAGAGTGATACATGGGCTCTGACTGATGTGAGAGTGATACATGGGCCCTGACTGATGTGAGAGTGATACATGGGGTCTGACTGATCTGAGAGTGATACATGAGCTCTAACTGATGTGAGAGTGATACATGGGGTCTGACTGATGTGAGAGTGATACCTGGGCTCTGACTGATGTGAGAGTGATACATGGGGTCTGATTGATGTGAGAGTGATACACGGAGTCTGACTAATTTCAGAGTGATACATGGGGTCTGACTGACATGAGAGTGATACATGGAGTCTGATTGATGTGAGAGTGATACATGGAGTCTGACTAATGTGAGAGTGATACATGGAGTCTGATTGATGTGAGAGTGATACATGGGCTCTGACTGATGTGAGAGTGATGCATCGGGTCTGATTGATGTGAGAGTGAAACATAAAGTCTGACTGATGTGAGAGAGATACATGGAGTCTGACTGATGTGAGAGTGATACATGGGTTCTGATTGATGTAAGAGTGATACATGGGCTCTGACTGATGTGAGAGTGATACATGGAGTCTGACTGATGTGAGAGTGATACATAGGGTCTGATTGATGCGAGAGTGATACATGGGGTCTGACTGATGCGAAAGTAATACATGGGGTCTGATTGATCTGAGAGCGTTACATGGGTTCATTGATGTGAGAGTGCTACATGGGGTCTGACTGATGTGAGAGTGATACATGGGGTCTGACTGATGTGAGAGTGATACATGAGCTCTAACTGATGTGAGAGTGATACATGGGGTCTGACTGATGTGAGAGTGCTACATGGGGTCTGACTGATGTGAGAGTGATACATGGGGTCTGACTGATGTGAGAGTGATACATGAGCTCTAACTGATGTGAGAGTGATACATCGGGTCTGACTGATGTGAGAGGGAAACATGGGGTCTGACTAATGTGAGAGTGATACATGGGGTCTAGACTAATGTGAGAATGATAAATGAAGTCTGACTGACGTGAGAGTGATACATGGGGTCTGATTGATGTGAGAGTGATACATGGAGTCTGACTAATGTCAGAGTGATACATGGGGTCTGACTGACATGAGAGTGATACATGGAGTCTGAGTGATGTGAGAGTGATACATGGAGTCTGATTGATGTGAGAGTGATACATGGGCTCTGACTGATGTGAGAGTGATACATGGGCCCTGACTGATGTGAGAGTGATACATGGGGTCTGACTGATGTGAAAGTGATACATGAGCTCTAACTGATGTGAGAGTGATACATGCGGTCTGACTGATGTGAGAGTGATACATGGGCTCTGACTGATGTGAGAGTGATACATGGGCTCTGACTGATGTGAGAGTGATACATGAGCTCTAACTGATGTGAGAGTGAGACATGGGGTCTGACTGATGTGAGAGGGAAACATGGGGTCTGACTAATGTGAGAGTGATACATGGGGTCTAGACTAATGTGAGAATGATAAATGAAGTCTGACTGACGTGAGAGTGATACATGGGGTCTGATTGATGTGAGAGTGATACATGGAGTCTGACTAATGTGAGAGTGATACATGGGTTCTGACTGACATGAGAGTGATACATGGAGTCTGATTGATGTGAGAGTGATACATGGGGTCTGACTGATGTGACAGTGATACATGGGGTCTGACTGATGTGAGAGTGCTACATGGGGTCTGACTGATGTGAGAGTGATACATGGGGTCTGACTGATGTGAGAGTGATACATGGGATCTAATTGATGTGAGAGTGCTACATGGGATCTAACTGATGTGAGAGTGATACATGGAGTCTGACTGATGTGAGAGTGATACATGGGGTCTGACTGATGTGAGAATGATACATGGGCTCTGACTGATGTGAGAGTGATGCATGGGTCTGATTGATGTGAGAGTGAGACATGGGCTCTGACTGATGTGAGAGTGATACATGGGGTCTGACTGATGTGAGAGTGATACATGGGCTCTGACTGATGTGAGAGTGATACATGGGCTCTGACTGATGTGAGAGTGATACATGAGCTCTAACTGATGTGAGAGTGATACATGGGGTCTGACTGATGTGAGAGTGATACATGGGCTCTGACTGATGTGAGAGTGATACATGGGCTCTGACTGATGTGAGAGTGATACATGGGGTCTGACTGATGTGAGAGTGATACCTGGGCTCTGACTGATGTGAGAGTGATACATGGGCTCTGACTGATGTGAGAGTGATACATGAGCTCTAACTGATGTGAGAGTGATACATGGGGTCTGACTGATGTGAGAGGGAAACATGGGGTCTGACTAATGTGAGAGTGATACATGGGGTCTAGACTAATGTGAGAATGATAAATGAAGTCTGACTGACGTGAGAGTGATACATGGGGTCTGATTGATGTGAGGGTGATACACGGAGTCTGACTAATGTCAGAGTGATACATGGGGTCTGACTGACATGAGAGTGATACATGGAGTCTGATTGATGTGAGAGTGATACATGGAGTCTGACTAATGTGAGAGTGATACATGGAGTCTGATTGATGTGAGAGTGATACATGGGCTCTGACTGATGTGAGAGTGATGCATCGGGTCTGATTGATGTGAGAGTGAAACATAAAGTCTGACTGATGTGAGAGAGATACATGGAGTCTGACTGATGTGAGAGTGATACATGGGTTCTGATTGATGTAAGAGTGATACATGGGCTCTGACTGATGTGAGAGTGATACATGGAGTCTGACTGATGTGAGAGTGATACATAGGGTCTGATTGATGCGAGAGTGATACATGGGGTCTGACTGATGCGAAAGTAATACATGGGGTCTGATTGATCTGAGAGCGTTACATGGGTTCATTGATGTGAGAGTGATACTTGGGTTGGACTGAGGTGAGAGTGCTACATGGGGTCTGACTGATGTGAGAGTGATACATGGGGTCTGACTGATGTGAGAGTGATACATGAGCTCTAACTGATGTGAGAGTGATACATGGGGTCTGACTGATGTGACAGTGATACATGGGGTCTGACTGATGTGAGAGTGCTACATGGGGTCTGACTGATGTGAGAGTGATACATGGGGTCTGACTGATGTGAGAGTGATACATGAGCTCTAACTGATGTGAGAGTGATACATGGGGTCTGACTGATGTGAGAGGGAAACATGGAGTCTGACTAATGTGAGAGTGATACATGGGGTCTGACTGACATGAGAGTGATACATGGAGTCTGATTGAAGTGAGAGTGATACATGGAGTCTGACTAATGTGAGAGTGATACATGGAGTCTGATTGATGTGAGAGTGATACATGGGGTCTGACTGATGTGAGAGAGAGACATGGAGTCTGACTGATGTGAGAATGATACATGGGCTCTGACTGATGTGAGAGTGATACATGGGCTCTGACTGATGTGAGAGTGATACATGGGTCTGATTGATGTGAGATTGATACATGGGCTCTGACTGATGTGAGAGTGATGCATGGGGTCTGACTGATGTGAGAGTGAAACATAAAGTCTGACTATTGTGAGAGAGAGACATGGAGTCTGATTGATGTGAGAGTGATACATGGGCTCTGACTGATGTGAGAGTGATACATGGAGTCTGACTGATGTGAGAGTGATACATGGGGTCTGATTGACGTGAGAGTGATACATGGGCTCATTGATGTGAGTGATACATGGGTTCTGACTGACGTGAGAGTGATACATGGGCACTGAGTGATGTGAGAGCAATACATGGGCTCTCATTGATGTGAGAGTGATACATGGGGTCTGACTGATGTGCGAGTGATACATGGGCTCTGACTGATGTGAGAGTGATACATGGGCTCTGACTGATGTGAGAGTGATACATGGGGTCTGACTGATGTGAGAGTGATACATGGGGTCTGACTGATGTGAGATTGATACATGGAGTCTGATTATGTGAGAGTGATACATGGGGTCTGGCTGATGCGAAAGTGATACATGGGGTCTGATTCATGTGAGAGCGTTACATGGGTTCATTGATGTGAGAGTGATACATGGGGTCTGACTGACGTGAGAGTGATACATGGTCTGATTGATGTGAGAGTGATACATGGGCTCTGACTAATGTGAGAGTGATACATGGATTCTGATTGATGTGAGAGTGATACATGCGTTCTGACTGACGTGAGAGTGATACATGGGGTCTGACCAATGTGAGAGTGATACATGGAGTCTGATTGATGTGAGAGTGACACATGGGGTCTGACTGATGTGAGAGTGATACCTGGGCTCTGACTGATGTGAGAGTGATACATGGGCTCTGACTGATGTGAGAGTGATACATGAGCTCTAACTGATGTGAGAGTGATACATGGGGTCTGACTGATGTGAGAGGGAAACATGGGGTCTGACTAATGTGAGAGTGATACATGGGGTCTAGACTAATGTGAGAATGATAAGTGAAGTCTGACTGACGTGAGAGTGATACATGGGGTCTGATTGATGTGAGGGTGATACACGGAGTCTGACTAATGTCAGAGTGATACATGGGGTCTGACTGACATGAGAGTGATACATGGAGTCTGATTGATGTGAGAGTGATACATGGAGTCTGACTAATGTGAGAGTGATACATGGAGTCTGATTGATGTGAGAGTGATACATGGGCTCTGACTGATGTGAGAGTGATGCATCGGGTCTGATTGATGTGAGAGTGAAACATAAAGTCTGACTGATGTGAGAGAGATACATGGAGTCTGACTGATGTGAGAGTGATACATGGGTTCTGATTGATGTAAGAGTGATACATGGGCTCTGACTGATGTGAGAGTGATACATGGAGTCTGACTGATGTGAGAGTGATACATAGGGTCTGATTGATGCGAGAGTGATACATGGGGTCTGACTGATGCGAAAGTAATACATGGGGTCTGATTGATCTGAGAGCGTTACATGGGTTCATTGATGTGAGAGTGATACTTGGGTTGGACTGAGGTGAGAGTGCTACATGGGGTCTGACTGATGTGAGAGTGATACATGGGGTCTGACTGATGTGAGAGTGATACATGAGCTCTAACTGATGTGAGAGTGATACATGGGGTCTGACTGATGTGACAGTGATACATGGGGTCTGACTGATGTGAGAGTGCTGCATGGGGTCTGACTGATGTGAGAGTGATACATGGGGTCTGACTGATGTGAGAGTGATACATGAGCTCTAACTGATGTGAGAGTGATACATGGGGTCTGACTGATGTGAGAGGGAAACATGGAGTCTGACTAATGTGAGAGTGATACATGGGGTCTGACTGACATGAGAGTGATACATGGAGTCTGATTGAAGTGAGAGTGATACATGGAGTCTGACTAATGTGAGAGTGATACATGGAGTCTGATTGATGTGAGAGTGATACATGGGGTCTGACTGATGTGAGAGAGAGACATGGAGTCTGACTGATGTGAGAATGATACATGGGCTCTGACTGATGTGAGAGTGATACATGGGCTCTGACTGATGTGAGAGTGATACATGGGTCTGATTGATGTGAGATTGATACATGGGCTCTGACTGATGTGAGAGTGATGCATGGGGTCTGACTGATGTGAGAGTGAAACATAAAGTCTGACTGATGTGAGAGAGAGACATGGAGTCTGATTGATGTGAGAGTGATACATGGGCTCTGACTGATGTGAGAGTGATACATGGAGTCTGACTGATGTGAGAGTGATACATGGGGTCTGATTGACGTGAGAGTGATACATGGGCTCATTGATGTGAGTGATACATGGGTTCTGACTGACGTGAGAGTGATACATGGGCACTGAGTGATGTGAGAGCAATACATGGGCTCTCATTGATGTGAGAGTGATACATGGGGTCTGACTGATGTGAGAGTGATACATGGGCTCTGACTGATGTGAGAGTGATACATGGGCTCTGACTGATGTGAGAGTGATACATGGGGTCTGACTGATGTGAGAGTGATACATGGAGTCTGATTATGTGAGAGTGATACATGGGGTCTGACTGATGCGAAAGTGATACATGGGGTCTGATTCATGTGAGAGCGTTACATGGGTTCATTGATGTGAGAGTGATACATGGGGTCTGACTGACGTGAGAGTGATACATGGTCTGATTGATGTGAGAGTGATACATGGGCTCTGACTAATGTGAGAGTGATACATGGATTCTGATTGATGTGAGAGTGATACATGCGTTCTGACTGACGTGAGAGTGATACATGTGTCCTGACTGATGTGAAGTTATACATCGGCTCTGATTGATGTGAGAGTGATACATAGGCTCTGACTGATGTGAGAGTGATACATGGGGTCTGATTGATGTGAGAGTGATACATGGGCTCATTGATGTGAGTGATACATGGGTTCTGACTGAATGAGAGTGATACATGGGCCCTGACTGATGTGAGAGTAATACATGGGATCTGATTGATGTGAGAGTGATACATGTGGTCTGATTGATGTTAGAGTGATACATGGGGTCTGACTGATGTGCGAGTGATACATGGGCTCTTACAGATGTGAGAGTGATACATGGGCTCTGACTGATGTGAGAGTGATACATGGGGTCTGACTGATGTGAGAGTGATACATGGGCTTTGACTGACGTGAGAGTGATAAATGAAGTCTGACTGATGTGAGAGTGATACATGGGGACTGACTAATGTGAGAATGATACATGGGGTCTGACAGACGTGAGAGTGATACATGGAGTCTGATTGATGTGAGAGCGATACATGGAGTCTGATTGATGTGAGAGTGATACATGGGGTCTGACTGATGTGAGAGTGATACATGGAGTCTGATTGATGTGAGAGTGATACATGGGCTCTGACTAATGTGAGAGTGATACATGGATTCTGATTGATGTGAGAGTGATACATGGGTTCTGACTGACGTGAGAGTGATACATGGGATCTAACTGATGTGAGAGTGATACATGAGCTCTAACTGATGTGAGAGTGATACATGGGGTCTGACTGATGTGAGAGTGATACATGGGCTCTGACTGATGTGAGAGTGATACATGGGCTCTGACTGATGTGAGAGTGATACATGAGCTCCAACTGATGTGAGAGTGATACATGGGCTTTGACTAACGTGAGAGTGATAAATGAAGTCTGACTGATGTGAGAGTGATACATGGGGACTGACTGATGTGAGAGTGATACATGGATTCTGATTGATGCGAGAGTGATACATGGGGTCTGACTGATGCGAAAGTAATACATGGGGTCTGCTTGATCTGAGAGCGTTACATGGGTTCATTGATGTGAGAGTGATACATGGGTTGGACTGATGTGAGAGTGATACATGGGCTCTGACTGATGTGAGAGTGATACATGGGGTCTGATTGATGTGAGAGTGAGACATGGGCTCTGACTGATGTGAGAGTGATACATGGGGTCTGATTGATGTAAGAGTGATACATGGGGTCTGACTGACGTGAGAGTGATACATGGAGTCTGATTGATGTGAGAGTGATACATGGAGTCTGAGTGATGTGAGAGTGATACATGGAGTCTGATTGATGTGAGAGTGATACATGGGCTCTGACTGATGTGAGAGTGATACATGGGCCCTGACTGATGTGAGAGTGATACATGGGGTCTGACTGATCTGAGAGTGATACATGAGCTCTAACTGATGTGAGAGTGATACATGGGGTCTGACTGATGTGAGAGTGATACCTGGGCTCTGACTGATGTGAGAGTGATACATGGGGTCTGATTGATGTGAGAGTGATACACGGAGTCTGACTAATTTCAGAGTGATACATGGGGTCTGACTGACATGAGAGTGATACATGGAGTCTGATTGATGTGAGAGTGATACATGGAGTCTGACTAATGTGAGAGTGATACATGGAGTCTGATTGATGTGAGAGTGATACATGGGCTCTGACTGATGTGAGAGTGATGCATCGGGTCTGATTGATGTGAGAGTGAAACATAAAGTCTGACTGATGTGAGAGAGATACATGGAGTCTGACTGATGTGAGAGTGATACATGGGTTCTGATTGATGTAAGAGTGATACATGGGCTCTGACTGATGTGAGAGTGATACATGGAGTCTGACTGATGTGAGAGTGATACATAGGGTCTGATTGATGCGAGAGTGATACATGGGGTCTGACTGATGCGAAAGTAATACATGGGGTCTGATTGATCTGAGAGCGTTACATGGGTTCATTGATGTGAGAGTGCTACATGGGGTCTGACTGATGTGAGAGTGATACATGGGGTCTGACTGATGTGAGAGTGATACATGAGCTCTAACTGATGTGAGAGTGATACATGGGGTCTGACTGATGTGAGAGTGCTACATGGGGTCTGACTGATGTGAGAGTGATACATGGGGTCTGACTGATGTGAGAGTGATACATGAGCTCTAACTGATGTGAGAGTGATACATCGGGTCTGACTGATGTGAGAGGGAAACATGGGGTCTGACTAATGTGAGAGTGATACATGGGGTCTAGACTAATGTGAGAATGATAAATGAAGTCTGACTGACGTGAGAGTGATACATGGGGTCTGATTGATGTGAGAGTGATACATGGAGTCTGACTAATGTCAGAGTGATACATGGGGTCTGACTGACATGAGAGTGATACATGGAGTCTGAGTGATGTGAGAGTGATACATGGAGTCTGATTGATGTGAGAGTGATACATGGGCTCTGACTGATGTGAGAGTGATACATGGGCCCTGACTGATGTGAGAGTGATACATGGGGTCTGACTGATGTGAAAGTGATACATGAGCTCTAACTGATGTGAGAGTGATACATGCGGTCTGACTGATGTGAGAGTGATACATGGGCTCTGACTGATGTGAGAGTGATACATGGGCTCTGACTGATGTGAGAGTGATACATGAGCTCTAACTGATGTGAGAGTGAGACATGGGGTCTGACTGATGTGAGAGGGAAACATGGGGTCTGACTAATGTGAGAGTGATACATGGGGTCTAGACTAATGTGAGAATGATAAATGAAGTCTGACTGACGTGAGAGTGATACATGGGGTCTGATTGATGTGAGAGTGATACATGGAGTCTGACTAATGTGAGAGTGATACATGGGTTCTGACTGACATGAGAGTGATACATGGAGTCTGATTGATGTGAGAGTGATACATGGGGTCTGACTGATGTGACAGTGATACATGGGGTCTGACTGATGTGAGAGTGCTACATGGGGTCTGACTGATGTGAGAGTGATACATGGGGTCTGACTGATGTGAGAGTGATACATGGGATCTAATTGATGTGAGAGTGCTACATGGGATCTAACTGATGTGAGAGTGATACATGGAGTCTGACTGATGTGAGAGTGATACATGGGGTCTGACTGATGTGAGAATGATACATGGGCTCTGACTGATGTGAGAGTGATGCATGGGTCTGATTGATGTGAGAGTGAGACATGGGCTCTGACTGATGTGAGAGTGATACATGGGGTCTGACTGATGTGAGAGTGATACATGGGCTCTGACTGATGTGAGAGTGATACATGGGCTCTGACTGATGTGAGAGTGATACATGAGCTCTAACTGATGTGAGAGTGATACATGGGGTCTGACTGATGTGAGAGTGATACATGGGCTCTGACTGATGTGAGAGTGATACATGGGCTCTGACTGATGTGAGAGTGATACATGAGCTCTAACTTATGTGAGAGTGATACATGGGGTCTGACTGATGTGAGAGGGAAACATGGGGTCTGACTAATGTGAGAGTGATACATGGGGTCTAGACTAATGTGAGAATGATAAATGAAGTCTGACTGACGTGAGAGTGATACATGGGGTCTGATTGATGTGAGAGTGATACATGGAGTCTGACTAATGTGAGAGTGATACATGGGGTCTGACTGACATGAGAGTGATACATGGAGTCTGATTGATGTGAGAGTGATACATGGAGTCTGACTAATGTGAGAGTGATACATGAGCTCTAACTGATGTGAGAGTGATACATGGGGTCTGACTGATGTGAGAGGGAAACATGGAGTCTGACTAATGTGAGAGTGATACATGGGGTCTGACTGACATGAGAGTGATACATGGAGTCTGATTGAAGTGAGAGTGATACATGGAGTCTGACTAATGTGAGAGTGATACATGGAGTCTGATTGATGTGAGAGTGATACATGGGGTCTGACTGATGTGAGAGAGAGACATGGAGTCTGACTGATGTGAGAGGGAAACATGGAGTCTGACTAATGTGAGAGTGATACATGGGGTCTGACTGACATGAGAGTGATACATGGAGTCTGATTGAAGTGAGAGTGATACATGGAGTCTGACTAATGTGAGAGTGATACATGGAGTCTGATTGATGTGAGAGTGATACATGGGGTCTGACTGATGTGAGAGAGAGACATGGAGTCTGATTGATGTGAGATTGATACATGGGCTCTGACTGATGTGAGAGTGATGCATGGGGTCTGACTGATGTGAGAGTGAAACATAAAGTCTGACTGATGTGAGAGAGAGACATGGAGTCTGATTGATGTGAGAGTGATACATGGGCTCTGACTGATGTGAGAGTGATACATGGAGTCTGACTGATGTGAGAGTGATACATGGGGTCTGATTGACGTGAGAGTGATACATGGGCTCATTGATGTGAGTGATACATAGGTTCTGACTGACGTGAGAGTGATACATGGGCACTGAGTGATGTGAGAGCAATACATGGGCTCTCATTGATGTGAGAGTGATACATGGGGTCTGACTGATGTGAGAGTGATACATGGGCTCTGACTGATGTGAGAGTGATACATGGGCTCTGACTGATGTGAGAGTGATACATGGGGTCTGACTGATGTGAGAGTGATACATGGGGTCTGACTGATGTGAGAGTGATACATGGAGTCTGATTATGTGAGAGTGATACATGGGGTCTGACTGATGCGAAAGTGATACATGGGGTCTGATTCATGTGAGAGCGTTACATGGGTTCATTGATGTGAGAGTGATACATGGGGTCTGACTGACGTGAGAGTGATACATGGTCTGATTGATGTGAGAGTGATACATGGGCTCTGACTAATGTGAGAGTGATACATGGATTCTGATTGATGTGAGAGTGATACATGCGTTCTGACTGACGTGAGAGTGATACATGTGTCCTGACTGATGTGAAGTTATACATCGGCTCTGATTGATGTGAGAGTGATACATAGGCTCTGACTGATGTGAGAGTGATACATGGGGTCTGATTGATGTGAGAGTGATACATGGGCTCATTGATGTGAGTGATACATGGGTTCTGACTGAATGAGAGTGATACATGGGCCCTGACTGATGTGAGAGTAATACATGGGATCTGATTGATGTGAGAGTGATACATGTGGTCTGATTGATGTTAGAGTGATACATGGGGTCTGACTGATGTGCGAGTGATACATGGGCTCTTACAGATGTGAGAGTGATACATGGGCTCTGACTGATGTGAGAGTGATACATGGGGTCTGACTGATGTGAGAGTGATACATGGGCTTTGACTGACGTGAGAGTGATAAATGAAGTCTGACTGATGTGAGAGTGATACATGGGGACTGACTAATGTGAGAATGATACATGGGGTCTGACAGACATGAGAGTGATACATGGAGTCTGATTGATGTGAGAGCGATACATGGAGTCTGATTGATGTGAGAGTGATACATGGGGTCTGACTGATGTGAGAGTGATACATGGAGTCTGATTGATGTGAGAGTGATACATGGGCTCTGACTAATGTGAGAGTGATACATGGATTCTGATTGATGTGAGAGTGATACATGGGTTCTGACTGACGTGAGAGTGATACATGGGATCTAACTGATGTGAGAGTGATACATGAGCTCTAACTGATGTGAGAGTGATACATGGGGTCTGACTGATGTGAGAGTGATACATGGGCTCTGACTGATGTGAGAGTGATACATGGGCTCTGACTGATGTGAGAGTGATACATGAGCTCCAACTGATGTGAGAGTGATACATGGGCTTTGACTAACGTGAGAGTGATAAATGAAGTCTGACTGATGTGAGAGTGATACATGGGGACTGACTGATGTGAGAGTGATACATGGATTCTGATTGATGCGAGAGTGATACATGGGGTCTGACTGATGCGAAAGTAATACATGGGGTCTGCTTGATCTGAGAGCGTTACATGGGTTCATTGATGTGAGAGTGATACATGGGTTGGACTGATGTGAGAGTGATACATGGGCTCTGACTGATGTGAGAGTGATACATGGGGTCTGATTGATGTGAGAGTGAGACATGGGCTCTGACTGATGTGAGAGTGATACATGGGGTCTGATTGATGTGAGAGTGATACATGGGGTCTGACTGACGTGAGAGTGATACATGGAGTCTGATTGATGTGAGAGTGATACATGGGCCCTGACTGATGTGAGAGTGATACATGGGGTCTGACTGATCTGAGAGTGATACATGAGCTCTAACTGATGTGAGAGTGATACATGGGGTCTGACTGATGTGAGAGTGATACCTGGGCTCTGACTGATGTGAGAGTGATACATGGGGTCTGATTGATGTGAGAGTGATACACGGAGTCTGACTAATGTCAGAGTGATACATGGGGTCTGACTGACATGAGAGTGATACATGGAGTCTGATTGATGTGAGAGTGATACATGGAGTCTGACTAATGTGAGAGTGATACATGGAGTCTGATTGATGTGAGAGTGATACATGGGCTCTGACTGATGTGAGAGTGATGCATCGGGTCTGATTGATGTGAGAGTGAAACATAAAGTCTGACTGATGTGAGAGAGATACATGGAGTCTGACTGATGTGAGAGTGATTCATGGGTTCTGATTGATGTAAGAGTGATACATGGGCTCTGACTGATGTGAGAGTGATACATGGAGTCTGACTGATGTGAGAGTGATACATAGGGTCTGATTGATGCGAGAGTGATACATGGGGTCTGACTGATGCGAAAGTAATACATGGGGTCTGATTGATCTGAGAGCGTTACATGGGTTCATTGATGTGAGAGTGCTACATGGGGTCTGACTGATGTGAGAGTGATACATGGGGTCTGACTGATGTGAGAGTGATACATGAGCTCTAACTGATGTGAGAGTGATACATGGGGTCTGACTGATGTGAGAGTGCTACATGGGGTCTGACTGATGTGAGAGTGATACATGGGTTCTGACTGATGTGAGAGTGATACATGAGCTCTAACTGATGTGAGAGTGATACATCGGGTCTGACTGATGTGAGAGGGAAACATGGGGTCTGACTAATGTGAGAGTGATACATGGGGTCTAGACTAATGTGAGAATGATAAATGAAGTCTGACTGACGTGAGAGTGATACATGGGGTCTGATTGATGTGAGAGTGATACATGGAGTCTGACTAATGTCAGAGTGATACATGGGGTCTGACTGACATGAGAGTGATACATGGAGTCTGAGTGATGTGAGAGTGATACATGGAGTCTGATTGATGTGAGAGTGATACATGGGCTCTGACTGATGTGAGAGTGATACATGGGCCCTGACTGATGTGAGAGTGATACATGGGGTCTGACTGATGTGAAAGTGATACATGAGCTCTAACTGATGTGAGAGTGATACATGCGGTCTGACTGATGTGAGAGTGATACATGGGCTCTGACTGATGTGAGAGTGATACATGGGCTCTGACTGATGTGAGAGTGATACATGAGCTCTAACTGATGTGAGAGTGAGACATGGGGTCTGACTGATGTGAGAGGGAAACATGGGGTCTGACTAACGTGAGAGTGATAAATGAAGTCTGACTGATGTGAGAATGATAAATGAAGTCTGACTGACGTGAGAGTGATACATGGGGTCTGATTGATGTGAGAGTGATACATGGAGTCTGACTAATGTGAGAGTGATACATGGGGTCTGACTGACATGAGAGTGATACATGGAGTCTGATTGATGTGAGAGTGATACATGGGGTCTGACTGATGTGACAGTGATACATGGGGTCTGACTGATGTGAGAGTGCTACATGGGGTCTGACTGATGTGAGAGTGATACATGGGGTCTGACTGATGTGAGAGTGATACATGGGATCTAATTGATGTGAGAGTGCTACATGGGATCTAACTGATGTGAGAGTGATACATGGAGTCTGACTGATGTGAGAGTGATACATGGGGTCTGACTGATGTGAGAATGATACATGGGCTCTGACTGATGTGAGAGTGATACATGGGCTCTGACTGATGTGAGAGTGATGCATGGGTCTGATTGATGTGAGAGTGAGACATGGGCTCTGACTGATGTGAGAGTGATACATGGGGTCTGACTGATGTGAGAGTGATACATGGGCTCTGACTGATGTGAGAGTGATACATGGGCTCTGACTGATGTGAGAGTGATACATGAGCTCTAACTGATGTGAGAGTGATACATGGGGTCTGACTGATGTGAGAGTGATACATGGGCTCTGACTGATGTGAGAGTGATACATGGGCTCTGACTGATGTGAGAGTGATACATGAGCTCTAACTGATGTGAGAGTGATACATGGGGTCTGACTGATGTGAGAGGGAAACATGGGGTCTGACTAATGTGAGAGTGATACATGGGGTCTAGACTAATGTGAGAATGATAAATGAAGTCTGACTGACGTGAGAGTGATACATGGGGTCTGATTGATGTGAGAGTGATACATGGAGTCTGACTAATGTGAGAGTGATACATGGGGTCTGACTGACATGAGAGTGATACATGGAGTCTGATTGATGTGAGAGTGATACATGGGGTCTGACTGATGTGACAGTGATACATGGGGTCTGACTGATGTGAGAGTGCTACATGGGGTCTGACTGATGTGAGAGTGATACATGGGGTCTGACTGATGTGAGAGTGATACATGGGATCTAATTGATGTGAGAGTGCTACATGGGGTCTAACTGATGTGAGAGTGATACATGGAGTCTGACTGATGTGAGAGTGATACATGGGGTCTGACTGATGTGAGAATGATACATGGGCTCTGACTGATGTGAGAGTGATACATGGGCTCTGACTGATGTGAGAGTGATGCATGGGTCTGATTGATGTGAGAGTGAGACATGGGCTCTGACTGATGTGAGAGTGATGCATGGGGTCTGACTGATGTGAGAGTGAAACATAAAGTCTGACTGATGTGAGAGAGATACATGGAGTCTGATTGATGTGAGAGTGATACATGGGTTCTGACTGACGTGAGAGTGATACATGGGCCCTGACTGATGTGAGAGCAATACATGGGCTCTGATTGATGTGAGAGTGATACATGGGGTCTGACTGATGTGCGAGTGATACATGGGCTCTGACTGATGTGAGAGTGATACATGGGCCCTGACTGATGTGAGAGTGATACATGGGGTCTGACTGATGTGAGAGTGATACATGAGCTCTAACTGATGTGAGAGTGATACATGGGGTCTGACTGATGTGAGAGTGATACCTGGGCTCTGACTGATGTGAGAGTGATACATGGGCTCTGACTGATGTGAGAGTGATACATGAGCTCTAACTGATGTGAGAGTGATATATGGGGTCTGACTGATGTGAGAGGGAAACATGGGGTCTGACTAATGTGAGAGTGATACATGGGGTCTAGACTAATGTGAGAATGATAAATGAAGTCTGACTGACGTGAGAGTGATACATGGGGTCTGATTGATGTGAGGGTGATACACGGAGTCTGACTAATGTCAGAGTGATACATGGGGTCTGACTGACATGAGAGTGATACACGGAGTCTGACTAATGTCAGAGTGATACATGGAGTCTGACTAATGTGAGAGTGATACATGGAGTCTGATTGATGTGAGAGTGATACATGGGCTCTGACTGATGTGAGAGTGATGCATCGGGTCTGATTGATGTGAGAGTGAAACATAAAGTCTGACTGATGTGAGAGAGATACATGGAGTCTGACTGATGTGAGAGTGATTCATGGGTTCTGATTGATGTAAGAGTGATACATGGGCTCTGACTGATGTGAGAGTGATACATGGAGTCTGACTGATGTGAGAGTGATACATAGGGTCTGATTGATGCGAGAGTGATACATGGGGTCTGACTGATGCGAAAGTAATACATGGGGTCTGATTGATCTGAGAGCGTTACATGGGTTCATTGATGTGAGAGTGATACTTGGGTTGGACTGATGTGAGAGTGCTACATGGGGTCTGACTGATGTGAGAGTGATACATGGGGTCTGACTGATGTGAGAGTGATACATGAGCTCTAACTGATGTGAGAGTGATACATGGGGTCTGACTGATGTGACAGTGATACATGGGGTCTGACTGATGTGAGAGTGCTACATGGGGTCTGACTGATGTGAGAGTGATACATGGGGTCTGACTGATGTGAGAGTGATACATGAGCTCTAACTGATGTGAGAGTGATACATGGGGTCTGACTGATGTGAGAGAGAAACATGGAGTCTGACTAATGTGAGAGTGATACATGGGGTCTGACTGACATGAGAGTGATACATGGAGTCTGATTGAAGTGAGACTGATACATGGAGTCTGACTAATGTGAGAGTGATACATGGAGTCTGATTGATGTGAGAGTGATACATGGGGTCTGACTGATGTGACAGTGATACATGGGATCTAACTGATGTGAGAGTGCTACATGGGGTCTAACTGATGTGAGAGTGATACATGGAGTCTGACTGATGTGAGAGTGATACATGGGGTCTGACTGATGTGAGAATGATACATGGGCTCTGACTGATGTGAGAGTGATACATGGGCTCTGACTGATGTGAGAGTGATACATGGGTCTGATTGATGTGAGATTGATACATGGGCTCTGACTGATGTGAGAGTGATGCATGGGGTCTGACTGATGTGAGAGTGAAACATAAAGTCTGACTGATGTGAGAGAGAGACATGGAGTCTGATTGATGTGAGAGTGATACATGGGCTCTGACTGATGTGAGAGTGATACATGGAGTCTGACTGATGTGAGAGTGATACATGGGGTCTGATTGACGTGAGAGTGATACATGGGCTCATTGATGTGAGTGATACATGGGTTCTGACTGACGTGAGAGTGATACATGGGCACTGAGTGATGTGAGAGCAATACATGGGCTCATTGATGTGAGTGATACATGGGTTCTGACTGACGTGAGAGTGATACATGGGCACTGAGTGATGTGAGAGCAATACATGGGCTCTCATTGATGTGAGAGTGATACATGGGGTCTGACTGATGTGCGAGTGATACATGGGCTCTGACTGATGTGAGAGTGATACATGGGCTCTGACTGATGTGAGAGTGATACATGGGGTCTGACTGATGTGAGAGTGATACATGGGGTCTGATTCATGTGAGAGCATTACATGGGTTCATTGATGTGAGAGTGATACATGGGGTCTGACTGATGTGAGAGTAATACATGGGCTCTGATGGATGTGAGAGTGATTCATAGGCTCTGACTGATGTGAGAGTGATACATGGTCTCTGACAGATGTGAGAGTGATACATGAGGTCTGATTGATGTGAGAGTGATACATGGGCCCTGACTGATGTGAGAGTAATACATGGGCTCTGATTGATGTGAGAGTGATTCACAGGCTCTGACTGATGTGAGAGTGATACATGGAGTCTGACTGATGTGAGAGTGAAAAATGGGCTCATTGATGTGAGAGATACATGGGCTCTGACTGATGTGAGAGTGATACATGGGCTCTGACTGATGTGAGAGTGATACATGGGCTCTGACTGATGTGAGAGTGATGCATGGAGTCTGACTGATGTGAGAGTGATACATGGGGGCTGATTGATGTGAGAGTGATACATGGGGTCTGATTGATGCGAAAGTAATACATGGGGTCTGATTGATCTGAAAGCGTTACATGGGTTCATTGATGTGAGAGTGATACATGGGTTTGACTGATGTGAGAGTGATACATGGACTCTGACTGATGTGAGAGTGATACATGGGGTCTGATTGATGTGAGAGTGAGACATGGGCTCTGACTGATGTGAGATTGATACATGGGCTCTGACTGATGTGAGAGTGATACATGAGCTCTAACTGATGTGAGAGTGATGCATGGGGTCTGACTGATGTGAGAGGGAAACATGGGGTCTGACTAATGTGAGAGTGATACATGGGGTCTAGACTAATGTGAGAATGATAAATGAAGTCTGACTGACGTGAGACTGATACATGGGGTCTGATTGATGTGAGAGTGATACATGGAGTCTGACTAATGTGAGAGTGATACATGGGGTCTGACTGACATGAGAGTGATACATGGAGTCTGATTGATGTGAGAGTGATACATGGAGTCTGACTTATGTGAGAGTGATACATGGAGTCTGATTGATGTGAGAGTGATACATGGGGTCTGACTGATGTGAGAGTGCTACATGGGGTCTGACTGATGTGAGAGTGATACATGGGGTCTGACTGATGTGAGAGTGATACATGGGATCTAATTGATGTGAGAGTGCTACATGGGGTCTAACTGATGTGAGAGTGATACATGGAGTCTGACTGATGTGAGAGTGATACATGGGGTCTGACTGATGTGAGAATGATACATGGGCTCTGACTGATGTGAGAGTGATACATGGGCTCTGACTGATGTGAGAGTGATGCATGGGTCTGATTGATGTGAGAGTGATACATGGGCTCTGACTGATGTGAGAGTGATACATGGGGTCTGACTGATGTGAGAGTGATACATGAGATCTAACTGATGTGAGAGTGATACATGGGGTCTGACTGATGTGAGAGTGATACCTGGGCTCTGACTGATGTGAGAGTGATACATGGGCTCTGACTGATGTGAGAGTGATACATGAGCTCTAACTGATGTGAGAGTGATACATGGGGTCTGACTGATGTGAGAGGGAAACATGGGGTCTGACTAATGTGAGAGTGATACATGGGGTCTAGACTAATGTGAGAATGATAAATGAAGACTGACTGACGTGAGAGTGATACATGGGGTCTGATTGATGTGAGAGTGATACACGGAGTCTGACTTATGTGAGAGTGATACATGGAGTCTGATTGATGTGAGAGTGATACATGGGGTCTGACTGATGTGACAGTGAGACATGGGGTCTGACTGATGTGAGAGTGATACATGGAGTCTGATTGATGTGAGAGTGATACATGGGGTCTGACTGATGTGACAGTGATACATGGGGTCTGACTGATGTGAGAGTGCTACATGGGGTCTGACTGATGTGAGAGTGATACATGGGGTCTGACTGATGTGAGAGTGATACATGGGATCTAATTGATGTGAGAGTGCTACATGGGGTCTAACTGATGTGAGAGTGATACATGGAGTCTGACTGATGTGAGAGTGATACATGGGGTCTGACTGATGTGAGAATGATACATGGGCTCTGACTGATGTGAGAGTGATACATGGGGTCTGACTGATGTGCGAGTGATACATGGGCTCTGACTGATGTGAGAGTGATACATGGGCCCTGACTGATGTGAGAGTGATACATGGGGTCTGACTGATGTGAGAGTGATACATGAGCTCTAACTGATGTGAGAGTGATACATGGGGTCTGACTGATGTGAGAGTGATACCTGGGCTCTGACTGATGTGAGAGTGATACATGGGCTCTGACTGATGTGAGAGTGATACATGAGCTCTAACTGATGTGAGAGTGATACATGGGGTCTGACTGATGTGAGAGGGAAACATGGGGTCTGACTAATGTGAGAGTGATACATGGGGTCTAGACTAATGTGAGAATGATAAATGAAGTCTGACTGACGTGAGAGTGATACATGGGGTCTGATTGATGTGAGAGTGATACACGGAGTCTGACTAATGTCAGAGTGATACATGGGGTCTGACTGACATGAGAGTGATACATGGAGTCTGATTGATGTGAGAGTGATACATGGGCTCTGACTGATGTGAGAGTGATGCATCGGGTCTGATTGATGTGAGAGCGAAACATAAAGTCTGACTGATGTGAGAGAGATACATGGAGTCTGACTGATGTGAGAGTGATACATGGGTTCTGATTGATGTAAGAGTGATACATGGGCTCTGACTGATGTGAGAGTGATACATGGAGTCTGACTGATGTGAGAGTGATACATAGGGTCTGATTGATGCGAGAGTGATACATGGGGTCTGACTGATGCGGAAGTAATACATGGGGTCTGATTGATCTGAGAGCGTTACATGGGTTCATTGATGTGAGAGTGATACATGGGTTGGACTGATGTGAGAGTGCTACATGGGGTCTGACTGATGTGAGAGTGATACATGGGGTCTGACTGATGTGAGAGTGATACATGAGCTCTAACTGATGTGAGAGTGATACATGGGGTCTGACTGATGTGACAGTGATACATGGGGTCTGACTGATGTGAGAGTGATACATGGGGTCTGACTGATGTGAGAGTGATACATGAGCTCTAACTGATGTGAGAGTGATACATGGGGTCTGACTGATGTGAGAGAGAAACATGGAGTCTGACTAATGTGAGAGTGATACATGGGGTCTGACTGACATGAGAGTGATACATGGAGTCTGATTGAAGTGAGACTGATACATGGAGTCTGACTAATGTGAGAGTGATACATGGAGTCTGATTGATGTGAGAGTGATACATGGGGTCTGACTGATGTGACAGTGATACATGGGATCTAACTGATGTGAGAGTGCTACATGGGGTCTAACTGATGTGAGAGTGATACATGGAGTCTGACTGATGTGAGAGTGATACATGGGGTCTGACTGATGTGAGAATGATACATGGGCTCTGACTGATGTGAGAGTGATACATGGGCTCTGACTGATGTGAGAGTGATACATGGGTCTGATTGATGTGAGATTGATACATGGGCTCTGACTGATGTGAGAGTGATGCATGGGGTCTGACTGATGTGAGAGTGAAACATAAAGTCTGACTGATGTGAGAGAGAGACATGGAGTCTGATTGATGTGAGAGTGATACATGGGCTCTGACTGATGTGAGAGTGATACATGGAGTCTGACTGATGTGAGAGTGATACATGGGGTCTGATTGACGTGAGAGTGATACATGGGCTCATTGATGTGAGTGATACATGGGTTCTGACTGACGTGAGAGTGATACATGGGCACTGACTGATGTGAGAGTGATACATGGGGTCTGACTGATGTGAGAATGATACATGGGCTCTGACTGATGTGAGAGTGATACATGGGGTCTGACTGATGTGCGAGTGATACATGGGCTCTGACTGATGTGAGAGTGATACATGGGCCCTGACTGATGTGAGAGTGATACATGGGCTCTGACTGATGTGAGAGTGATACATGAGCTCTAACTGATGTGAGAGTGATACATGGGGTCTGACTGATGTGAGAGGGAAACATGGGGTCTGACTAATGTGAGAGTGATACATGGGGTCTAGACTAATGTGAGAATGATAAATGAAGTCTGACTGACGTGAGAGTGATACATGGGGTCTGATTGATGTGAGAGTGATACACGGAGTCTGACTTATGTGAGAGTGATACATGGAGTCTGATTGATGTGAGAGTGATACATGGGGTCTGACTGATGTGACAGTGATACATGGGGTCTGACTGATGTGAGAGTGATACATGGAGTCTGATTGATGTGAGAGTGATACATGGGGTCTGACTGATGTGACAGTGATACATGGGGTCTGACTGATGTGAGAGTGCTACATGGGGTCTGACTGATGTGAGAGTGATACATGGGGTCTGACTGATGTGAGAGTGATACATGGGATCTAATTGATGTGAGAGTGCTACATGGGGTCTAACTGATGTGAGAGTGATACATGGAGTCTGACTGATGTGAGAGTGATACATGGGGTCTGACTGATGTGAGAATGATACATGGGCTCTGACTGATGTGAGAGTGATACATGGGGTCTGACTGATGTGCGAGTGATACATGGGCTCTGACTGATGTGAGAGTGATACATGGGCCCTGACTGATGTGAGAGTGATACATGGGGTCTGACTGATGTGAGAGTGATACATGAGCTCTAACTGATGTGAGAGTGATACATGGGGTCTGACTGATGTGAGAGTGATACCTGGGCTCTGACTGATGTGAGAGTGATACATGGGCTCTGACTGATGTGAGAGTGATACATGAGCTCTAACTGATGTGAGAGTGATACATGGGGTCTGACTGATGTGAGAGGGAAACATGGGGTCTGACTAATGTGAGAGTGATACATGGGGTCTAGACTAATGTGAGAATGATAAATGAAGTCTGACTGACGTGAGAGTGATACATGGGGTCTGATTGATGTGAGAGTGATACACGGAGTCTGACTCATGTCAGAGTGATACATGGAGTCTGACTAATGTGAGAGTGATACATGGAGTCTGATTGATGTGAGAGTGATACATGGGCTCTGACTGATGTGAGAGTGATGCATCGGGTCTGATTGATGTGAGAGTGAAACATAAAGTCTGACTGATGTGAGAGAGATACATGGAGTCTGACTGATGTGAGAGTGATTCATGGGTTCTGATTGATGTAAGAGTGATACATGGGCTCTGACTGATGTGAGAGTGATACATGGAGTCTGACTGATGTGAGAGTGATACATAGGGTCTGATTGATGCGAGAGTGATACATGGGGTCTGACTGATGCGAAAGTAATACATGGGGTCTGATTGATCTGAGAGCGTTACATGGGTTCATTGATGTGAGAGTGATACTTGGGTTGGACTGATGTGAGAGTGCTACATGGGGTCTGACTGATGTGAGAGTGATACATGGGGTCTGACTGATGTGAGAGTGATACATGAGCTCTAACTGATGTGAGAGTGATACATGGGGTCTGACTGATGTGACAGTGATACATGGGGTCTGACTGATGTGAGAGTGCTACATGGGGTCTGACTGATGTGAGAGTGATACATGGGGTCTGACTGATGTGAGAGTGATACATGAGCTCTAACTGATGTGAGAGTGATACATGGGGTCTGACTGATGTGAGAGAGAAACATGGAGTCTGACTAATGTGAGAGTGATACATGGGGTCTGACTGACATGAGAGTGATACATGGAGTCTGATTGAAGTGAGACTGATACATGGAGTCTGACTAATGTGAGAGTGATACATGGAGTCTGATTGATGTGAGAGTGATACATGGGGTCTGACTGATGTGACAGTGATACATGGGATCTAACTGATGTGAGAGTGCTACATGGGGTCTAACTGATGTGAGAGTGATACATGGAGTCTGACTGATGTGAGAGTGATACATGGGGTCTGACTGATGTGAGAATGATACATGGGCTCTGACTGATGTGAGAGTGATACATGGGCTCTGACTGATGTGAGAGTGATACATGGGTCTGATTGATGTGAGATTGATACATGGGCTCTGACTGATGTGAGAGTGATGCATGGGGTCTGACTGATGTGAGAGTGAAACATAAAGTCTGACTGATGTGAGAGAGAGACATGGAGTCTGATTGATGTGAGAGTGATACATGGGCTCTGACTGATGTGAGAGTGATACATGGAGTCTGACTGATGTGAGAGTGATACATGGGGTCTGATTGACGTGAGAGTGATACATGGGCTCATTGATGTGAGTGATACATGGGTTCTGACTGACGTGAGAGTGATACATGGGCACTGAGTGATGTGAGAGCAATACATGGGCTCTCATTGATGTGAGAGTGATACATGGGGTCTGACTGATGTGCGAGTGATACATGGGCTCTGACTGATGTGAGAGTGATACATGGGCTCTGACTGATGTGAGAGTGATACATGGGGTCTGACTGATGTGAGAGTGATACATGGGGTCTGACTGATGTGAGAGTGATACATGGAGTCTGATTGATGTGAGAGTGATACATGGGGTCTGACTGATGCGAAAGTGATACATGGGGTCTGATTCATGTGAGAGCATTACATGGGTTCATTGATGTGAGAGTGATACATGGGGTCTGACTGATGTGAGAGTGATACATGAGGTCTGATTGATGTGAGAGTGATACATGGGCCCTGACTGATGTGAGAGTAATACATGGGCTCTGATTGATGTGAGAGTGATTCACAGGCTCTGACTGATGTGAGAGTGATACATGGAGTCTGACTGATGTGAGAGTGAAAAATGGGCTCATTGATGTGAGAGATACATGGGCTCTGACTGATGTGAGAGTGATACATGGGCTCTGACTGATGTGAGAGTGATACATGGGCTCTGACTGATGTGAGAGTGATGCATGGAGTCTGACTGATGTGAGAGTGATACATGGGGGCTGATTGATGTGAGAGTGATACATGGGGTCTGATTGATGCGAAAGTAATACATGGGGTCTGATTGATCTGAAAGCGTTACATGGGTTCATTGATGTGAGAGTGATACATGGGTTTGACTGATGTGAGAGTGATACATGGACTCTGACTGATGTGAGAGTGATACATGGGGTCTGATTGATGTGAGAGTGAGACATGGGCTCTGACTGATGTGAGATTGATACATGGGCTCTGACTGATGTGAGAGTGATACATGAGCTCTAACTGATGTGAGAGTGATGCATGGGGTCTGACTGATGTGAGAGGGAAACATGGGGTCTGACTAATGTGAGAGTGATACATGGGGTCTAGACTAATGTGAGAATGATAAATGAAGTCTGACTGACGTGAGACTGATACATGGGGTCTGATTGATGTGAGAGTGATACATGGAGTCTGACTAATGTGAGAGTGATACATGGGGTCTGACTGACATGAGAGTGATACATGGAGTCTGATTGATGTGAGAGTGATACATGGAGTCTGACTTATGTGAGAGTGATACATGGAGTCTGATTGATGTGAGAGTGATACATGGGGTCTGACTGATGTGACAGTGATACATGGGGTTTGACTGATGTGAGAGTGCTACATGGGGTCTGACTGATGTGAGAGTGATACATGGGGTCTGACTGATGTGAGAGTGATACATGGGATCTAATTGATGTGAGAGTGCTACATGGGGTCTAACTGATGTGAGAGTGATACATGGAGTCTGACTGATGTGAGAGTGATACATGGGGTCTGACTGATGTGAGAATGATACATGGGCTCTGACTGATGTGAGAGTGATACATGGGCTCTGACTGATGTGAGAGTGATGCATGGGTCTGATTGATGTGAGAGTGATACATGGGCCCTGACTGATGTGAGAGTGATACATGGGGTCTGACTGATGTGAGAGTGATACATGAGATCTAACTGATGTGAGAGTGATACATGGGGTCTGACTGATGTGAGAGTGATACCTGGGCTCTGACTGATGTGAGAGTGATACATGGGCTCTGACTGATGTGAGAGTGATACATGAGCTCTAACTGATGTGAGAGTGATACATGGGGTCTGACTGATGTGAGAGGGAAACATGGGGTCTGACTAATGTGAGAGTGATACATGGGGTCTAGACTAATGTGAGAATGATAAATGAAGTCTGACTGACGTGAGAGTGATACATGGGGTCTGATTGATGTGAGAGTGATACACGGAGTCTGACTTATGTGAGAGTGATACATGGAGTCTGATTGATGTGAGAGTGATACATGGGGTCTGACTGATGTGACAGTGATACATGGGGTCTGACTGATGTGAGAGTGATACATGGAGTCTGATTGATGTGAGAGTGATACATGGGGTCTGACTGATGTGACAGTGATACATGGGGTCTGACTGATGTGAGAGTGCTACATGGGGTCTGACTGATGTGAGAGTGATACATGGGGTCTGACTGATGTGAGAGTGATACATGGGATCTAATTGATGTGAGAGTGCTACATGGGGTCTAACTGATGTGAGAGTGATACATGGAGTCTGACTGATGTGAGAGTGATACATGGGGTCTGACTGATGTGAGAATGATACATGGGCTCTGACTGATGTGAGAGTGATACATGGGGTCTGACTGATGTGCGAGTGATACATGGGCTCTGACTGATGTGAGAGTGATACATGGGCCCTGACTGATGTGAGAGTGATACATGGGGTCTGACTGATGTGAGAGTGATACATGAGCTCTAACTGATGTGAGAGTGATACATGGGGTCTGACTGATGTGAGAGTGATACCTGGGCTCTGACTGATGTGAGAGTGATACATGGGCTCTGACTGATGTGAGAGTGATACATGAGCTCTAACTGATGTGAGAGTGATACATGGGGTCTGACTGATGTGAGAGGGAAACATGGGGTCTGACTAATGTGAGAGTGATACATGGGGTCTAGACTAATGTGAGAATGATAAATGAAGTCTGACTGACGTGAGAGTGATACATGGGGTCTGATTGATGTGAGAGTGATACACGGAGTCTGACTAATGTCAGAGTGATACATGGGGTCTGACTGACATGAGAGTGATACATGGAGTCTGATTGATGTGAGAGTGATACATGGGCTCTGACTGATGTGAGAGTGATGCATCGGGTCTGATTGATGTGAGAGCGAAACATAAAGTCTGACTGATGTGAGAGAGATACATGGAGTCTGACTGATGTGAGAGTGATACATGGGTTCTGATTGATGTAAGAGTGATACATGGGCTCTGACTGATGTGAGAGTGATACATGGAGTCTGACTGATGTGAGAGTGATACATAGGGTCTGATTGATGCGAGAGTGATACATGGGGTCTGACTGATGCGGAAGTAATACATGGGGTCTGATTGATCTGAGAGCGTTACATGGGTTCATTGATGTGAGAGTGATACATGGGTTGGACTGATGTGAGAGTGCTACATGGGGTCTGACTGATGTGAGAGTGATACATGGGGTCTGACTGATGTGAGAGTGATACATGAGCTCTAACTGATGTGAGAGTGATACATGGGGTCTGACTGATGTGACAGTGATACATGGGGTCTGACTGATGTGAGAGTGCTACATGGGGTCTGACTGATGTGAGAGTGATACATGGGGTCTGACTGATGTGAGAGTGATACATGAGCTCTAACTGATGTGAGAGTGATACATGGGGTCTGACTGATGTGAGAGGGAAACATGGGGTCTGACTAATGTGAGAGTGATACATGGGGTCTAGACTAATGTGAGAATGATAAATGAAGTCTGACTGACGTGAGAGTGATACATGGGGTCTGATTGATGTGAGAGTGACACATGGAGTCTGACTAATGTGAGAGTGATACATGGGGTCTGACTGACATGAGAGTGATACATGGAGTCTGATTGATGTGAGAGTGATACATGGAGTCTGACTAATGTGAGAGTGATACATGGGGTCTGACTGATGTGACAGTGATACATGGGATCTAACTGATGTGAGAGTGCGACATGGGGTCTAACTGATGTGAGAGTGATACATGGAGTCTGACTGATGTGAGAGTGATACATGGGCTCTGACTGATGTGAGAGTGATACATGGGGTCTGACTGATGTGAGAGTGATACATGGGGTCTGACTGATGTGAGAGTGATACATGGAGTCTGATTGATGTGAGAGTGATACATGGGGTCTGACTGATGCGAAAGTGATACATGGGGTCTGATTCATGTGAGAGCATTACATGAGTTCATTGATGTGAGAGTGATACATGGGGTCTGACTGATGTGAGAGTAATACATGGGCTCTGATGGATGTGAGAGCGATTCATAGGCTCTGACTGATGTGAGAGTGATACATGGTCTCTGACAGATGTGAGAGTGATACATGAGGTCTGATTGATGTGAGAGTGATACATGGGCTCTGACTGATGTGAGAGTGATACATGGGCCCTGACTGATGTGAGAGTAATACATGGGCTCTGATTGATGTGAGAGTGATTCATAGGCTCTGACTGATGTGAGAGTGATACATGGAGTCTGACTGATGTGAGAGTGAAAAATGGGCTCATTGATGTGAGAGATACATGGGCTCTGACTGATGTGAGAGTGATACATGGGCTCTGACTGATGTGAGAGTGATACATGGGCTCTGACTGATGTGAGAGTGATGCATGGAGTCTGACTGATGTGAGAGTGATACATGGGGGCTGATTGATGTGAGAGTGATACATGGGTCTGATTGATGCGAAAGTAATACATGGGGTCTGATTGATCTGAGAGCGTTACATGGGTTCATTGATGTGAGAGTGATACATGGGTTTGACTGATGTGAGAGTGATACATGGACTCTGACTGATGTGAGAGTGATACATGGGGTCTGATTGATGTGAGAGTGAGACATGGGCTCGGACTGATTTGAGAGTGATACATGGGGTCTGATTGATGTGAGAGTGATACATGGGGTCTGACTGACGTGAGAGTGATACATGGAGTCTGATTGATGTGAGAGTGATACATGGAGTCTGAGTGATGTGAGAGTGATACATGGAGTCTGATTGATGTGAGAGTGATACATGGGCTCTGACTGATGTGAGAGTGATACATGGGCCCTGACTGATGTGAGAGTGATACATGGGGTCTGATTGATGTGAGAGTGATACATGGGGTCTGACTGATGTGAGAGTGATACATGGAGTCTGATTGATGTGAGAGTGATACATGGGGTCTGACTGATGCGAAAGTGATACATGGTGTCTGATTCATGTGAGAGCATTACATGGGTTCATTGATGTGAGAGTGATACATGGAATCTGACTGATGTGAGAGTGAAAAATGGGCTCATTGATGTGAGAGATACATGGGCTCTGACTGATGTGAGAGTGATACATGGGCTCTGACTGATGTGAGAGTGATACATGGGCATTGACTAATGTGAGAGTGATACATGGGTCTGATTGATGTGAGAGTGATACATGGGCCTTGACTGATGTGAGAGTGATACATGGGGTCTGACTGATGTGAGAGTGATACATGAGCTCTAACTGATGTGAGAGTGATACATGGGCCTGATTGATGTGAGAGTGATATATGGGCTCTGACTGATGTGAGAGTGATGCATGGGGTCTGATTGATGTGAGAGTGAAACATAAAGTCTGACTGATGTGAGAGTGATACATGGGCCCTGACTGATGTGAGAGTGATACATGGGGTCTGACTGATGTGAGAGTGATACATGAGCTCTAACTGATGTGAGAGTGATACATGGGTCTGATTGATGTGAGAGTGATACATGGGGTCTGACTGATGAGAAAGTGATACATGGGGTCTGATTCATGTGAGAGCGTTACATGGGTTCATAGATGTGAGAGTGATACATGGGCTCTGACTAATGTGAGAGTGATACATGGATTCTGATTGATGTGAGAGTGATACATGGGTTCTGACTGATGTGAGAGTGATACATGGGGTCTGATTGATGTGAGAGTGATACATGGGCTCATTGATGTGAGTGATACATGGGTTCTGACTGAAGTGAGAGTGATACATGGGCCCTGACTGATGTGAGAGTAATACATGGGCTCTGATTGATGTGAAAGTGATACATGGTGCCTGATTGATGTTAGAGTGATACATGGGGTCTGACTGATGCGCGAGTGATACATGGGCTCTTACAGATGTGAGAGTGATACATGGGCTCTGACAGATGTGAGATTGATACATGGGGTCTGACTGATGTGAGAGTGATACATGGGCTTTGACTGATGTGAGAGTAATACATGGGCTCTGACTGATGTGAGAGTGATACATGGGCTCTGACTGATGTGAGAGTGATACATGGAGTCTGACTGATGTGAGAGTGATACATGGGGTCTGATTGATCTGACAGCGTTACATGGGTTCATTGATGTGAGAGTGATACATGGGTTCTGATTGATGTGAGAGTGATACATGGGCTCTGACTGATGTGAGAGTGATACATGGGGTCTGACTGATGCGAAAGTAATACATGGGGTCTGATTGATGTGAGAGCGTTACATGGGTTCATTGATGTGAGAGTGATACATGGGCTCTGACTGATGTGAGAGTGATACATGGGCTCTGACTGATGTGAGAGTGATACGTGGGTCTGATTGATGTGAGAGTGATACATGGGCTCTGACTGATGTGAGAGTGATGCATGGGGTCTGACTGATGTGAGAGTGAAACATGGGTTCTGACTGATGTGAGAGTGATACATGGGGTCTGACTGATGTGAGAGTGATACATGGGTTCTGACTGATGTGAGAGTGATACATGGGGTCTGATTGATGTGAGAGTGATACATGGGGTCTGACTGACGTGAGAGTGATACATGGAGTCTGATTTATGTGAGAGTGATACATGGAATCTGAGTGATGTGAGAGTGATACATAGAGTCTGATTGATGTGAGAGTGATACATGGGCTCTGACTGATGTGAGAGTGATACATGGGCCCTGACTGATGTGAGAGTGATACATGGGGTCTGACTGATGTGAGAGTGATACATGGACTCTGACTGATGTGAGAGTGATACATGGGCTCTGACTGATGTGAGAGTGATACATGGGCTCTGACTGATGTGAGAGTGATACATGAGCTCTAACTGATGTGAGAGTGATACATGGGGTCTGACTGATGTGAGAGGGAAACATGGGGTCTGACTAATGTGAGAGTGATACATGGGGTCTAGACTAATGTGAGAATGATAAATGAAGTCTGACTGACGTGAGAGTGATACATGGGGTCTGATTGATGTGAGAGTGACACATGGAGTCTGACTAATGTGAGAGTGATACATGGGGTCTGACTGACATGAGAGTGATACATGGAGTCTGATTGATGTGAGAGTGATACATGGAGTCTGACTAATGTGAGAGTGATAAATGGAGTCTGATTGATGAGAGAGTGATACATGGGGTCTGACTGATGTGACAGTGATACATGGGATCTAACTGATGTGAGAGTGCTACATGGGGTCTAACTGATGTGAGAGTGATACATGGAGTCTGACTGATGTGTGAGTGATACATGGGGTCTGACTGATGTGAGAATGATACATGGGCTCTGACTGATGTGAGAGTGATACATGGGCTCTGACTGATGTGAGAGTGATACATGGGTCTGATTGATGTGAGAGTGATACATGGGCTCTGACTGATGTGAGAGTGATGCATGGGGTCTGACTGATGTGAGAGTGAAACATAAAGTCTGACTGATGTGAGAGAGAGACATGGAGTCTGATTGATGTGAGAGTGATACATGGGCTCTGACTGATGTGAGAGTGATACATGGAGTCTGACAGATGTGAGAGTGAAACATGAGGTCTGATTGATGTGAGAGTGATACATGGGCTCTGACTGATGTGAGAGTGATACATGGGCCCTGACTGATGTGAGAGTAATACATGGGCTCTGATTGATGTGAGAGTGATTCATAGGCTCTGACTGATGTGAGAGTGATACATGGAGTCTGACTGATGTGAGAGTGAAAAATGGGCTCATTGATGTGAGAGATACATGGGCTCTGACTGATGTGAGAGTGATACATGGGCTCTGACTGATGTGAGAGTGATACATGGGCTCTGACTGATGTGAGAGTGATGCATGGAGTCTGACAGATGTGAGAGTGATACATGGGGGCTGATTGATGTGGGAGTGATACATGGGGTCTGATTGATGCGAAAGTAATACATGGGGTCTGATTGATCTGAGAGCGTTACATGGGTTCATTGATGTGAGAGTGATACATGGGTTTGACTGATGTGAGAGTGATACATGGACTCTGACTGATGTGAGAGTGATACATGGGGTCTGATTGATGTGAGAGTGAGACATGGGCTCTGACTGATTTGAGAGTGATACATGGGGTCTGATTGATGTGAGAGTGATACATGGGGTCTGACTGACGTGAGAGTGATACATGGAGTCTGATTGATGTGAGAGTGATACATGGAGTCTGAGTGATGTGAGAGTGATACATGGAGTCTGATTGATGTGAGAGTGATACATGGACTCTGACTGATGTGAGAGTGATACATGGGCCCTGACTGATGTGAGAGTGATACATGGGGTCTGATTGATGTGAGAGTGATTCATAGGCTCTGACTGATGTGAGAGTGATACATGGAGTCTGACTGATGTGAGAGTGAAAAATGGGCTCATTGATGTGAGAGATACATGGGCTCTGACTGATGTGAGAGTGATACATGGGCTCTGACTGATGTGAGAGTGATACATGGGCTCTGACTGATGTGAGAGTGATACATGGAGTCTGACTGATGTGAGAATGATACATGGGGGCTGATTGATGTGAGAGTGATACATGGGGTCTGATTGATGCGAAAGTAATACATGGGGTCTGATTGATCTGAGAGCGTTACATGGGTTCATTGATGTGAGAGTGATACATGGGTTTGACTGATGTGAGAGTGATACATGGACTCTGACTGATGTGAGAGTGATACATGGGCTCTGACTGATGTGAGAGTGATACATGGGCTCTGACTGATGTGAGAGTGATACATGAGCTCTAACTGATGTGAGAGTGATACATGGGGTCTGACTGATGTGAGAGGGAAACATGGGGTCTGACTAATGTGAGAGTGATACATGGGGTCTAGACTAATGTGAGAATGATAAATGAAGTCTGACTGACGTGAGAGTGATACATGGGGTCTGATTGATGTGAGAGTGACACATGGAGTCTGACTAATGTGAGAGTGATACATGGGGTCTGACTGACATGAGAGTGATACATGGAGTCTGATTGATGTGAGAGTGATACATGGAGTCTGACTAATGTGAGAGTGATAAATGGAGTCTGATTGATGAGAGAGTGATACATGGGGTCTGACTGATGTGACAGTGATACATGGGATCTAACTGATGTGAGAGTGCTACATGGGGTCTAACTGATGTGAGAGTGATACATGGAGTCTGACTGATGTGTGAGTGATACATGGGGTCTGACTGATGTGAGAATGATACATGGGCTCTGACTGATGTGAGAGTGATACATGGGCTCTGACTGATGTGAGAGTGATACATGGGTCTGATTGATGTGAGAGTGATACATGGGCTCTGACTGATGTGAGAGTGATGCATGGGGTCTGACTGATGTGAGAGTGAAACATAAAGTCTGACTGATGTGAGAGAGAGACATGGAGTCTGATTGATGTGAGAGTGATACATGGGCTCTGACTGATGTGAGAGTGATACATGGAGTCTGACTGATGTGAGAGTGATACATGGGGTCTGATTGACGTGAGAGTGATACATGGGCTCATTGATCTGAGTGATACATGGGTTCTGACTGACGTGAGAGTGATACATGGGCCCTGACTGATGTGAGAGCAATACATGGGCTCTCATTGATGTGAGAGTGATACATGGGGTCTGACTGATGTGCGAGTGATACATGGGCTCTGACTGATGTGAGAGTGATACGTGGGCTCTGACTGATGTGAGAGTGATACATGGGGTCTGACTGATGTGAGAGTGATGCATGGGGTCTGACTGATGTGAGAGTGATACATGGAGTCTGATTGATGTGAGAGTGATACATGGGGTCTGACTGATGCGAAAGTGATACATGGGGTCTGATTCATGTGAGAGCATTACATGGGTTCATTGATGTGAGAGTGATACATGGGGTCTGACTGATGTGAGAGTAATACATGGGCTCTGATGGATGTGAGAGCGATTCATAGGCTCTGACTGATGTGAGAGTGATACATGGTCTCTGACAGATGTGAGAGTGAAACATGAGGTCTGATTGATGTGAGAGTGATACATGGGCTCTGACTGATGTGAGAGTGATACATGGGCCCTGACTGATGTGAGAGTAATACATGGGCTCTGATTGATGTGAGAGTGATTCATAGGCTCTGACTGATGTGAGAGTGATACATGGAGTCTGACTGATGTGAGAGTGAAAAATGGGCTCATTGATGTGAGAGATACATGGGCTCTGACTGATGTGAGAGTGATACATGGGCTCTGACTGATGTGAGAGTGATACATGGGCTCTGACTGATGTGAGAGTGATGCATGGAGTCTGACTGATGTGAGAGTGATACATGGGGTCTGATTGATGTGAGAGTGATACATGGGGTCTGATTGATGCGAAAGTAATACATGGGGTCTGATTGATCTGAGAGCGTTACATGGGTTCATTGATGTGAGAGTGATACATGGGTTTGATTGATGTGAGAGTGATACATGGAGTCTGAGTGATGTGAGAGTGATACATGGAGTCTGATTGATGTGAGAGTGATACATGGACTCTGACTGATGTGAGAGTGATACATGGGCCCTGACTGATGTGAGAGTGATACATGGGGTCTGATTGATGTGAGAGTGATTCATAGGCTCTGACTGATGTGAGAGTGATACATGGAGTCTGACTGATGTGAGAGTGAAAAATGGGCTCATTGATGTGAGAGATACATGGGCTCTGACTGATGTGAGAGTGATACATGGGCTCTGACTGATGTGAGAGTGATACATGGGCTCTGACTGATGTGAGAGTGATACATGGAGTCTGACTGATGTGAGAATGATACATGGGGGCTGATTGATGTGAGAGTGATACATGGGGTCTGATTGATGCGAAAGTAATACATGGGGTCTGATTGATCTGAGAGCGTTACATGGGTTCATTGATGTGAGAGTGATACATGGGTTTGACTGATGTGAGAGTGATACATGGACTCTGACTGATGTGAGAGTGATACATGGGGTCTGATTGATGTGAGAGTGAGACATGGGCTCTGACTGATTTGAGAGTGATGCATGGGGTCTGATTGATGTGAGAGTGATACATGGGGTCTGACTGACGTGAGAGTGATACATGGAGTCTGATTGATGTGAGAGTGATACATGGGCTCTGACTGATGTGAGAGTGATACATGGGCCCTGACTGATGTGAGAGTGATACATGGGGTCTGACTGATGTGAGAGTGATACATGAGCTCGAACTGATGTGAGAGTGATACATGGGGTCTGACTGATGTGAGAGTGATACATGGGCTCTGACTGATGTGAGAGTGATACATGGGCTCTGACTGATGTGAGAGTGATACATGAGCTCTAACTGATGTGAGAGTGATACATGGGGTCTGACTGATGTGAGAGGGAAACATGGGGTCTGACTGATGTGAGAGTGATACATGGGGTCTGACTGATGTGAGAGGGAAACATGGGGTCTGACTAATGTGAGAGTGATACATGGGGTCTGATAAATGTGAGAATGATAAATGAAGTCTGACTGACGTGAGAGTGATACATGGGTTCTGATTGATGTGAGAATGATACATGGAGTCTGACTAATGTGAGAGTGATACATGGGGTCTGACTGACATGAGAGTGATACATGGAGTCTGATTGATGTGAGAGTGATACATGGAGTCTGACTAATGTGAGAGTGATACATGGAGTCTGATTGATGTGAGAGTGATGCATGGGGTCTGACTGATGTGACAGTGATACATGGGATCTAACTGATGTGAGAGTGCTACATGGGGTCTAACTGATGTGAGAGTGATACATGGAGTCTGACTGATGTGAGAGTGATACATGGGGTCTGACTGATGTGAGAGTGATACATGGGCTCTGACTGATGTGAGGGTGACACATGGGCATTGACTAATGTGAGAGTGATACATGGGTCTGATTGATGTGAGAGTGATACATGGGCTCTGACTGATGTGAGAGTGATGCATGGGGTCTGACTGATGTGAGAGTGAAACATAAAGTCTGACTGATGTGAGAGAGATACATGGAGTCTGATTGATGTGAGAGTGATACATGGGCTCTGACTGATGTGAGAGTGATACATGGGGTCTGACTAATGTGACAGTGATACATGGAGTCTGATTGATGTGAGAGTGATACATGGAGTCTGACTGATGTGAGAGTGATACATGGGCTCATTGATGTGAGTGATACATGGGTTCTGACTGACGTGAGAGTGATACATGGGCCCTGACTGATGTAAGAGCAATACATGGGCTCTGATTGATGTGAGAGTGATACATGGGGTCTGACTGATGTGAGAGTGATACATGGGGTCTGACTGATGTGAGAGTGATACATGGGCTCTGACTAATGTGAGAGTGATACATGGATTCTGATTGATGTGAGAGTGATACATGGGTTCTGACTGACGTGAGAGTGATACATGTGCCCTGACTGATGTGAGAGTAATACATCGGCTCTGATTGATGTGAGAGTGATACATAGGCTCTGACTGACGTGAGAGTGATACATGGGCCCTGACTGATGTGAGAGTAATACATGGGCTCTGATTGATGTGAGAGTGATACATGGTGTCTGATTGATGTTAGAGTGATACATGGGGTCTGACTGATGCGCGAGTGATACATGGGCTCTTACAGATGTGAGAGTGATACATGGGCTCTGACAGATGTGAGAGTGATACATTGGGTCTGACTGATGTGAGAGTGATACATGGGCTTTGACTGATGTGAGAGTGATACATGGGTTCTGATTGATGTGAGAGTGATACATGGGCTCTGACTGATGTGAGAGTGATATATGGAGTCTGACTGATGTGAAAGTGATACATGGGGTCTGATTGAACTGAGAGCGTTACATGGGTTCATTGATGTGAGAGTGATACATGGGTTTGACTGATGTGAGAGTGATACATGGGGTCTGATTGATGTGAGAGTGATACATGGGCTCATTGATGTGAGTGATACATGGGTTCTGACTGACGTGAGAGTGATACATGGGCCCTGACTGATGTAAGAGCAATACATGGGCTCTGATTGATGTGAGAGTGATACATGGTGTCTGACTGATGTGCGAGTGATACATGGGCTCTGACTGATGTGAGAGTGATACATGGGCTCTGACTGATGTGAGAGTGATACATGGGAGCTGACTGATGTCAGAGTGATACATGGGGTCTGACTGATGTGAGAGTGATACATGGAGTCTGATTGATGTGAGAGTGATACATGGGGTCTGACTGATGCGAAAGTGATACATGGGGTCTGATTCATGTGAGAGTGTTACATGGGTTCATTGATGTGAGAGTGATACATGGGGTCTGACTGACGTGAGAGTGATACATGGAGTCTGATTGATGTGAGAGTGATACATGGGCTCTGACTAATGTGAGAGTGATACATGGATTCTGATTGATGTGAGAGTGATACATGGGTTCTGACTGACGTGAGAGTGATACATGTGCCCTGACTGATGTGAGAGTAATACATCGGCTCTGATTGATGTGAGAGTGATACATAGGCTCTGACTGACGTGAGAGTGATACATGGGCCCTGACTGATGTGAGAGTAATACATGGGCTCTGATTGATGTGAGAGTGATACATGGTGTCTGATTGATGTTAGAGTGATACATGGGGTCTGACTGATGTGCGAGTGATACATGGGCTCTTACAGATGTGAGAGTGATACATGGGCTCTGACAGATGTGAGAGTGATACATTGGGTCTGACTGATGTGAGAGTGAGACTGATTTCCCTAGATAGCCACGGTTGAGCCACCTTCCCTTTTTTATTTTTACGCCAGACAGGAATGTACAATTGTTGTAATTCATCCATGCGTTCTCTAAATGTCTGCCATTGCCCATCCACAGTCAACCCCTTAAGTATCATTAGCCAATCTATCTTAGCCAATTCATGCCTCATACCTTCAAAGTTACCTTTCTTTAAGTTCTGGACCATGGTCTCTGAATTAACTGTTTCATTCTCCATCCTAATGCAGAATTCCACCATATTATGGTCACTCTTCCCCAAGGGGCCTCGCACAATGAGATTGCTAATTAATCCTCTCTCATTACACAACACCCAGTCTAAGATGGCCTCCCCCCTAGTTGGTTCCTCGACATATTGGTCTAGAAAACCATCCCTTATGCATTCCAGGAAATACTCCTCCACTGTATTGCTTCCAGTTTGGCTAGCCCAATCTATGTGCATATTAAAGTCACCCATTATAACTGCTGCACCTTTATTGCATGCACTCTTAATTTCCTGTTTGATGCCCTCCCCAACATCACTACTACTGTTTGGAGGTCTGTACACAACTCCCACTAACGATTTTGCCCTTTAGTGTTCTGCAGCTCTACCCATATAGATTCCACATCATCCAAGCTAATGTCTTTCCTAACTATTGCATTAATCTCCTCTTTAACCAGCAATGCTACCCCACCTCCTTTTCCTTTTATTCTATCCTTCCTGAATGTTGAATACCTCTGGATGTTGAGTTCCCAGCCCTGATCATCCTGGAGCCACGTCTCCGTAATCCCAATCACATCATATTTGTTAACATCTATTTGCACAATTAATTCATCCACCTTATTGCATTAAGACACAAAGCCTTCAGGCTTGCTTTTTTAACACCCTTTGTCCTTTTAGAATTTTGCTGTACAGTGGCCCTTTTTGTTCTTTGCCTTGGGTTTCTCTGCCCTCCACTTTTCCTCATCTCCTTTCTGTCTTTTGCTTTTGCCTCCTTTTTGTCTCCCTCTGTCTGATGTGAGAGTGATGCATGGGGTCTGACTGATGTGAGAGTGAAACATAAAGTCTGACTGATGTGAGAGAGAGACATGGAGTCTGATTGATGTGAGAGTGATACATGGGCTCTGACTGATGTGAGAGTGATACATGGAGTCTGACTGATTTGAGAGTGATACATGGGGTCTGATTGACGTGAGAGTGATACATGGGCTCATTGATGTGAGTGATACATGGGTTCTGACTGACGTGAGAGTGATACATGGGCACTGAGTGATGTGAGAGCAATACATGGGCTCTCATTGATGTGAGAGTGATACATGGGGTCTGACTGATGTGCGAGTGATACATGGGCTCTGACTGATGTGAGAGTGATACATGGGCTCTGACTGATGTGAGAGTGATACATGGGGTCTGACTGATGTGAGAGTGATACATGGGGTAGAAACATAGAAACATAGAAAATAGGTGCAGGAGCAGGCCATTCAGCCCTTCTAGCCTGCACCGCCATTCAATGAGTTCATGGCTGAACATGAAACTTCAGTACCCCCTTCCTGCTTTCTCGCCATAACCCTTGATCCCCCGAGTAGTAAGGACTTCATCTAACTCCCTTTTGAATATATTTAGTGAATTGGCCTCAACTACTTTCTGTGGTAGAGAATTCCACAGGTTCACCACTCTCTGGGTGAAGAAGTTTCTCCTCATCTCGGTCCTAAATGGCTTACCCCTTATCCTCAGACTGTGACCCCTGGTTCTGGACCTCCCCAACATTGGGAACATTCTTTCTGCATCTAACCTGTCTAAACCCGTCAGAATTTTAAACGTTTCTATGAGGTCCCCTCTCATTCTTCTGAACTCCAGTGAATACAAGCCCAATTGATCCAATCTTTCTTGATAGGTCAGTCCCGCCATCCCGGGAATCAGTCTGGTGAACCTTCGCTGCACTCCCTCAATAGCAAGAATGTCCTTCCTCAAGTTAGGAGACCAAAACTGTACACAATACTCCAGGTGTGGCCTCACCAAGGCCCTGTACAACTGTAGCAACACCTCCCTGCCCCTGTATTCAAATCCCCTCGCTATGAAGGCCAACATACCATTTGCTTTCTTAACCGCCTGCTGTACCTGCATGCCAACCTTCAATGACTGATGTACCATGACACCCAGGTCTCGTTGCACCTTCCCTTTTCCTAATCTGTCACCATTCAGATAATAGTCTGTCTCTCTGTTTTTACCACCAAAGTGGATAACCTCACATTTATCCACATTATACTTCATCTGCCATGCATTTGCCCACTCACCTAACCTATCCAAGTCACTCTGCAGCCTAATAGCATCCTCCTCGCAGCTCACACTGCCACCCAACTTAGTATCATCCGCAAATTTGGAGATACTGCATTTAATCCCCTCGTCTAAATCATTAATGTACAATGTAAACAGCTGGGGCCCCAGCACAGAACCTTGCGGCACTCCACTAGTCACTGCCTGCCATTCTGAAAAGTACCCGTTTACTCCTACTCTTTGCTTCCTGTCTGACAACCAGTTCTCAATCCACGTCAGCACACTACCCCCAATCCCATGTGCTTTAACTTTGCACATTAATCTCTTGTGTGGGACCTTGTCGAAAGCCTTCTGAAAGTCCAAATATACCACATCAACTGGTTCTCCTTTGTCCACTTTACTGGAAACATCCTCAAAAAATTCCAGAAGATTTGTCAAGCATGATTTCCCTTTCACAAATCCATGCTGACTTCGACCTATCATGTCACCATTTTCCAGATGCACTGCTATGACATCCTTAATAATTGATTCCATCATTTTACCCACTACTGAGGTCAGGCTGACCGGTCTATAATTCCCTGTTTTCTCTCTCCCTCCTTTTTTAAAAAGTGGGGTTACATTGGCTACCCTCCACTCCATAGGAACTGATCCAGAGTCAATGGAATGTTGGAAAATGACTGTCAATGCATCCGCTATTTCCAAGGCCACCTCCTTAAGTACTCTAGGATGCAGGCCATCAGGCCCTGGGGATTTATCGGCCTTCAATCCCATCAATTTCCCCAACACAATTTCCCGACTAATAAAGATTTCCCTCAGTTCCTCTTCCTTACTAGACCCTCTGACCCCTTTTATATCCGGAAGGTTGTTTGTATCCTCCTTAGTGAATACCGAACCAAAGTACTTGTTCAATTGATCCGCCATTTCTTTGTTCCCCGTTATGACTTCCCCTGATTCTGACTGCAGGGGACCTACGTTTGTCTTCACCAACCTTTTTCTCTTTACATACCTATAGAAACTTTTGCAATCCGCCTTAATGTTCCCTGCAAGCTTCTTCTCGTACTCCATTTTCCCTGTCCTAATCAAACCCTTTGTCCTCCTCTGCTGAGTTCTAAATTTCTCCCAGTCCCCAGGTTCGCTGCTATTTCTGGCCAATTTGTATGCCACTTCCTTGGCTTTAATACTATCCCTGATTTCCCTAGATAGCCACGGTTGAGCCACCTTCCCCTTTTTATTTTTACGCCAGACAGGAATGTACAATTGTTGTACTTCATCCATGCGGTCTCTAAATGTCTGCCATTGCCCATCCACAGTCAACCCCCTAAGTATCATTCGCCAATCTATCCTAGCCAATTCACGCCTCATACCTTCAAAGTTACCCTTCTTTAAGTTCTGGACCATGGTCTCTGAAATTACTGTTTCATTCTCCATCCTAATGCAGAATTCCACCATATTATGGTCACTCTTCCCCAAGGGGCCTCGCACAATGAGATTGCTAATTAATCCTCTCTCATTACACAACACCCAGTCTAAGATGGCCTCCCCCCTAGTTGGTTCCTCAACATATTGGTCTAGAAAACCATCCCTTATGCACTCCAGGAAATCCTCCTCCACCGTATTGCTTCCAGTTTGGCTAGCCCAATCTATGTGCATATTAAAGTCACCCATTATAACTGCTACACCTTTATTGCATGCACCCCTAATTTCCTGTTTGATGCCCTCCCCAACATCCCTACTACTGTTTGGAGGTCTGTACACAACTCCTACTAACGTTTTTTGCCCTTTGGTGTTCTGCAGCTCTACCCATATAGATTCCACATCATCCAAGCTAATGTCTTTCCTAACTATTGCATTAATCTCCTCTTTAACCAGCAATGCTACCCCACCTCCTTTTCCTTTTATTCTATCCTTCCTGAATGTTGAATACCCCTGAATGTTGAGTTCCCAGCCCTGATCATCCTGGAGCCACGTCTCCGTAATCCCAATCACATCATATTTGTTAACATCTATTTGCACAATTAATTCATCCACCTTATTGCGGATACTCCTTGCATTAAGACACAAAGCCTTCAGGCTTGTTTTATTAACACCCTTTGTCCTTTTAGAATTTTGCTGTACAGTGGCCCTTTTTGTTCTTTGCCTTGGGTTTCTCTGCCCTACACTTTTCCTCATCTCCTTTCTGTCTTTTGCTTTTGGCTCCTTTTTGTTTCCCTCTGTCTCCCTGCATTGGTTCCCATCCCCCTGCCATATTAGTTTAAATCCTCCCCAACAGCACTAGCAAACACTCCCCCTAGGACATTGGTTCCAGTTCTGCCCAGGTGCAGACCGTCCGGTTTGTACTGGTCCCACCTCCCCCAGAACCGGTCCCAATGCCCCAGGAATTTGAATCCCTCCCTGCTGCACCACTGCTCAAGCCACGTATTCATCTGCGCTATCCTGCGATTCCTACTCTGACTATCACGTGGCACTGGTAGCAATCCCGAGATTACTACTTTTGAGGTCCTACTTTTTAATTTAGCTCCTAGCTCCTTAAATTCGTTTCGTAGGACCTCATCCCTTTTTTTGCCTATGTCGTTGGTACCAATGTGCACCACGACAACTGGCTGTTCTCCCTCCCATTTCAGAATGTCCTGCACCCGCTCCGAGACATCCTTGACCCTTGCACCAGGGAGGCAACATACCATCCTGGAGTCTCGGTTGCGGCCGCAGAAACGCCTATCTATTCCCCTCACAATTGAATCCCCTATCACTATCGCTCTCCCACTCTTTTTCTTGCCCTCCTGTGGGTCTGACTGATGTGAGAGTGATACATGGAGTCTGATTGATGTGAGAGTGATACATGGGGTCTGACTGATGCGAAAGTGATACATGGGGTCTGATTCATGTGAGAGCATTACATGGGTTCATTGATGTGAGAGTGATACATGGGGTCTGACTGATGTGAGAGTAATACATGGGCTCTGATGGATGTGAGAGCGATTCATAGGCTCTGACTGATGTGAGAGTGATACATGGTCTCTGACAGATGTGAGAGTGATACATGAGGTCTGATTGATGTGAGAGTGATACATGGGCTCTGACTGATGTGAGAGTGATACATGGACCCTGACTGATGTGAGAGTAATACATGGGCTCTGATTGATGTGAGAGTGATTCATAGGCTCTGACTGATGTGAGAGTGATACATGGAGTCTGACTGATGTGAGAGTGATACATGGGGGCTGATTGATGTGAGAGTGATACATGGGGTCTGATTGATGCGAAAGTAATACATGGGGTCTGATTGATCTGAGAGCGTTACATGGGTTCATTGATGTGAGAGTGATACATGGGTTTGACTGATGTGAGAGTGATACATGGACTCTGACTGATGTGAGAGTGATACATGGGGTCTGATTGATGTGAGAGTGAGACATGGGCTCTGACTGATTTGAGAGTGATACATGGGGTCTGATTGATGTGAGAGTGATACATGGGGTCTGACTGACGTGAGAGTGATACATGGAGTCTGATTGATGTGAGAGTGATACATGGAGTCTGAGTGATGTGAGAGTGATACATGGAGTCTGATTGATGTGAGAGTGATACATGGGCTCTGACTGATGTGAGAGTGATACATGGGCCCTGACTGATGTGAGAGTGATACATGGGGTCTGATTGATGTGAGAGTGATTCATAGGCTCTGACTGATGTGAGAGTGATACATGGAATCTGACTGATGTGAGAGTGAAAAATGGGCTCATTGATGTGAGAGATACATGGGCTCTGACTGATGTGAGAGTGATACATGGGCTCTGACTGATGTGAGAGTGATACATGGGCTCTGACTGATGTGAGAGTGATGCATGGAGTCTGACTGATGTGAGAGTGATACATGGGGGCTGATTGATGTGAGAGTGATACATGGGGTCTGATTGATGCGAAAGTAATACATGGGGTCTGATTGATCTGAGAGCGTTACATGGGTTCATTGATGTGAGAGTGATACATGGGTTTGACTGATGTGAGAGTGATACATGGACTCTGACTGATGTGAGAGTGATACATGGGGTCTGATTGATGTGAGAGTGAGACATGGGCTCTGACTGATTTGAGAGTGATACATGGGGTCTGATTGATATGAGAGTGATACATGGGGTCTGACTGACGTGAGAGTGATACATGGAGTCTGATTGATGTGAGAGTGATACATGGAGTCTGAGTGATGTGAGAGTGATACATGGAGTCTGATTGATGTGAGAGTGATACATGGGCTCTGACTGATGTGAGAGTGATACATGGGCCCTGACTGATGTGAGAGTGATACATGGGGTCTGACTGATGTGAGAGTGATACATGAGCTCGAACTGATGTGAGAGTGATACATGGGGTCTGACTGATGTGAGAGTGATACATGGGCTCTGACTGATGTGAGAGTGATACATGGGCTCTGACTGATGTGAGAGGGAAACATGGGGTCTGACTAATGTGAGAGTGATACATGGGGTCTGATTAATGTGAGAATGATAAATGAAGTCTGACTGACGTGAGAGTGATACATGGGTTCTGATTGATGTGTGAGTGATACATGGAGTCTGACTAATGTGAGAGTGATACATGGGGTCTGACTGACATGAGAGTGATACATGGAGTCTGATTGATGTGAGAGTGATACATGGAGTCTGACTAATGTGAGAGTGATACATGGAGTCTGATTGATGTGAGAGTGATACATGGGGTCTGACTGATGTGACAGTGATACATGGGATCTAATTGATGTGAGAGTGCTACATGGGGTCTAACTGATGTGAGAGTGATACATGGAGTCTGACTGATGTGAGAGTGATACATGGGCTCATTGATGTGAGTGATACATGGGTTCTGACTGACGTGAGAGTGATACATGGGCCCTGACTGATGTAAGAGCAATACATGGGCTCTGATTGATGTGAGAGTGATACATGGGATCTGACTGATGTGAGAGTGATACATGGGGTCTGACTGATGTGAGAGTGATACATGGAGTCTGATTGATGTGAGAGTGATACATGGGGTCTGACTGATGCGAAAGTGATACATGGGGTCTGATTCATGTGAGAGCGTTACATGGGTTCATTGATGTGAGAGTGATACATGGGGTCTGACTGACGTGAGAGTGATACATGGAGTCTGATTGATGTGAGAGTGATACATGGGCTCTGACTAATGTGAGAGTGATACATGGATTCTGATTGATGTGAGAGTGATACATGTGTTCTGACTGACGTGAGAGTGATACATGTGCCCTGACTGATGTGAGAGTAATACATCGGCTCTGATTGATGTGAGAGTGATACATAGGCTCTGACTGATGTGAGAGTGATACATAGGCTCTGACTGATGTGAGAGTGATACATGGGGTCTGATTGATGTGAGAGTGATACATGGGCTCATTGATGTGAGTGATACATGGGTTCTGACTGACGTGAGAGTGATACATGGGCCCTGACTGATGTGAGAGTAATACATGGGCTCTGATTGATGTGAGAGTGATACATGGTGTCTGATTGATGTTAGAGTGATACATGGGGTCTGACTGATGTGCGAGTGATACATGGGCTCTTACAGATGTGAGAGTGATACATGGGCTCTGACAGATGTGAGAATGATACATGGGCCCTGACTGATGTGAGAGTGATACATGGGGTCTGACTGATGTGAGAGTGATACATGAGCTCTAACTGATGTGAGAGTGATACATGGGGTCTGACTGATGTGAGAGTGATACCTGGGCTCTGACTGATGTGAGAGTGATACATGGGCTCTGACTGATGTGAGAGTGATACATGAGCTCTAACTGATGTGAGAGTGATACATGGGGTCTGACTGATGTGAGAGGGAAACATGGGGTCTGACTAATGTGAGAGTGATACATGGGGTCTAGACTAATGTGAGAATGATAAATGAAGTCTGACTGACGTGAGAGTGATACATGGGGTCTGATTGATGTGAGAGTGATACACGGAGTCTGACTAATGTCAGAGTGATACATGGGGTCTGACTGACATGAGAGTGATACATGGAGTCTGATTGATGTGAGAGTGATACATGGAGTCTGACTAATGTGAGAGTGATACATGGAGTCTGATTGATGTGAGAGTGATACATGGGCTCTGACTGATGTGAGAGTGATGCATCGGGTCTGATTGATGTGAGAGTGAAACATAAAGTCTGACTGATGTGAGAGAGATACATGGAGTCTGACTGATGTGAGAGTGATACATGGGTTCTGATTGATGTAAGAGTGATACATGGGCTCTGACTGATGTGAGAGTGATACATGGAGTCTGACTGATGTGAGAGTGATACATAGGGTCTGATTGATGCGAGAGTGATACATGGGGTCTGACTGATGCGAAAGTAATACATGGGGTCTGATTGATCTGAGAGCGTTACATGGGTTCATTGATGTGAGAGTGATACATGGGTTGGACCGATGTGAGAGTGATACATGGGCTCTGACTGATGTGAGAGTGATACATGGGGTTTGATTGATGTGAGAGTGAGACATGGGCTCTGACTGATGTGAGAGTGATACATGGGGTCTGATTGATGTGAGAGTGATACATGGGGTCTGACTGACGTGAGAGTGATACATGGAGTCTGATTGATGTGAGAGTGATACATGGAGTCTGAGTGATGTGAGAGTGATACATGGAGTCTGATTGATGTGAGAGTGATACATGGGCTCTGACTGATGTGAGAGTGATACATGGGCCCTGACTGATGTGAGAGTGATACATGGGGTCTGACTGATGTGAGAGTGATACATGAGCTCTAACTGATGTGAGAGTGATACATGGGGTCTGACTGATGTGAGAGTGATACCTGGGCTCTGACTGATGTGAGAGTGATACATGGGCTCTGACTGATGTGAGAGTGATACATGAGCTCTAACTGATGTGAGAGTGATACATGGGGTCTGACTGATGTGAGAGGGAAACATGGGGTCTGACTAATGTGAGAGTGATACATGGGGTCTAGACTAATGTGAGAATGATAAATGAAGTCTGACTGACGTGAGAGTGATACATGGGGTCTGATTGATGTGAGAGTGATACATGGAGTCTGACCAATGTCAGAGTGATACATGGGGTCTGACTGACATGAGAGTGATACATGGAGTCTGATTGATGTGAGAGTGATACATGGAGTCTGACTAATGTGTGTAATGATACATGGAGTCTGATTGATGTGAGAGTGATACATGGGGTCTGACTGATGTGACAGTGATACATGGGGTCTGACTGATGTGAGAGTGCTACATGGGGTCTGATTGATGTGAGAGTGACACATGGAGTCTGACTAATGTGAGAGTGATACATGGGGTCTGACTGACATGAGAGTGATAAATGAAGTCTGACTGACGTGAGAGTGATACATGGAGTCTGACTAATGTGAGAGTGATACATGGAGTCTGATTGATGTGAGAGTGATACATGGGGTCTGACTGATGTGACAGTGATACATGGGATCTAACTGATGTGAGAGTGCTACATGGGGTGTAACTGATGTGAGAGTGATACATGGAGTCTGACTGATGTGAGAGTGATACATGGGGTCTGACTGATGTGAGAATGATACATGGGCTCTGACTGATGTGAGAGTGATACATGGGCTCTGACTGATGTGAGAGTGATACATGGGTCTGATTGATGTGAGAGTGATACATGGGCTCTGACTGATGTGAGAGTGATGCATGGGGTCTGACTGATGTGAGAGTGAAACATAAACTCTGACTGATGTGAGAGACATGGAGTCTGATTGATGTGAGAGTGATACATGGGCTCTGACTGATGTGAGAGTGATACATGGAGTCTGACTGATGTGAGAGTGATACATGGGGTCTGATTGACGTGAGAGTGATACATGGGCTCATTGATGTGAGTGATACATGGGTTCTGACTGACGTGAGAGTGATACATGGGCACTGAGTGATGTGAGAGCAATACATGGGCTCTCATTGATGTGAGAGTGATACATGGGGTCTGACTGATGTGCGAGTGATACATGGGCTCTGACTGATGTGAGAGTGATACATGGGCTCTGACTGATGTGAGAGTGATACATGGGGTCTGACTGATGTGAGAGTGATACATGGGGTCTGACTGATGTGAGAGTGATACATGGAGTCTGATTGATGTGAGAGTGATACATGGGGTCTGACTGATGCGAAAGTGATACATGGGGTCTGATTCATGTGAGAGCATTACATGGGTTCTGACTGACGTGAGAGTGATACATGGGCCCTGACTGATGTGAGAGTAATACATGGGCTCTGATGGATGTGAGAGTGATACATGGAGTCTGACTAATGTGCGAGTGATACATGGGCTCTGACTGATGTGAGAGTGATACATGGGCCCTGACTGATGTGAGAGTGATACATAGGGTCTGACTGATGTGAGAGTGATACATGAGCTCTAACTGATGTGAGAGTGATACATGGGGTCTGACTGATGTGAGAGTGATACCTGGGCTCTGACTGATGTGAGAGTGATACATGGGCTCTGACTGATGTGAGAGTGATGCATGGGGTCTGACTGATGTGAGAGTGAAACATAAAGTCTGACTGATGTGAGAGAGATACATGGAGTCTGATTGATGTGAGAGTGATACATGGGTTCTGACTGACGTGAGAGTGATACATGGGCCCTGACTGATGTGAGAGCAATACATGGGCTCTGATTGATGTGAGAGTGATACATGGGGTCTGACTGATGTGCGAGTGATACATGGGCTCTGACTGATGTGAGAGTGATACATGGGCCCTGACTGATGTGAGAGTGATACATGGGGTCTGACTGATGTGAGAGTGATACATGAGCTCTAACTGATGTGAGAGTGATACATGGGGTCTGACTGAAGTGAGAGTGATACCTGGGCTCTGACTGATGTGAGAGTGATACATGGGCTCTGACTGATGTGAGAGTGATACATGAGCTCTAACTGATGTGAGAGTGATACATGGGGTCTGACTGATGTGAGAGGGAAACATGGGGTCTGACTAATGTGAGAGTGATACATGGGGTCTAGACGAATGTGAGAATGATAAATGAAGTCTGACTGATGTGAGAGTGATACATGGGGTCTGATTGATGTGACAGTGATACATGGGGTCTGACTGATGTGAGAGTGCTACATGGGGTCTGACTGATGTGAGAGTGATACATGGGGTCTGACTGATGTGAGAGTGATACATGGGATCTAACTGATGTGAGAGTGCTACATGGGGTCTAACTGATGTGAGAATGATACATGGGCTCTGACTGATGTGAGAGTGATACATGGAGTCTGACTGATGTGAGAGTGATACATAGGGTCTGATTGATGCGAGAGTGATACATGGGGTCTGACTGATGCGAAAGTAATACATGGGGTCTGATTGATCTGAGAGCGTTACATGGGTTCATTGATGTGAGAGTGATACATGGGTTTGACTGATGTGAGAGTGATACATGGGCTCTGACTGATGTGAGAGTGATACATGGGGTCTGATTGATGTGAGAGTGATACATGGGGTCTGACTGACGTGAGAGGGATACATGGAGTCTGATTGATGTGAGAGTGATACATGGAGTCTGAGTGATGTGAGAGTGATACATGGAGTCTGATTGATGTGAGAGTGATACATGGGCTCTGACTGATGTGAGAGTGATACATGGGGTCTGACTGATGTGAGAGTGATACATGAGCTCTAACTGATGTGAGAGTGATACATGGGGTCTGACTGATGTGAGAGTGATACATGGGCTCTGACTGATGTGAGAGTGATACATGGGCTCTGACTGATGTGAGAGTGATACATGAGCTCTAACTGATGTGAGAGTGATACATGGGGTCTGACTGATGTGAGAGGGAAACATGGGGTCTGACTAATGTGAGAGTGATACATGGGGTCTAGACTAATGTGAGAATGATAAATGAAGTCTGACTGACGTGAGAGTGATACATGGGGTCTGATTGATGTGAGAGTGATACATGGAGTCTGACTAATGTGAGAGTGATACATGGGGTCTGACTGACATGAGAGTGATACATGGAGTCTGATTGATGTGAGAGTGATACATGGGGTCTGACTGATGTGACAGTGATACATGGGGTCTGACTGATGTGAGAGTGCTACATGGGGTCTGACTGATGTGAGAGTGATACATGGGGTCTGACTGATGTGAGAGTGATACATGGGATCTAACTGATGTGAGAGTGCTACATGGGGTCTAACTGATGTGAGAGTGATACATGGAGTCTGACTGATGTGAGAGTGATACATGGTGTCTGACTGATGTGAAAATGATACATGGGCTCTGACTGATGTGAGAGTGATACATGGGCTCTGACTGATGTGAGAGTGATGCATGGGTCTGATTGATGTGAGAGTGAGACATGGGCTCTGACTGATGTGAGAGTGATACATGGGCCCTGACTGATGTGAGAGTGATACATGGGGTCTGACTGATGTGAGAGTGATACATGAGCTCTAACTGATGTGAGAGTGATACATGGGGTCTGACTGATGTGAGAGTGATATCTGGGCTCTGACTGATGTGAGAGTGATACATGGGCTCTGACTGATGTGAGAGTGATGCATGGGGTCTGACTGATGTGAGAGTGAAACATAAAGTCTGACTGATGTGAGAGAGATACATGGAGTCTGATTGATGTGAGAGTGATACATGGGTTCTGACTGATGTGAGAGTGATACATGGGCCCTGACTGATGTGAGAGCAATACATGGGCTCTGATTGATGTGAGAGTGATACATGGGGTCTGACTGATGTGCGAGTGATACATGGGCTCTGACTGATGTGAGAGTGATACATGGGCCCTGACTGATGTGAGAGTGATACATGGGGTCTGACTGATGTGAGAGTGATACATGAGCTCTAACTGATGTGAGAGTGATACATGGGGTCTGACTGATGTGAGAGTGATACCTGGGCTCTGACTGATGTGAGAGTGATACATGGGCTCTGACTGATGTGAGAGTGATACATGAGCTCTAACTGATGTGAGAGTGATACATGGGGTCTGACTGATGTGAGAGGGAAACATGGGGTCTGACTAATGTGAGAGTGATACATGGGGTCTAGACTAATGTGAGAATGATAAATGAAGTCTGACTGACGTGAGAGTGATACATGGGGTCTGATTGATGTGAGAGTGATACACGGAGTCTGACTAATGTCAGAGTGATACATGGGGTCTGACTGACATGAGAGTGATACATGGAGTCTGATTGATGTGAGAGTGATACATGGAGTCTGACTAATGTGAGAGTGATACATGGAGTCTGATTGATGTGAGAGTGATACATGGGCTCTGACTGATGTGAGAGTGATGCATCGGGTCTGATTGATGTGAGAGTGAAACATAAAGTCTGACTGATGTGAGAGAGATACATGGAGTCTGACTGATGTGAGAGTGATACATGGGTTCTGATTGATGTAAGAGTGATACATGGGCTCTGACTGATGTGAGAGTGATACATGGAGTCTGACTGATGTGAGAGTGATACATAGGGTCTGATTGATGCGAGAGTGATACATGGGGTCTGACTGATGCGAAAGTAATACATGGGTTCTGATTGATGTAAGAGTGATACATGGGCTCTGACTGATGTGAGAGTGATACATGGAGTCTGACTGATGTGAGAGTGATACATAGGGTCTGATTGATGCGAGAGTGATACATGGGGTCTGACTGATGCGAAAGTAATACATGGGGTCTGATTGATCTGAGAGCGTTACATGGGTTCATTGATGTGAGAGTGATACATGGGTTGGACTGATGTGAGAGTGATACATGGGCTCTGACTGATGTGAGAGTGATACATGGGGTCTGATTGATGTGAGAGTGAGACATGGGCTCTGACTGATGTGAGAGTGATACATGGGGTCTGATTGATGTGAGAGTGATACATGGGGTCTGACTGACGTGAGGCTGATACATGGAGTCTGATTGATGTGAGAGTGATACATGGAGTCTGAGTGATGTGAGAGTGATACATGGAGTCTGATTGATGTGAGAGTGATACATGGGCTCTGACTGATGTGAGAGTGATACATGGGCCCTGACTGATGTGAGAGTGATACATGGGGTCTGACTGATGTGAGAGTGATACCTGGGCTCTGACTGATGTGAGAGTGATACATGGGCTCTGACTGATGTGAGAGTGATACATGAGCTCTAACTGATGTGAGAGTGATACATGGGGTCTGACTGATGTGAGAGGGAAACATGGGGTCTGACTAATGTGAGAGTGATACATGGGGTCTAGACTAATGTGAGAATGATAAATGAAGTCTGACTGACGTGAGAGTGATACATGGGGTCTGATTGATGTGAGAGTGATACATGGAGTCTGACTAATGTCAGAGTGATACATGGGGTCTGACTGACATGAGAGTGATACATGGAGTCTGATTGATGTGAGAGTGATACATGGAGTCTGACTAATGTGAGAGTGATACATGGAGTCTGATTGATGTGAGAGTGATACATGGGGTCTGACTGATGTGACAGTGATACATGGGATCTAACTGATGTGAGTGTGCTACATGGGGTCTAACTGATGTGAGAGTGATACATGGAGTCTGACTGATGTGAGAGTGATACATGGGGTCTGACTGATGTGAGAATGATACATGGGCTCTGACTGATGTGAGAGTGATACATGGGCATTGACTAATGTGAGAGTGATACATGGGTCTGATTGATGTGAGAGTGATACATGGGCTCTGACTGATGTGAGAGTGATGCATGGGGTCTGACTGATGTGAGAGTGAAACATAAAGTCTGACTGATGTGAGAGAGATACATGGAGTCTGATTGATGTGAGAGTGATACATGGGGTCTGACCCGATGTGCGAGTGATACACGGGCTCTGACTGATGTGAGAGTGATACATGGGGTCTGACTGATGTGAGAGTGATACATGGAGTCTGATTATGTGAGAGTGATACATGGGGTCTGACTGATGCGAAAGTGATACATGGGGTCTGATTCATGTGAGAGCGTTACATGGGTTCATTGATGTGAGAGTGATACATGGGTTCTGACTGACGTGAGAGTGATGCATGGGTCTGATTGATGTGAGAGTGAGACATGGGCTCTGACTGATGTGAGAGTGATACATGGTGTCTGACTGATGTGAAAATGATACATGGGCTCTGACTGATGTGAGAGTGATACATGGGCTCTGACTGATGTGAAAGTGATGCATGGGTCTGATTGATGTGAGAGTGAGACATGGGCTCTGACTGATGTGAGAGTGATACATGGGCCCTGACTGATGTGAGAGTGATACATGGGGTCTGACTGATGTGAGAGTGATACATGAGCTCTAACTGATGTGAGAGTGATACATGGGGTCTGACTGATGTGAGAGTGATATCTGGGCTCTGACTGATGTGAGAGTGATACATGGGCTCTGACTGATGTGAGAGTGATGCATGGGGTCTGACTGATGTGAGAGTGAAACATAAAGTCTGACTGATGTGAGAGAGATACATGGAGTCTGATTGATGTGAGAGTGATACATGGGTTCTGACTGATGTGAGAGTGATACATGGGCCCTGACTGATGTGAGAGCAATACATGGGCTCTGATTGATGTGAGAGTGATACATGGGGTCTGACTGATGTGCGAGTGATACATGGGCTCTGACTGATGTGAGAGTGATACATGGGCCCTGACTGATGTGAGAGTGATACATGGGGTCTGACTGATGTGAGAGTGATACATGAGCTCTAACTGATGTGAGAGTGATACATGGGGTCTGACTGATGTGAGAGTGATACCTGGGCTCTGACTGATGTGAGAGTGATACATGGGCTCTGACTGATGTGAGAGTGATACATGAGCTCTAACTGATGTGAGAGTGATACATGGGGTCTGACTGATGTGAGAGGGAAACATGGGGTCTGACTAATGTGAGAGTGATACATGGGGTCTAGACTAATGTGAGAATGATAAATGAAGTCTGACTGACGTGAGAGTGATACATGGGGTCTGATTGATGTGAGAGTGATACACGGAGTCTGACTAATGTCAGAGTGATACATGGGGTCTGACTGACATGAGAGTGATACATGGAGTCTGATTGATGTGAGAGTGATACATGGAGTCTGACTAATGTGAGAGTGATACATGGAGTCTGATTGATGTGAGAGTGATACATGGGCTCTGACTGATGTGAGAGTGATGCATCGGGTCTGATTGATGTGAGAGTGAAACATAAAGTCTGACTGATGTGAGAGAGATACATGGAGTCTGACTGATGTGAGAGTGATACATGGGTTCTGATTGATGTAAGAGTGATACATGGGCTCTGACTGATGTGAGAGTGATACATGGAGTCTGACTGATGTGAGAGTGATACATAGGGTCTGATTGATGCGAGAGTGATACATGGGGTCTGACTGATGCGAAAGTAATACATGGGTTCTGATTGATGTAAGAGTGATACATGGGCTCTGACTGATGTGAGAGTGATACATGGAGTCTGACTGATGTGAGAGTGATACATAGGGTCTGATTGATGCGAGAGTGATACATGGGGTCTGACTGATGCGAAAGTAATACATGGGGTCTGATTGATCTGAGAGCGTTACATGGGTTCATTGATGTGAGAGTGATACATGGGTTGGACTGATGTGAGAGTGATACATGGGCTCTGACTGATGTGAGAGTGATACATGGGGTCTGATTGATGTGAGAGTGAGACATGGGCTCTGACTGATGTGAGAGTGATACATGGGGTCTGATTGATGTGAGAGTGATACATGGGGTCTGACTGACGTGAGGCTGATACATGGAGTCTGATTGATGTGAGAGTGATACATGGAGTCTGAGTGATGTGAGAGTGATACATGGAGTCTGATTGATGTGAGAGTGATACATGGGCTCTGACTGATGTGAGAGTGATACATGGGCCCTGACTGATGTGAGAGTGATACATGGGGTCTGACTGATGTGAGAGTGATACCTGGGCTCTGACTGATGTGAGAGTGATACATGGGCTCTGACTGATGTGAGAGTGATACATGAGCTCTAACTGATGTGAGAGTGATACATGGGGTCTGACTGATGTGAGAGGGAAACATGGGGTCTGACTAATGTGAGAGTGATACATGGGGTCTAGACTAATGTGAGAATGATAAATGAAGTCTGACTGACGTGAGAGTGATACATGGGGTCTGATTGATGTGAGAGTGATACATGGAGTCTGACTAATGTCAGAGTGATACATGGGGTCTGACTGACATGAGAGTGATACATGGAGTCTGATTGATGTGAGAGTGATACATGGAGTCTGACTAATGTGAGAGTGATACATGGAGTCTGATTGATGTGAGAGTGATACATGGGGTCTGACTGATGTGACAGTGATACATGGGATCTAACTGATGTGAGAGTGCTACATGGGGTCTAACTGATGTGAGAGTGATACATGGAGTCTGACTGATGTGAGAGTGATACATGGGGTCTGACTGATGTGAGAATGATACATGGGCTCTGACTGATGTGAGAGTGATACATGGGCATTGACTAATGTGAGAGTGATACATGGGTCTGATTGATGTGAGAGTGATACATGGGCTCTGACTGATGTGAGAGTGATGCATGGGGTCTGACTGATGTGAGAGTGAAACATAAAGTCTGACTGATGTGAGAGAGATACATGGAGTCTGATTGATGTGAGAGTGATACATGGGGTCTGACCCGATGTGCGAGTGATACACGGGCTCTGACTGATGTGAGAGTGATACATGGGGTCTGACTGATGTGAGAGTGATACATGGAGTCTGATTATGTGAGAGTGATACATGGGGTCTGACTGATGCGAAAGTGATACATGGGGTCTGATTCATGTGAGAGCGTTACATGGGTTCATTGATGTGAGAGTGATACATGGGTTCTGACTGACGTGAGAGTGATACATGGGCCCTGACTGATGTGAGAGCAATACATGGGCTCTGATTGATGTGAGAGTGATACATGGGGTCTGACCCGATGTGCGAGTGATACACGGGCTCTGACTGATGTGAGAGTGATACATGGGGTCTGACTGATGTGAGAGTGATACATGGAGTCTGATTATGTGAGAGTGATACATGGGGTCTGACTGATGCGAAAGTGATACATGGGGTCTGATTCATGTGAGAGCGTTACATGGGTTCATTGATGTGAGAGTGATACATGGGGTCTGACTGACGTGAGAGTGATACATGGGCTCTGACTGATGTGAGAGTGATACATGGGGTCTGACTGATGTGAGAGTGATACATGGGCTTTGACTGACGTGAGAGTGATACATGGGGTCTGACTGATGTGAGAGTGATACATGGAGTCTGACTAATGTGAGAATGATACATGGGGTCTGACAGACGTGATAGTGATACATGGAGTCTGATTGATGTGAGAGCGATACATGGAGTCTGATTGATGTGAGAGTGATACATGGGGTCTGACTGATGTGAGAGTGATACATGGGGTCTGACTGATGTGAGAGTGATACATGGAGTCTGACTAATGTGACAGTGATACATGGGGTCTGACTGATGTGAGAGTGAAACATAAAGTCTGACTGATGTGAGAGAGATACATGGAGTCTGATTGATGTGAGAGTGATACATGGGCTCTGACTGATGTGAGAGTGATACATGGGGTCTGACTGATGTGAGAGTGATACATGGGCTCATTGATGTGAGTGATACATGGAGTCTGATTGATGTGAGAGTGATACATGGGGTCTGACTGATGTGACAGTGATACATGGGATCTAACTGATGTGAGAGTGCTACATGGGGTCTAACTGATGTGAGAGTGATACATGGAGTCTGACTGATGTGAGAGTGATACATGGGGTCTGACTGATGTGAGAATGATACATGGGCTCTGACTGATGTGAGAGTGATACATGGGCATTGACTAATGTGAGAGTGATACATGGGTCTGATTGATGTGAGAGTGATACATGGGCTCTGACTGATGTGAGAGTGATGCATGGGGTCTGACTGATGTGAGAGTGAAACATAAAGTCTGACTGATGTGAGAGAGATACATGGAGTCTGATTGATGTGAGAGTGATACATGGGCTCTGACTGATGTGAGAGTGATACATGGGGTCTGACTGATGTGAGAGTGATACATGGAGTCTGACTAATGTGAGAGTGATACATGGGGTCTGACTGATGTGAGAGTGATACATGGGGTCTGATTGATGTGAGAGTGATACATGGGCTCATTGATGTGAGTGATACATGGGTTCTGACTGACGTGAGAGTGATACATGGGCCCTGACTGATGTGAGAGCAATACATGGGCTCTGATTGATGTGAGAGTGATACATGGGGTCTGACCCGATGTGCGAGTGATACACGGGATCTGACTGATGTGAGAGTGATACATGGGGTCTGACTGATGTGAGAGTGATACATGGAGTCTGATTATGTGAGAGTGATACATGGGGTCTGACTGATGCGAAAGTGATACATGGGGTCTGATTCATGTGAGAGCGTTACATGGGTTCATTGATGTGAGAGTGATACATGGGGTCTGACTGACGTGAGAGTGATACATGGGCTCTGACTGATGTGAGAGTGATACATGGGGTCTGACTGATGTGAGAGTGATACATGGGCTTTGACTGACGTGAGAGTGATAAATGAAGTCTGACTGATGTGAGAGTGATACATGGGGACTGACTAATGTGAGAATGATACATGGGGTCTGACAGACGTGAGAGTGATACATGGAGTCTGATTGATGTGAGAGCGATACATGGAGTCTGATTGATGTGAGAGTGATACATGGGTCTGACTGATGTGAGAGTGATACATGGGGTCTGACTGATGTGAGAGTGATACATGGAGTCTGACTAATGTGACAGTGATACATGGGGTCTGACTGATGTGAGAGTGAAACATAAAGTCTGACTGATGTGAGAGAGATACATGGAGTCTGATTGATGTGAGAGTGATACATGGGCTCTGACTGATGTGAGAGTGATACATGGGGTCTGACTGATGTGAGAGTGATACATGGAGTCTGATTGATGTGAGAGTGATACATGGGCTCATTGATGTGAGTGATACATGGCTTCTGATTGATGTAAGAGTGATACATGGGCTCTGACTGATGTGAGAGTGATACATGGAGTCTGACTGATGTGAGAGTGATACATAGGGTCTGATTGATGCGAGAGTGATACATGGGGTCTGACTGATGCGAAAGTAATACATGGGGTCTGATTGATGTAAGAGTGATACATGGGCTCTGACTGATGTGAGAGTGATACATGGAGTCTGACTGATGTGAGAGTGATACATAGGGTCTGATTGATGCGAGAGTGATACATGGGGTCTGACTGATGCGAAAGTAATACATGGGGTCTGATTGATCTGAGAGCGTTACATGGGTTCATTGATGTGAGAGTGATACATGGGTTGGACTGATGTGAGAGTGATACATGGGCTCTGACTGATGTGAGAGTGATACATGGGGTCTGATTGATGTGAGAGTGAGACATGGGCTCTGACTGATGTGAGAGTGATACATGGGGTCTGATTGATGTGAGAGTGATACATGGGGTCTGACTGACGTGAGGCTGATACATGGAGTCTGATTGATGTGAGAGTGATACATGGAGTCTGAGTGATGTGAGAGTGATACATGGAGTCTGATTGATGTGAGAGTGATACATGGGCTCTGACTGATGTGAGAGTGATACATGGGCCCTGACTGATGTGAGAGTGATACATGGGGTCTGACTGATGTGAGAGTGATACATGAGCTCTAACTGATGTGAGAGTGATACATGGGGTCTGACTGATGTGAGAGTGATACCTGGGCTCTGACTGATGTGAGAGTGATACATGGGCTCTGACTGATGTGAGAGTGATACATGAGCTCTAACTGATGTGAGAGTGATACATGGGGTCTGACTGATGTGAGAGGGAAACATGGGGTCTGACTAATGTGAGAGTGATACATGGGGTCTGGACTAATGTGAGAATGATAAATGAAGTCTGACTGACGTGAGAGTGATACATGGGGTCTGATTGATGTGAGAGTGATACATGGAGTCTGACTAATGTCAGAGTGATACATGGGGTCTGACTGACATGAGAGTGATACATGGAGTCTGATTGATGTGAGAGTGATACATGGAGTCTGACTAATGTGAGAGTGATACATGGAGTCTGATTGATGTGAGAGTGATACATGGGGTCTGACTGATGTGACAGTGATACATGGGATCTAACTGATGTGAGAGTGCTACATGGGGTCTAACTGATGTGAGAGTGATACATGGAGTCTGACTGATGTGAGAGTGATACATGGGGTCTGACTGATGTGAGAATGATACATGGGCTCTGACTGATGTGAGAGTGATACATGGGCATTGACTAATGTGAGAGTGATACATGGGTCTGATTGATGTGAGAGTGATACATGGGCTCTGACTGATGTGAGAGTGATGCATGGGGTCTGACTGATGTGAGAGTGAAACATAAAGTCTGACTGATGTGAGAGAGATACATGGAGTCTGATTGATGTGAGAGTGATACATGGGGTCTGACCCGATGTGCGAGAGATACACGGGCTCTGACTGATGTGAGAGTGATACATGGGGTCTGACTGATGTGAGAGTGATACATGGAGTCTGATTATGTGAGAGTGATACATGGGGTCTGACTGATGCGAAAGTGATACATGGGGTCTGATTCATGTGAGAGCGTTACATGGGTTCATTGATGTGAGAGTGATACATGGGTTCTGACTGACGTGAGAGTGATACATGGGCCCTGACTGATGTGAGAGCAATACATGGGCTCTGATTGATGTGAGAGTGATACATGGGGTCTGACCCGATGTGCGAGTGATACACGGGCTCTGACTGATGTGAGAGTGATACATGGGGTCTGACTGATGTGAGAGTGATACATGGAGTCTGATTATGTGAGAGTGATACATGGGGTCTGACTGATGCGAAAGTGATACATGGGGTCTGATTCATGTGAGAGCGTTACATGGGTTCATTGATGTGAGAGTGATACATGGGGTCTGACTGACGTGAGAGTGATACATGGGCTCTGACTGATGTGAGAGTGATACATGGGGTCTGACTGATGTGAGAGTGATACATGGGCTTTGACTGACGTGAGAGTGATACATGGGGTCTGACTGATGTGAGAGTGATACATGGAGTCTGACTAATGTGAGAATGATACATGGGGTCTGACAGACGTGAGAGTGATACATGGAGTCTGATTGATGTGAGAGCGATACATGGAGTCTGATTGATGTGAGAGTGATACATGGGGTCTGACTGATGTGAGAGTGATACATGGGGTCTGACTGATGTGAGAGTGATACATGGAGTCTGACTAATGTGACAGTGATACATGGGGTCTGACTGATGTGAGAGTGAAACATAAAGTCTGACTGATGTGAGAGAGATACATGGAGTCTGATTGATGTGAGAGTGATACATGGGCTCTGACTGATGTGAGAGTGATACATGGGGTCTGACTGATGTGAGAGTGATACATGGGCTCATTGATGTGAGTGATACATGGAGTCTGATTGATGTGAGAGTGATACATGGGGTCTGACTGATGTGACAGTGATACATGGGATCTAACTGATGTGAGAGTGCTACATGGGGTCTAACTGATGTGAGAGTGATACATGGAGTCTGACTGATGTGAGAGTGATACATGGGGTCTGACTGATGTGAGAATGATACATGGGCTCTGACTGATGTGAGAGTGATACATGGGCATTGACTAATGTGAGAGTGATACATGGGTCTGATTGATGTGAGAGTGATACATGGGCTCTGACTGATGTGAGAGTGATGCATGGGGTCTGACTGATGTGAGAGTGAAACATAAAGTCTGACTGATGTGAGAGAGATACATGGAGTCTGATTGATGTGAGAGTGATACATGGGCTCTGACTGATGTGAGAGTGATACATGGGGTCTGACTGATGTGAGAGTGATACATGGAGTCTGACTAATGTGAGAGTGATACATGGGGTCTGACTGATGTGAGAGTGATACATGGGGTCTGATTGATGTGAGAGTGATACATGGGCTCATTGATGTGAGTGATACATGGGTTCTGACTGACGTGAGAGTGATACATGGGCCCTGACTGATGTGAGAGCAATACATGGGCTCTGATTGATGTGAGAGTGATACATGGGGTCTGACCCGATGTGCGAGTGATACACGGGCTCTGACAGATGTGAGAGTGATACATGGGGTCTGACTGATGTGAGAGTGATACATGGAGTCTGATTATGTGAGAGTGATACATGGGGTCTGACTGATGCGAAAGTGATACATGGGGTCTGATTCATGTGAGAGCGTTACATGGGTTCATTGATGTGAGAGTGATACATGGGGTCTGACTGACGTGAGAGTGATACATGGGCTCTGACTGATGTGAGAGTGATACATGGGGTCTGACTGATGTGAGAGTGATACATGGGCTTTGACTGACGTGAGAGTGATAAATTAAGTCTGACTGATGTGAGAGTGATACATGGGGACTGACTAATGTGAGAATGATACATGGGGTCTGACAGACGTGAGAGTGATACATGGAGTCTGATTGATGTGAGAGCGATACATGGAGTCTGATTGATGTGAGAGTGATACATGGGGTCTGACTGATGTGAGAGTGATACATGGGGTCTGACTGATGTGAGAGTGATACATGGAGTCTGACTAATGTGACAGTGATACATGGGGTCTGACTGATGTGAGAGTGAAACATAAAGTCTGACTGATGTGAGAGAGATACATGGAGTCTGATTGATGTGAGAGTGATACATGGGCTCTGACTGATGTGAGAGTGATTCATGGGGTCTGACTGATGTGAGAGTGATACATGGAGTCTGATTGATGTGAGAGTGATACATGGGCTCATTGATGTGAGTGATACATGGCTTCTGACTGACGCGAGAATGATACATGGGCCCTGACTGATGTGAGAGCAATACATGGGCTCTGATTGATGTGAGAGTGATACATGGGGTCTGACTGATGTGCGAGTGATACATGGGCTCTGACTGATGTGAGAGTGATACATGGGGTCTGACTGATGTGAGAGTGATACATGGAGTCTGATTATGTGAGAGTGATACATGGAGTCTGACTGATGCGAAAGTGATACATGGGGTCTGATTCATGTGAGAGCGTTACATGGGTTCATTGATGTGAGAGTGATACATGGGGTCTGACTGACGTGAGAGTGATACATGGAGTCTGATTGATGTGAGAGTGATACATGGGCTCTGACTAATGTGAGAGTGATACATGGATTCTGATTGATGTGAGAGTGATACATGCGTTCTGACTGACGTGAGAGTGATACATGTGTCCTGACTGATGAGAGTAATACATCGGCTCTGATTGATGTGAGAGTGATACATAGGCTCTGACTGATGTGAGAGTGATACATGGGGTCTGATTGATGCGAGAGTGATATATGGGCTCATTGATGTGAGTGATACATGGGTTCTGACTGACATGAGAGTGATACATGGGCCCTGACTGATGTGAGAGTAATACATGGGATCTGATTGATGTGAGAGTGATACATGTGGTCTGATTGATGTTAGAGTGATACATGGGCTCTGACTGATGTGCGAGTGATACATGGGCTCTTACAGATGTGAGAGTGATACATGGGCTCTGACTGATGTGAGAGTGATACATGGGGTCTGACTGATGTGAGAGTGATACATGGGCTTTGACTGACGTGAGAGTGATAAATGAAGTCTGACTGATGTGAGAGTGATACATGGGGACTGACTAATGTGAGAATGATATATGGGGTCTGACAGACGTGAGAGTGATACATGGAGTCTGATTGATGTGAGAGCGATACATGGAGTCTGATTGATGTGAGAGTGATACATGGGGTCTGACTGATGTGAGATTGATACATGGAGTCTGATTGATGTGAGAGTGATACATGGGCTCTGACTAATGTGAGAGTGATACATGGATTCTGATTGATGTGAGAGTGATACATGGGTTCTGACTGACGTGAGAGTGATACATGGGATCTAACTGATGTGAGAGTGATACATGAGCTCTAACTGATGTGAGAGTGATACATGGGGTCTGACTGATGTGAGAGTGATACATGGGCTCTGACTGATGTGAGAGAGATACATGGAGTCTGACTGATGTGAGAGTGATACATGGGTTCTGATTGATGTAAGAGTGATACATGGGCTCTGACTGATGTGAGAGTGATACATGGAGTCTGACTGATGTGAGAGTGATACATAGGGTCTGATTGATGCGAGAGTGATACATGGGGTCTGACTGATGCGAAAGTAATACATGGGGTCTGATTGATCTGAGAGCGTTACATGGGTTCATTGATGTGAGAGTGATACATGGGTTGGACTGATGTGAGAGTGATACATGGGCTCTGACTGATGTGAGAGTGATACATGGGGTCTGATTGATGTGAGAGTGAGACATGGGCTCTGACTGATGTGAGAGTGATACATGGGGTCTGATTGATGTGAGAGTGATACATGGGGTCTGACTGACGTGAGAGTGATACATGGAGTCTGATTGATGTGAGAGTGATACATGGAGTCTGAGTGATGTGAGAGTGATACATGGAGTCTGATTGATGTGAGAGTGATACATGGGCTCTGACTGATGAGAGAGTGATACATGGGTCCTGACTGATGTGAGAGTGATACATGGGGTCTGACTGATGTGAGAGTGATACATGAGCTCTAACTGATGTGAGAGTGATACATGGGGTCTGACTGATGTGAGAGTGATACCTGGGCTCTGACTGATGTGAGAGTGATACATGGGCTCTGACTGATGTGAGAGTGATACATGAGCTCTAACTGATGTGAGAGTGATACATGGGGTCTGACTGATGTGAGAGGGAAACATGGGGTCTGACTAATGTGAGAGTGATACATGGGGTCTAGACTAATGTGAGAATGATAAATGAAGTCTGACTGACGTGAGAGTGATACATGGGCTCTGATTGATGTGAGAGTGATACATGGAGTCTGACTAATGTCAGAGTGATACATGGGGTCTGACTGACATGAGAGTGATACATGGAGTCTGATTGATGTGAGAGTGATACATGGAGTCTGACTAATGTGAGAGTGATACATGGAGTCTGATTGATGTGAGAGTGATACATGGGGTCTGACTGATGTGACAGTGATACATGGGATCTAACTGATGTGAGAGTGCTACATGGGGTCTAACTGATGTGAGAGTGATACATGGAGTCTGACTGATGTGAGAGTGATACATGGGGTCTGACTGATGTGAGAATGATACATGGGCTCTGACTGATGTGAGAGTGATACATGGGCATTGACTAATGTGAGAGTGATACATGGGTCTGATTGATGTGAGAGTGATACATGGGCTCTGACTGATGTGAGAGTGATACATGGGGTCTAACTGATGTGAGAGTGATACATGGAGTCTGACTGATGTGAGAGTGATACATGGGGTCTGACTGATGTGAGAATGATACATGGGCTCTGACTGATGTGAGAGTGATACATGGGCATTGACTAATGTGAGAGTGATACATGGGTCTGATTGATGTGAGAGTGATACATGGGCTCTGACTGATGTGAGAGTGATACATGGGGTCTGACTGATGCGAAAGTAATACATGGGGTCTGATTGATCTGAGAGCGTTACATGGGTTCATTGATGTGAGAGTGATACATGGGTTGGACTGATGTGAGAGTGATACATGGGCTCTGACTGATGTGAGAGTGATACATGGGGTCTGATTGATGTGAGAGTGAGACATGGGCTCTGACTGATGTGAGAGTGATACATGGGGTCTGATTGATGTGAGAGTGATACATGGGGTCTGACTGACGTGAGAGTGATACATGGAGTCTGATTGATGTGAGAGTGATACATGGAGTCTGAGTGATGTGAGAGTGATACATGGAGTCTGATTGATGTGAGAGTGATACATGGGCTCTGACTGATGAGAGAGTGATACATGGGTCCTGACTGATGTGAGAGTGATACATGGGGTCTAGACTAATGTGAGAATGATAAATGAAGTCTGACTGACGTGAGAGTGATACATGGGGTCTGATTGATGTGAGAGTGATACATGGAGTCTGACTAATGTCAGAGTGATACATGGGGTCTGACTGACATGAGAGTGATACATGGAGTCTGATTGATGTGAGAGTGATACATGGAGTCTGACTAATGTGAGAGTGATACATGGAGTCTGATTGATGTGAGAGTGATACATGGGGTCTGACTGATGTGACAGTGATACATGGGATCTAACTGATGTGAGAGTGCTACATGGGGTCTAACTGATGTGAGAGTGATACATGGAGTCTGACTGATGTGAGAGTGATACATGGGGTCTGACTGATGTGAGAATGATACATGGGCTCTGACTGATGTGACAGTGATACATGGGCATTGACTAATGTGAGAGTGATACATGGGTCTGATTGATGTGAGAGTGAAACATGGGCTCTGACTGATGTGAGAGTGATGCATGGGGTCTGACTGATGTGAGAGTGAAACATAAAGTCTGACTGATGTGAGAGAGATACATGGAGTCTGATTGATGTGAGAGTGATACATGGGCTCTGACTGATGTGAGAGTGATACATGGGGTCTGACTGATGTGAGAGTGATACATGGAGTCTGACTAATGTGAAAGTGATACATGGGGTCTGACTGATGCGAGAGTGATACATGGGGTCTGATTGATGTGAGAGTGCTACATGGGCTCATTGATGTGAGTGATACATGGGTTCTGACTGACGTGAGAGTGATACATGGGCCCTGACTGATGTGAGAGCAATACATGGGCTCTGATTGATGTGAGAGTGATACATGGGGTCTGACCCGATGTGCGAGTGATACATGGGCTCTGACTGATGTGAGAGTGATACATGGGGTCTGACTGATGTGAGAGTGATACATGGAGTCTGATTATGTGAGAGTGATACATGGGGTCTGACTGATGCGAAAGTGATACATGGGGTCTGATTCATGTGAGAGCGTTACATGGGTTCATTGATGTGAGAGTGATACATGGGGTCTGACTGACGTGAGAGTGATACATGGGGTCTGACTGATGTGCGAGTGATACATGGGCTGTTACAGATGTGAGAGTGATACATCGGCTCTGACTGATGTGAGAGTGATACATGGGGTCTGACTGATGTGAGAGTGATACATGGGCTTTGACTGACGTGAGATTGATACATGGAGTCTGATTGATGTAAGAGTGATACATGGAGTCTGAGTGATGTGAGAGTGATACATGGGCTCTGACTGATGTGAGAGTGATACATGGGCTCTGACTGATGTGAGAGTGATACATGGGTCTGATTGATGTGAGAGTGATACATGGGCTCTGACTGATGTGAGTGTGATGCATCGGGTCTGACTGATGTGAGAGTGAAACATAAAGTCTGACTGATGTGAGAGAGATACATGGAGTCTGACTGATGTGAGAGTGATACATGGGTTCTGATTGATGTGAGAGTGATACATGGGCTCTGACTGATGTGAGAGTGATACATGGAGTCTGACTGATGTGAGAGTGATACATAGGGTCTGATTGATGCGAGAGTGATACATGGGGTCTGACTGATGCGAAAGTAATACATGGGGTCTGATTGATCTGAGAGCGTTACATGGGTTCATTGATGTGAGAGTGATACATGGGCTCTGACTGATGTGAGAGTGATACATGGGGTCTGATTGATGTGAGAGTGAGACATGGGCTCTGACTGATGTGAGAGTGATACATGGGGTCTGATTGATGTGAGAGTGAGACATGGGCTCTGACTGATGTGAGAGTGATACATGGGGTCTGATTGATGTGAGAGTGATACATGGGGTCTGACTGACGTGAGAGTGATACATGGAGTCTGATTGATGTGAGAGTGATACATGGAGTCTGAGTGATGTGAGAGTGATACATGGAGTCTGATTGATGTGAGAGTGATACATGGGCTCTGACTGATGTGAGAGTGATACATGGGGTCTAGACTAATGTGAGAATGATACATGGAGTCTGACTGACGTGAGAGTAATAAATGAAGTCTGACTGATGTGAGAGTGATACATGGGGACTGACTAATGTGAGAATGATACATGGGGTCTGACTGACGTGAGAGTGATACATGGAGTCTGATTGATGTGAGAGTGATACATGGAGTCTGACTAATGTGAGAGTGATACGTGGGCTCTGACTAATGTGAGAATGATACATGGGCTCATTGATGTGAGAGTGATACATGGAGTCTGATTGATGTGAGAGTGATACATGGGCTCTGACTGATGTGAGAGTGATACATGGGGTCTAGACTAATGTGAGAATGATACATGGAGTCTGACTGACGTGAGAGTAATAAATGAAGTCTGACTGATGTGAGAGTGATACATGGGGACTGACTAATGTGAGAGTGATACATGGAGTCTGACTGATGTGAGAGTAATACATGGGCTCTGATTGATGTGAGAGTGATACATAGGCTCTGACTGATGTGAGAGTGATACATGGGGTCTGATTGATGTGAGAGTGATCCATGGGCTCATTGATGTGAAAGTGATACATGGGGTCTGACTGATGTGAGAGTGATACAAGGGCTCTGACGGATGTGAGAGTGATACAAGGGCTCTGACGGATGTGAGAGTGATACATGGGCTCTGACTGATGTGAGAGTGATACATGGGCCCTGACTGATGTGAGAGTAATACATGGGCCTTGACTGATGTGAGAGTAAGACATGGGCTCTGACTGATGTGAGAGTGATACATGGGGTCTGACTGATGTGCGAGTGATACATGGTCTCTGACAGATGTGAGAGTGATACATGGTCTCTGATTGATGTGAGAGTGATACATGGAGTCTGAGTGATGTGAGAGTGATACATGGAGTCTGATTGATGTGAGAGTGATACATGGGCTCTGACTGATGTGAGAGTGATACATGGGCCCTGACAGATGTGAGAGTGATACATGAGCTCTAACTGATGTGAGAGTGATACATGGGGTCTGACTGATGAGAGAGGGAAACATGGGGTCTGACTAATGTGAGAGTGATACATGGGGTCTAGACTAATGTGAGAATGATAAATGAAGTCTGACTGACGTGAGAGTGATACATGGGGTCTGATTGATGTGAGAGTGATACATGGAGTCTGACTAATGTGAGAGTGATACATGGGGTCTGACTGACATGAGAGTGATACATGGAGTCTGATTGATGTGAGAGTGATACATGGAGTCTGACTAATGTGAGAGTGATACATGGAGTCTGACTAATGTGAGAGTGATACATGGGGTCTGATTGATGTGAGAGTGATACATGGAGTCTGATTGATGTGAGAGTGATACATGGGGTCTGACTGACGTGAGAGTGATACATGGAGTCTGATTGATGTAAGAGTGATACATGGAGTCTGAGTGATGTGAGAGTGATACATGGGCTCTGACTGATGTGAGAGTGATACATGGGCTCTGACTGATGTGAGAGTGATACATGGGTCTGATTGATGTGAGAGTGATACATGGGCTCTGACTGATGTGAGTGTGATGCATCGGGTCTGACTGATGTGAGAGTGAAACATAAAGTCTGACTGATGTGAGAGAGATACATGGAGTCTGACTGATGTGAGAGTGATACATGGGTTCTGATTGATGTGAGAGTGATACATGGGCTCTGACTGATGTGAGAGTGATACATGGAGTCTGACTGATGTGAGAGTGATACATAGGGTCTGATTGATGCGAGAGTGATACATGGGGTCTGACTGATGCGAAAGTAAAACATGGGGTCTGATTGATCTGAGAGCGTTACATGGGTTCATTGATGTGAGAGTGATACATGGGCTCTGACTGATGTGAGAGTGATACATGGGGTCTGATTGATGTGAGAGTGAGACATGGGCTCTGACTGATGTGAGAGTGATACATGGGGTCTGACTGATGTGAGAGTGATACATGGAGTCTGACTGATGTGAGAGTGATACATAGGGTCTGATTGATGCGAGAGTGATACATGGGGTCTGACTGATGCGAAAGTAATACATGGGGTCTGATTGATCTGAGAGCGTTACATGGGTTCATTGATGTGAGAGTGATACATGGGCTCTGACTGATGTGAGAGTGATACATGGGGTCTGATTGATGTGAGAGTGAGACATGGGCTCTGACTGATGTGAGAGTGATACATGGGGTCTGACTGACGTGAGAGTGATACATGGAGTCTGATTGATGTAAGAGTGATACATGGAGTCTGAGTGATGTGAGAGTGATACATGGGCTCTGACTGATGTGAGAGTGATACATGGGCTCTGACTGATGTGAGAGTGATACATGGGTCTGATTGATGTGAGAGTGATACATGGGCTCTGACTGATGTGAGTGTGATGCATCGGGTCTGACTGATGTGAGAGTGAAACATAAAGTCTGACTGATGTGAGAGAGATACATGGAGTCTGACTGATGTGAGAGTGATACATGGGTTCTGATTGATGTGAGAGTGATACATGGGCTCTGACTGATGTGAGAGTGATACATGGAGTCTGACTGATGTGAGAGTGATACATAGGGTCTGATTGATGCGAGAGTGATACATGGGGTCTGACTGATGCGAAAGTAATACATGGGGTCTGATTGATCTGAGAGCGTTACATGGGTTCATTGATGTGAGAGTGATACATGGGCTCTGACTGATGTGAGAGTGATACATGGGGTCTGATTGATGTGAGAGTGAGACATGGGCTCTGACTGATGTGAGAGTGATACATGGGGTCTGATTGATGTGAGAGTGAGACATGGGCTCTGACTGACGTGAGAGTGATACATGGAGTCTGATTGATGTGAGAGTGATACATGGAGTCTGAGTGATGTGAGAGTGATACATGGAGTCTGATTGATGTGAGAGTGATACATGGGCTCTGACTGATGTGAGAGTGATACATGGGGTCTAGACTAATGTGAGAATGATATATGGAGTCTGACTGACGTGAGAGTAATAAATGAAGTCTGACTGATGTGAGAGTGATACATGGGGACTGACTAATGTGAGAATGATACATGGGGTCTGACTGACGTGAGAGTGATACATGGAGTCTGATTGATGTGAGAGTGATACATGGAGTCTGACTAATGTGAGAGTGATACGTGGGCTCTGACTAATGTGAGAATGATACATGGGCTCATTGATGTGAGAGTGATACATGGAGTCTGATTGATGTGAGAGTGATACATGGGCTCTGACTGATGTGAGAGTGATACATGGGGTCTAGACTAATGTGAGAATGATACATGGAGTCTGACTGACGTGAGAGTAATAAATGAAGTCTGACTGATGTGAGAGTGATACATCGGCTCTGACTGATGTGAGAGTGATACCTGGGGTCTGATTGATGTGAGAGTGATACAAGGGCTCTGACGGATGTGAGAGTGATACATGGGCTCTGACTGATGTGAGAGTGATACATGGGCCCTGACTGATGTGAGAGTAATACATGGGCCTTGACTGATGTGAGAGTAAGACATGGGCTCTGACTGATGTGAGAGTGATACATGGGGTCTGACTGATGTGCGAGTGATACATGGTCTCTGACAGATGTGAGAGTGATACATGGTCTCTGACTGATGTGAGAGTGATACATTGGCTCTGACTGATGTGAGAGTGATACATGAGGTCTAACTGATGTGAGAGTGATACATGGGGTCTGACTGATGTGAGAGGGAAACATGGGGTCTGACTAATGTGAGAGTGATACATGGGGTCTAGACGAATGTGAGAATGATAAATGAAGTCTGACTGATGTGAGAGTGCTACATGGGGTCTAACTGATGTGAGAATGATACATGGGCTCTGACTGATGTGAGAGTGATACATGGAGTCTGACTGATGTGAGAGTGATACATAGGGTCTGATTGATGCGAGAGTGATACATGGGGTCTGACTGATGCGAAAGTAATACATGGGGTCTGATTGATCTGAGAGCGTTACATGGGTTCATTGATGTGAGAGTGATACATGGGTTTGACTGATGTGAGAGTGATACATGGGCTCTGACTGATGTGAGAGTGATACATGGGGTCTGATTGATGTGAGAGTGATACATGGGGTCTGACTGACGTGAGAGGGATACATGGAGTCTGATTGATGTGAGAGTGATACATGGAGTCTGAGTGATGTGAGAGTGATACATGGAGTCTGATTGATGTGAGAGTGATACATGGGCTCTGACTGATGTGAGAGTGATACATGGGGTCTGACTGATGTGAGAGTGATACATGAGCTCTAACTGATGTGAGAGTGATACATGGGGTCTGACTGATGTGAGAGTGATACATGGGCTCTGACTGATGTGAGAGTGATACATGGGCTCTGACTGATGTGAGAGTGATACATGAGCTCTAACTGATGTGAGAGTGATACATGGGGTCTGACTGATGTGAGAGGGAAACATGGGGTCTGACTAATGTGAGAGTGATACATGGGGTCTAGACTAATGTGAGAATGATAAATGAAGTCTGACTGACGTGAGAGTGATACATGGGGTCTGATTGATGTGAGAGTGATACATGGAGTCTGACTAATGTGAGAGTGATACATGGGGTCTGACTGACATGAGAGTGATACATGGAGTCTGATTGATGTGAGAGTGATACATGGGGTCTGACTGATGTGACAGTGATACATGGGGTCTGACTGATGTGAGAGTGCTACATGGGGTCTGACTGATGTGAGAGTGATACATGGGGTCTGACTGATGTGAGAGTGATACATGGGATCTAACTGATGTGAGAGTGCTACATGGGGTCTAACTGATGTGAGAGTGATACATGGAGTCTGACTGATGTGAGAGTGATACATGGTGTCTGACTGATGTGAAAATGATACATGGGCTCTGACTGATGTGAGAGTGATACATGGGCTCTGACTGATGTGAGAGTGATGCATGGGTCTGATTGATGTGAGAGTGAGACATGGGCTCTGACTGATGTGAGAGTGATACATGGGCCCTGACTGATGTGAGAGTGATACATGGGGTCTGACTGATGTGAGAGTGATACATGAGCTCTAACTGATGTGAGAGTGATACATGGGGTCTGACTGATGTGAGAGTGATATCTGGGCTCTGACTGATGTGAGAGTGATACATGGGCTCTGACTGATGTGAGAGTGATGCATGGGGTCTGACTGATGTGAGAGTGAAACATAAAGTCTGACTGATGTGAGAGAGATACATGGAGTCTGATTGATGTGAGAGTGATACATGGGTTCTGACTGATGTGAGAGTGATACATGGGCCCTGACTGATGTGAGAGCAATACATGGGCTCTGATTGATGTGAGAGTGATACATGGGGTCTGACTGATGTGCGAGTGATACATGGGCTCTGACTGATGTGAGAGTGATACATGGGCCCTGACTGATGTGAGAGTGATACATGGGGTCTGACTGATGTGAGAGTGATACATGAGCTCTAACTGATGTGAGAGTGATACATGGGGTCTGACTGATGTGAGAGTGATACCTGGGCTCTGACTGATGTGAGAGTGATACATGGGCTCTGACTGATGTGAGAGTGATACATGAGCTCTAACTGATGTGAGAGTGATACATGGGGTCTGACTGATGTGAGAGGGAAACATGGGGTCTGACTAATGTGAGAGTGATACATGGGGTCTAGACTAATGTGAGAATGATAAATGAAGTCTGACTGACGTGAGAGTGATACATGGGGTCTGATTGATGTGAGAGTGATACACGGAGTCTGACTAATGTCAGAGTGATACATGGGGTCTGACTGACATGAGAGTGATACATGGAGTCTGATTGATGTGAGAGTGATACATGGAGTCTGACTAATGTGAGAGTGATACATGGAGTCTGATTGATGTGAGAGTGATACATGGGCTCTGACTGATGTGAGAGTGATGCATCGGGTCTGATTGATGTGAGAGTGAAACATAAAGTCTGACTGATGTGAGAGAGATACATGGAGTCTGACTGATGTGAGAGTGATACATGGGTTCTGATTGATGTAAGAGTGATACATGGGCTCTGACTGATGTGAGAGTGATACATGGAGTCTGACTGATGTGAGAGTGATACATAGGGTCTGATTGATGCGAGAGTGATACATGGGGTCTGACTGATGCGAAAGTAATACATGGGTTCTGATTGATGTAAGAGTGATACATGGGCTCTGACTGATGTGAGAGTGATACATGGAGTCTGACTGATGTGAGAGTGATACATAGGGTCTGATTGATGCGAGAGTGATACATGGGGTCTGACTGATGCGAAAGTAATACATGGGGTCTGATTGATCTGAGAGCGTTACATGGGTTCATTGATGTGAGAGTGATACATGGGTTGGACTGATGTGAGAGTGATACATGGGCTCTGACTGATGTGAGAGTGATACATGGGGTCTGATTGATGTGAGAGTGAGACATGGGCTCTGACTGATGTGAGAGTGATACATGGGGTCTGATTGATGTGAGAGTGATACATGGGGTCTGACTGACGTGAGGCTGATACATGGAGTCTGATTGATGTGAGAGTGATACATGGAGTCTGAGTGATGTGAGAGTGATACATGGAGTCTGATTGATGTGAGAGTGATACATGGGCTCTGACTGATGTGAGAGTGATACATGGGCCCTGACTGATGTGAGAGTGATACATGGGGTCTGACTGATGTGAGAGTGATACCTGGGCTCTGACTGATGTGAGAGTGATACATGGGCTCTGACTGATGTGAGAGTGATACATGAGCTCTAACTGATGTGAGAGTGATACATGGGGTCTGACTGATGTGAGAGGGAAACATGGGGTCTGACTAATGTGAGAGTGATACATGGGGTCTAGACTAATGTGAGAATGATAAATGAAGTCTGACTGACGTGAGAGTGATACATGGGGTCTGATTGATGTGAGAGTGATACATGGAGTCTGACTAATGTCAGAGTGATACATGGGGTCTGACTGACATGAGAGTGATACATGGAGTCTGATTGATGTGAGAGTGATACATGGAGTCTGACTAATGTGAGAGTGATACATGGAGTCTGATTGATGTGAGAGTGATACATGGGGTCTGACTGATGTGACAGTGATACATGGGATCTAACTGATGTGAGAGTGCTACATGGGGTCTAACTGATGTGAGAGTGATACATGGAGTCTGACTGATGTGAGAGTGATACATGGGGTCTGACTGATGTGAGAATGATACATGGGCTCTGACTGATGTGAGAGTGATACATGGGCATTGACTAATGTGAGAGTGATACATGGGTCTGATTGATGTGAGAGTGATACATGGGCTCTGACTGATGTGAGAGTGATGCATGGGGTCTGACTGATGTGAGAGTGAAACATAAAGTCTGACTGATGTGAGAGAGATACATGGAGTCTGATTGATGTGAGAGTGATACATGGGGTCTGACCCGATGTGCGAGTGATACACGGGCTCTGACTGATGTGAGAGTGATACATGGGGTCTGACTGATGTGAGAGTGATACATGGAGTCTGATTATGTGAGAGTGATACATGGGGTCTGACTGATGCGAAAGTGATACATGGGGTCTGATTCATGTGAGAGCGTTACATGGGTTCATTGATGTGAGAGTGATACATGGGTTCTGACTGACGTGAGAGTGATGCATGGGTCTGATTGATGTGAGAGTGAGACATGGGCTCTGACTGATGTGAGAGTGATACATGGTGTCTGACTGATGTGAAAATGATACATGGGCTCTGACTGATGTGAGAGTGATACATGGGCTCTGACTGATGTGAAAGTGATGCATGGGTCTGATTGATGTGAGAGTGAGACATGGGCTCTGACTGATGTGAGAGTGATACATGGGCCCTGACTGATGTGAGAGTGATACATGGGGTCTGACTGATGTGAGAGTGATACATGAGCTCTAACTGATGTGAGAGTGATACATGGGGTCTGACTGATGTGAGAGTGATATCTGGGCTCTGACTGATGTGAGAGTGATACATGGGCTCTGACTGATGTGAGAGTGATGCATGGGGTCTGACTGATGTGAGAGTGAAACATAAAGTCTGACTGATGTGAGAGAGATACATGGAGTCTGATTGATGTGAGAGTGATACATGGGTTCTGACTGATGTGAGAGTGATACATGGGCCCTGACTGATGTGAGAGCAATACATGGGCTCTGATTGATGTGAGAGTGATACATGGGGTCTGACTGATGTGCGAGTGATACATGGGCTCTGACTGATGTGAGAGTGATACATGGGCCCTGACTGATGTGAGAGTGATACATGGGGTCTGACTGATGTGAGAGTGATACATGAGCTCTAACTGATGTGAGAGTGATACATGGGGTCTGACTGATGTGAGAGTGATACCTGGGCTCTGACTGATGTGAGAGTGATACATGGGCTCTGACTGATGTGAGAGTGATACATGAGCTCTAACTGATGTGAGAGTGATACATGGGGTCTGACTGATGTGAGAGGGAAACATGGGGTCTGACTAATGTGAGAGTGATACATGGGGTCTAGACTAATGTGAGAATGATAAATGAAGTCTGACTGACGTGAGAGTGATACATGGGGTCTGATTGATGTGAGAGTGATACACGGAGTCTGACTAATGTCAGAGTGATACATGGGGTCTGACTGACATGAGAGTGATACATGGAGTCTGATTGATGTGAGAGTGATACATGGAGTCTGACTAATGTGAGAGTGATACATGGAGTCTGATTGATGTGAGAGTGATACATGGGCTCTGACTGATGTGAGAGTGATGCATCGGGTCTGATTGATGTGAGAGTGAAACATAAAGTCTGACTGATGTGAGAGAGATACATGGAGTCTGACTGATGTGAGAGTGATACATGGGTTCTGATTGATGTAAGAGTGATACATGGGCTCTGACTGATGTGAGAGTGATACATGGAGTCTGACTGATGTGAGAGTGATACATAGGGTCTGATTGATGCGAGAGTGATACATGGGGTCTGACTGATGCGAAAGTAATACATGGGTTCTGATTGATGTAAGAGTGATACATGGGCTCTGACTGATGTGAGAGTGATACATGGAGTCTGACTGATGTGAGAGTGATACATAGGGTCTGATTGATGCGAGAGTGATACATGGGGTCTGACTGATGCGAAAGTAATACATGGGGTCTGATTGATCTGAGAGCGTTACATGGGTTCATTGATGTGAGAGTGATACATGGGTTGGACTGATGTGAGAGTGATACATGGGCTCTGACTGATGTGAGAGTGATACATGGGGTCTGATTGATGTGAGAGTGAGACATGGGCTCTGACTGATGTGAGAGTGATACATGGGGTCTGATTGATGTGAGAGTGATACATGGGGTCTGACTGACGTGAGGCTGATACATGGAGTCTGATTGATGTGAGAGTGATACATGGAGTCTGAGTGATGTGAGAGTGATACATGGAGTCTGATTGATGTGAGAGTGATACATGGGCTCTGACTGATGTGAGAGTGATACATGGGCCCTGACTGATGTGAGAGTGATACATGGGCTCTGACTGATGTGAGAGTGATACATGGGCCCTGACTGATGTGAGAGTGATACATGGGGTCTGACTGATGTGAGAGTGATACCTGGGCTCTGACTGATGTGAGAGTGATACATGGGCTCTGACTGATGTGAGAGTGATACATGAGCTCTAACTGATGTGAGAGTGATACATGGGGTCTGACTGATGTGAGAGTGATACATGGGCTCTGACTGATGTGAGAGTGATACATGGGGTCTGATTGATGTGAGAGTGAGACATGGGCTCTGACTGATGTGAGAGTGATACATGGGGTCTGATTGATGTGAGAGTGATACATGGGGTCTGACTGACGTGAGAGTGATACATGGAGTCTGATTGATGTGAGAGTGATACATGGAGTCTGAGTGATGTGAGAGTGATACATGGAGTCTGATTGATGTGAGAGTGATACATGGGCTCTGACTGATGAGAGAGTGATACATGGGTCCTGACTGATGTGAGAGTGATACATGGGGTCTGACTGATGTGAGAGTGATACATGAGCTCTAACTGATGTGAGAGTGATACATGGGGTCTGACTGATGTGAGAGTGATACCTGGGCTCTGACTGATGTGAGAGTGATACATGGGCTCTGACTGATGTGAGAGTGATACATGAGCTCTAACTGATGTGAGAGTGATACATGGGGTCTGACTGATGTGAGAGGGAAACATGGGGTCTGACTAATGTGAGAGTGATACATGGGGTCTAGACTAATGTGAGAATGATAAATGAAGTCTGACTGACGTGAGAGTGATACATGGGCTCTGATTGATGTGAGAGTGATACATGGAGTCTGACTAATGTCAGAGTGATACATGGGGTCTGACTGACATGAGAGTGATACATGGAGTCTGATTGATGTGAGAGTGATACATGGAGTCTGACTAATGTGAGAGTGATACATGGAGTCTGATTGATGTGAGAGTGATACATGGGGTCTGACTGATGTGACAGTGATACATGGGATCTAACTGATGTGAGAGTGCTACATGGGGTCTAACTGATGTGAGAGTGATACATGGAGTCTGACTGATGTGAGAGTGATACATGGGGTCTGACTGATGTGAGAATGATACATGGGCTCTGACTGATGTGAGAGTGATACATGGGCATTGACTAATGTGAGAGTGATACATGGGTCTGATTGATGTGAGAGTGATACATGGGCTCTGACTGATGTGAGAGTGATACATGGGGTCTGACTGATGCGAAAGTAATACATGGGGTCTGATTGATCTGAGAGCGTTACATGGGTTCATTGATGTGAGAGTGATACATGGGTTGGACTGATGTGAGAGTGATACATGGGCTCTGACTGATGTGAGAGTGATACATGGGGTCTGATTGATGTGAGAGTGAGACATGGGCTCTGACTGATGTGAGAGTGATACATGGGGTCTGATTGATGTGAGAGTGATACATGGGGTCTGACTGACGTGAGAGTGATACATGGAGTCTGATTGATGTGAGAGTGATACATGGAGTCTGAGTGATGTGAGAGTGATACATGGAGTCTGATTGATGTGAGAGTGATACATGGGCTCTGACTGATGAGAGAGTGATACATGGGTCCTGACTGATGTGAGAGTGATACATGGGGTCTAGACTAATGTGAGAATGATAAATGAAGTCTGACTGACGTGAGAGTGATACATGGGGTCTGATTGATGTGAGAGTGATACATGGAGTCTGACTAATGTCAGAGTGATACATGGGGTCTGACTGACATGAGAGTGATACATGGAGTCTGATTGATGTGAGAGTGATACATGGAGTCTGACTAATGTGAGAGTGATACATGGAGTCTGATTGATGTGAGAGTGATACATGGGGTCTGACTGATGTGACAGTGATACATGGGATCTAACTGATGTGAGAGTGCTACATGGGGTCTAACTGATGTGAGAGTGATACATGGAGTCTGACTGATGTGAGAGTGATACATGGGGTCTGACTGATGTGAGAATGATACATGGGCTCTGACTGATGTGACAGTGATACATGGGCATTGACTAATGTGAGAGTGATACATGGGTCTGATTGATGTGAGAGTGAAACATGGGCTCTGACTGATGTGAGAGTGATGCATGGGGTCTGACTGATGTGAGAGTGAAACATAAAGTCTGACTGATGTGAGAGAGATACATGGAGTCTGATTGATGTGAGAGTGATACATGGGCTCTGACTGATGTGAGAGTGATACATGGGGTCTGACTGATGTGAGAGTGATACATGGAGTCTGACTAATGTGAAAGTGATACATGGGGTCTGACTGATGCGAGAGTGATACATGGGGTCTGATTGATGTGAGAGTGCTACATGGGCTCATTGATGTGAGTGATACATGGGTTCTGACTGACGTGAGAGTGATACATGGGCCCTGACTGATGTGAGAGCAATACATGGGCTCTGATTGATGTGAGAGTGATACATGGGGTCTGACCCGATGTGCGAGTGATACATGGGCTCTGACTGATGTGAGAGTGATACATGGGGTCTGACTGATGTGAGAGTGATACATGGAGTCTGATTATGTGAGAGTGATACATGGGGTCTGACTGATGCGAAAGTGATACATGGGGTCTGATTCATGTGAGAGCGTTACATGGGTTCATTGATGTGAGAGTGATACATGGGGTCTGACTGACGTGAGAGTGATACATGGGGTCTGACTGATGTGCGAGTGATACATGGGCTGTTACAGATGTGAGAGTGATACATCGGCTCTGACTGATGTGAGAGTGATACATGGGGTCTGACTGATGTGAGAGTGATACATGGGCTTTGACTGACGTGAGATTGATACATGGAGTCTGATTGATGTAAGAGTGATACATGGAGTCTGAGTGATGTGAGAGTGATACATGGGCTCTGACTGATGTGAGAGTGATACATGGGCTCTGACTGATGTGAGAGTGATACATGGGTCTGATTGATGTGAGAGTGATACATGGGCTCTGACTGATGTGAGTGTGATGCATCGGGTCTGACTGATGTGAGAGTGAAACATAAAGTCTGACTGATGTGAGAGAGATACATGGAGTCTGACTGATGTGAGAGTGATACATGGGTTCTGATTGATGTGAGAGTGATACATGGGCTCTGACTGATGTGAGAGTGATACATGGAGTCTGACTGATGTGAGAGTGATACATAGGGTCTGATTGATGCGAGAGTGATACATGGGGTCTGACTGATGCGAAAGTAATACATGGGGTCTGATTGATCTGAGAGCGTTACATGGGTTCATTGATGTGAGAGTGATACATGGGCTCTGACTGATGTGAGAGTGATACATGGGGTCTGATTGATGTGAGAGTGAGACATGGGCTCTGACTGATGTGAGAGTGATACATGGGGTCTGATTGATGTGAGAGTGAGACATGGGCTCTGACTGATGTGAGAGTGATACATGGGGTCTGATTGATGTGAGAGTGATACATGGGGTCTGACTGACGTGAGAGTGATACATGGAGTCTGATTGATGTGAGAGTGATACATGGAGTCTGAGTGATGTGAGAGTGATACATGGAGTCTGATTGATGTGAGAGTGATACATGGGCTCTGACTGATGTGAGAGTGATACATGGGGTCTAGACTAATGTGAGAATGATACATGGAGTCTGACTGACGTGAGAGTAATAAATGAAGTCTGACTGATGTGAGAGTGATACATGGGGACTGACTAATGTGAGAATGATACATGGGGTCTGACTGACGTGAGAGTGATACATGGAGTCTGATTGATGTGAGAGTGATACATGGAGTCTGACTAATGTGAGAGTGATACGTGGGCTCTGACTAATGTGAGAATGATACATGGGCTCATTGATGTGAGAGTGATACATGGAGTCTGATTGATGTGAGAGTGATACATGGGCTCTGACTGATGTGAGAGTGATACATGGGGTCTAGACTAATGTGAGAATGATACATGGAGTCTGACTGACGTGAGAGTAATAAATGAAGTCTGACTGATGTGAGAGTGATACATGGGGACTGACTAATGTGAGAGTGATACATGGAGTCTGACTGATGTGAGAGTAATACATGGGCTCTGATTGATGTGAGAGTGATACATAGGCTCTGACTGATGTGAGAGTGATACATGGGGTCTGATTGATGTGAGAGTGATCCATGGGCTCATTGATGTGAAAGTGATACATGGGGTCTGACTGATGTGAGAGTGATACAAGGGCTCTGACGGATGTGAGAGTGATACAAGGGCTCTGACGGATGTGAGAGTGATACATGGGCTCTGACTGATGTGAGAGTGATACATGGGCCCTGACTGATGTGAGAGTAATACATGGGCCTTGACTGATGTGAGAGTAAGACATGGGCTCTGACTGATGTGAGAGTGATACATGGGGTCTGACTGATGTGCGAGTGATACATGGTCTCTGACAGATGTGAGAGTGATACATGGTCTCTGATTGATGTGAGAGTGATACATGGAGTCTGAGTGATGTGAGAGTGATACATGGAGTCTGATTGATGTGAGAGTGATACATGGGCTCTGACTGATGTGAGAGTGATACATGGGCCCTGACAGATGTGAGAGTGATACATGAGCTCTAACTGATGTGAGAGTGATACATGGGGTCTGACTGATGAGAGAGGGAAACATGGGGTCTGACTAATGTGAGAGTGATACATGGGGTCTAGACTAATGTGAGAATGATAAATGAAGTCTGACTGACGTGAGAGTGATACATGGGGTCTGATTGATGTGAGAGTGATACATGGAGTCTGACTAATGTGAGAGTGATACATGGGGTCTGACTGACATGAGAGTGATACATGGAGTCTGATTGATGTGAGAGTGATACATGGAGTCTGACTAATGTGAGAGTGATACATGGAGTCTGACTAATGTGAGAGTGATACATGGGGTCTGATTGATGTGAGAGTGATACATGGAGTCTGATTGATGTGAGAGTGATACATGGGGTCTGACTGACGTGAGAGTGATACATGGAGTCTGATTGATGTAAGAGTGATACATGGAGTCTGAGTGATGTGAGAGTGATACATGGGCTCTGACTGATGTGAGAGTGATACATGGGCTCTGACTGATGTGAGAGTGATACATGGGTCTGATTGATGTGAGAGTGATACATGGGCTCTGACTGATGTGAGTGTGATGCATCGGGTCTGACTGATGTGAGAGTGAAACATAAAGTCTGACTGATGTGAGAGAGATACATGGAGTCTGACTGATGTGAGAGTGATACATGGGTTCTGATTGATGTGAGAGTGATACATGGGCTCTGACTGATGTGAGAGTGATACATGGAGTCTGACTGATGTGAGAGTGATACATAGGGTCTGATTGATGCGAGAGTGATACATGGGGTCTGACTGATGCGAAAGTAAAACATGGGGTCTGATTGATCTGAGAGCGTTACATGGGTTCATTGATGTGAGAGTGATACATGGGCTCTGACTGATGTGAGAGTGATACATGGGGTCTGATTGATGTGAGAGTGAGACATGGGCTCTGACTGATGTGAGAGTGATACATGGGGTCTGACTGATGTGAGAGTGATACATGGAGTCTGACTGATGTGAGAGTGATACATAGGGTCTGATTGATGCGAGAGTGATACATGGGGTCTGACTGATGCGAAAGTAATACATGGGGTCTGATTGATCTGAGAGCGTTACATGGGTTCATTGATGTGAGAGTGATACATGGGCTCTGACTGATGTGAGAGTGATACATGGGGTCTGATTGATGTGAGAGTGAGACATGGGCTCTGACTGATGTGAGAGTGATACATGGGGTCTGACTGACGTGAGAGTGATACATGGAGTCTGATTGATGTAAGAGTGATACATGGAGTCTGAGTGATGTGAGAGTGATACATGGGCTCTGACTGATGTGAGAGTGATACATGGGCTCTGACTGATGTGAGAGTGATACATGGGTCTGATTGATGTGAGAGTGATACATGGGCTCTGACTGATGTGAGTGTGATGCATCGGGTCTGACTGATGTGAGAGTGAAACATAAAGTCTGACTGATGTGAGAGAGATACATGGAGTCTGACTGATGTGAGAGTGATACATGGGTTCTGATTGATGTGAGAGTGATACATGGGCTCTGACTGATGTGAGAGTGATACATGGAGTCTGACTGATGTGAGAGTGATACATAGGGTCTGATTGATGCGAGAGTGATACATGGGGTCTGACTGATGCGAAAGTAATACATGGGGTCTGATTGATCTGAGAGCGTTACATGGGTTCATTGATGTGAGAGTGATACATGGGCTCTGACTGATGTGAGAGTGATACATGGGGTCTGATTGATGTGAGAGTGAGACATGGGCTCTGACTGATGTGAGAGTGATACATGGGGTCTGATTGATGTGAGAGTGAGACATGGGCTCTGACTGACGTGAGAGTGATACATGGAGTCTGATTGATGTGAGAGTGATACATGGAGTCTGAGTGATGTGAGAGTGATACATGGAGTCTGATTGATGTGAGAGTGATACATGGGCTCTGACTGATGTGAGAGTGATACATGGGGTCTAGACTAATGTGAGAATGATATATGGAGTCTGACTGACGTGAGAGTAATAAATGAAGTCTGACTGATGTGAGAGTGATACATGGGGACTGACTAATGTGAGAATGATACATGGGGTCTGACTGACGTGAGAGTGATACATGGAGTCTGATTGATGTGAGAGTGATACATGGAGTCTGACTAATGTGAGAGTGATACGTGGGCTCTGACTAATGTGAGAATGATACATGGGCTCATTGATGTGAGAGTGATACATGGAGTCTGATTGATGTGAGAGTGATACATGGGCTCTGACTGATGTGAGAGTGATACATGGGGTCTAGACTAATGTGAGAATGATACATGGAGTCTGACTGACGTGAGAGTAATAAATGAAGTCTGACTGATGTGAGAGTGATACATGGGGACTGACTAATGTGAGAGTGATACATGGAGTCTGACTGATGTGAGAGTAATACATGGGCTCTGATTGATGTGAGAGTGATACATCGGCTCTGACTGATGTGAGAGTGATACCTGGGGTCTGATTGATGTGAGAGTGATCCATGGGCTCATTGATGTGAGTGATACATGGGCTCTGACTGATGTGAGAGTGATACAAGGGATCTGACGGATGTGAGAGTGATACAAGGGCTCTGACGGATGTGAGAGTGATACATGGGCTCTGACTGATGTGAGAGTGATACATGGGCCCTGACTGATGTGAGAGTAATACATGGGCCTTGACTGATGTGAGAGTAAGACATGGGCTCTGACTGATGTGAGAGTGATACATGGGGTCTGACTGATGTGCGAGTGATACATGGTCTCTGACAGATGTGAGAGTGATACATGGTCTCTGACTGATGTGAGAGTGATACATTGGCTCTGACTGATGTGAGAGTGATACATGAGGTCTAACTGATGTGAGAGTGATACATGGGGTCTGACTGATGTGAGAGGGAAACATGGGGTCTGACTAATGTGAGAGTGATACATGGGGTCCAGACGAATGTGAGAATGATAAATGAAGTCTGACTGATGTGAGAGTGATACATGGGGTCTGATTGATGTGACAGTGATACATGGGGTCTGACTGATGTGAGAGTGCTACATGGGGTCTGACTGATGTGAGAGTGATACATGGGGTCTGACTGATGTGAGAGTGATACATGGGATCTAACTGATGTGAGAGTGCTACATGGGGTCTAACTGATGTGAGAATGATACATGGGCTCTGACTGATGTGAGAGTGATACATGGAGTCTGACTGATGTGAGAGTGATACGGGCTCATTGATGTGAGTGATACATGGGTTCTGACTGACGTGAGAGTGATACATGGGCCCTGACTGATGTGAGAGTAATACATGGGCTCTGATTGATGTGAGAGTGATACATGGGGTCTGACTGATGTGCGAGTGATACATGGGCTCTTACAGATGTGAGAGTGATACATGGGCTCTGACAGATGTGAGAGTGATACATGGGGTCTGACTGATGTGAGAGTGATACATGGGCTTTGACTGACGTGAGAGTGATAAATGAAGTCTGACTGATGTGAGAGTGATACATGGAGTCTGATTGATGTGAGAGTGATAAATGAGCTGTGACTGATGTGAGAGTGACACATGGGGTCTGACTAATGTGAGAGTGATACATGGAGTCTGACTGATGTGAGAGTAATACATCGGCTCTGATTGATGTGAGAGTGATACATAGACTCTGACTGATGTGAGAGTGATACATGGGGTCTGATTGATGTGAGAGTGATACATGGGCTCATTGATGTGAGTGATACATGGGTTCTGACTGACGTGAGAGTGATACATGGGCCCTGACTGATGTGAGAGTAATACATGGGCTCTGATTGATGTGAGAGTGATACATGGGGTCTGACTGATGTGCGAGTGATACATGGGCTCTTACAGATGTGAGAGTGATACATGGGCTCTGACAGATGTGAGAGTGATACATGGGGTCTGACTGATGTGAGAGTGATACATGGGCTTTGACTGACGTGAGAGTGATAAATGAAGTCTGACTGATGTGAGAGTGATACATGGAGTCTGATTGATGTGAGAGTGATACATGGGGTCTGACTGATGTGAGAGTGATACATGGGCTCTGACTGATGTGAGAGTGATACGTGGGGTCTGACTGATGTGAGAGTGATACATGGAGTCTGACTGATGTGAGAATGATGCATGGAGTCTGACTGATGTGAGAGTGATATATGAGGTCTGACTGATGTAACAGTGATACATGAGGTCTGACTGATGTGAGAGTGATACATTGGCTCTGACTGATGTGAGAGTGATACATGAGGTCTGACTGATGTGAGAGTGATACATGGGGTCTGACTGAGGTGAGAGTGATACATGGGCTCTGACTAATGTGAGAGTGATACATGGGCTCTGACTGATGTGAGAGTGATACATGGGGTCTGACTAATGTGAGAGTGATACATGGAGTCTGATTGATGTGAGAGTGACACATGGGGTCTGACTGATGTGAGAGTGATACATGGATTCTGATTGATGTGAGAGTGATGCATGGAGTCTGACTAATATGAGAGTGATACATGGAGTCTGATTGATGTGAGAGTGATACATGGGCTCTGACTGATGTGAGAGTGATACATTGGCTCTTACAGATGTGAGAGTGATACATGGGCTCTGACTGATGTGAGAGTGATACATGGGCTTTGACTGATGTGAGAGTAATAAATGAAGTCTGACTGATGTGAGAGTGATACATGGGGACTGTCTAATGTGAGAATGATCCATGGGGTCTGACTGACGTGAGAGTGATACATGGAGTCTGATTGATGTGAGAGTGATACATGGAGTCTGACTAATGTGAGAGTGATACGTGGGCTCTGACTGATGTGAGAATGATACATGGGGTCTGACTGATGTGAGAGTGATACATGGAGTCTGACTGATGTGAGAGTGATACATGGGCCCTGACAGATGTGAGAGTGATACATGAGCTCTAACTGATGTGAGAGTGATACATGGGGTCTGACTGATGAGAGAGGGAAACATGGGGTCTGACTAATGTGAGAGTGATACATGGGGTCTAGACTAATGTGAGAATGATAAATGAAGTCTGACTGACGTGAGAGTGATACATGGGGTCTGATTGATTTGAGAGTGATACATGGAGTCTGACTAATGTGAGAGTGATACATGGGGTCTGACTGACATGAGAGTGATACATGGAGTCTGATTGATGTGAGAGTGATACATGGAGTCTGACTAATGTGAGAGTGATACATGGAGTCTGACTAATGTGAGAGTGATACATGGGGTCTGATTGATGTGAGAGTGATACATGGAGTCTGATTGATGTGAGAGTGATACATGGGGTCTGACTGACGTGAGAGTGATACATGGAGTCTGATTGATGTAAGAGTGATACATGGAGTCTGAGTGATGTGAGAGTGATACATGGGCTCTGACTGATGTGAGAGTGATACATGGGCTCTGACTGATGTGAGAGTGATACATGGAGTCTGACTGATGTGAGAGTGATACATGGGCCCTGACAGATGTGAGAGTGATACATGAGCTCTAACTGATGTGAGAGTGATACATGGGGTCTGACTGATGAGAGAGGGAAACATGGGGTCTGACTAATGTGAGAGTGATACATGGGGTCTAGACTAATGTGAGAATGATAAATGAAGTCTGACTGACGTGAGAGTGATACATGGGGTCTGATTGATTTGAGAGTGATACATGGAGTCTGACTAATGTGAGAGTGATACATGGGGTCTGACTGACATGAGAGTGATACATGGAGTCTGATTGATGTGAGAGTGATACATGGAGTCTGACTAATGTGAGAGTGATACATGGAGTCTGACTAATGTGAGAGTGATACATGGGGTCTGATTGATGTGAGAGTGATACATGGAGTCTGATTGATGTGAGAGTGATACATGGGGTCTGACTGACGTGAGAGTGATACATGGAGTCTGATTGATGTAAGAGTGATACATGGAGTCTGAGTGATGTGAGAGTGATACATGGGGTCTGACTGATGCGAAAGTAATACATGGGGTCTGATTGATCTGAGAGCGTTACATGGGTTCATTGATGTGAGAGTGATACATGGGCTCTGACTGATGTGAGAGTGATACATGGGGTCTGATTGATGTGAGAGTGAGACATGGGCTCTGACTGATGTGAGAGTGATACATGGGGTCTGATTGATGTGAGAGTGAGACATGGGCTCTGACTGATGTGAGAGTGATACATGGGGTCTGATTGATGTGAGAGTGATACTTGGGGTCTGACTGACGTGAGAGTGATACATGGAGTCTGATTGATGTGAGAGTGATACATGGAGTCTGAGTGATGTGAGAGTGATACATGGAGTCTGATTGATGTGAGAGTGATACATGGGCTCTGACTGATGTGAGAGTGATACATGGGGTCTAGACTAATGTGAGAATGATACATGGAGTCTGACTGACGTGAGAGTAATAAATGAAGTCTGATTGATGTGAGAGTGATACATGGAGTCTGAGTGATGTGAGAGTGATACATGGAGTCTGATTGATGTGAGAGTGATACATGGGGTCTGACTGACGTGAGAGTGATACATGGAGTCTGATTGATGTGAGAGTGATACATGGAGTCTGACTAATGTGAGAGTGATACGTGGGCTCTGACTGATGTGAGAATGATACATGGGCTCATTGATGTGAGAGTGATACATGGAGTCTGATTGATGTGAGAGTGATACATGGGCTCTGACTGATGTGAGAGTGATACATGGGGTCTAGACTAATGTGAGAATGATACATGGGGACTGACTAATGTGAGAGTGATACATGGAGTCTGACTGATGTGAGAGTAATACATGGGCTCTGATTGATGTGAGTGATACATAGGCTCTGACTGATGTGAGAGTGATACAAGGGCTCTGACGGATGTGAGAGTGATACAAGGGCTCTGACGGATGTGAGAGTGATACATGGGCTCTGACTGATGTGAGAGTGATACATGGGCCCTGACTGATGTGAGAGTAATACATGGGCCTTGACTGATGTGAGAGTAAGACATGGGCTCTGATTGATGTGAGAGTGATACATGGGCTCTGACTGATGTGCGAGTGATACATGGTCTCTGACAGATGTGAGAGTGATACATGGTCTCTGACTGATGTGAGAGTGATACATTGGCTCTGACTGATGTGAGAGTGATACATGAGGTCTGATTGATGTGAGTGTGATACATGGGGTCTGACTGAGGTGAGAGTGATACATGGGCTCTGACTGATGTGAGAGTGATACATGGAGTCTGATTGATGTGAGAGTGATACATGGAGTCTGACTAATGTGAGAGTGATACGTGGGCTCTGACTGATGTGAGAATGATACATGGGCTCATTGATGTGAGAGTGATACATGGAGTCTGATTGATGTGAGAGTGATACATGGGCTCTGACTGATGTGAGAGTGATGCATGGGGTCTAGACTAATGTGAGAATGATACATGGGGACTGACTAATGTGAGAGTGATACATGGAGTCTGACTGATGTGAGAGTAATACATGGGCTCTGATTGATGTGAGTGATACATAGGCTCTGACTGATGTGAGAGTGATACAAGGGCTCTGACGGATGTGAGAGTGATACAAGGGCTCTGACGGATGTGAGAGTGATACATGGGCTCTGACTGATGTGAGAGTGATACATGGGCCCTGACTGATGTGAGAGTAATACATGGGCCTTGACTGATGTGAGAGTAAGACATGGGCTCTGATTGATGTGAGAGTGATACATGGGGTCTGACTGATGTGCGAGTGATACATGGTCTCTGACAGATGTGAGAGTGATACATGGTCTCTGACTGATGTGAGAGTGATACATTGGCTCTGACTGATGTGAGAGTGATACATGAGGTCTGATTGATGTGAGTGTGATACATGGGGTCTGACTGAGGTGAGAGTGATACATGGGCTCTGACTGATGTGAGAGTGATACATGGGGTCTGACTAATGTGAGTGTGAAACATGGGTTCTGATTGACGTGAGAGTGATACATGGGATCTGACTCATGTGAGAGTGATACATGGAGTCTGACTGATGTGAGAGTGATACATGGGGTCTGACTGATGTGAGAGTGATACATGGGGTCTGACTGACGTGAGAGTGATAAATGAAGTCTGACTGATGTGAGAGTGATACATGGGGACTGACTAATGTGAGAATGATACATGGGGTCTGACTGATGTGAGAGTAATACATGGAGTCTGACTGATGTGAGAGTTATATATGGGGTCTGACCGATGTGAGAGTGATACATGGGTCTGATTGATGTGAGAGTGATACATGGGCTCTGACTGATGTGAGAGTGATACATGGGCTCTGACTGATGTGAGAGTGATACATAGGCCCTGACCAATGTGAGAGTGATACATGGGTCTGATTGATGTGAGAGTGATAAATGAGCTGTGACTGATGTGAGAGTGACACATGGGGTCTGACTAATGTGAGAGTGATACATGGAGTCTGACTGATGTGAGAGTAATACATCGGCTCTGATTGATGTGAGAGTGATACATAGACTCTGACTGATGTGAGAGTGATACATGGGGTCTGATTGATGTGAGAGTGATACATGGGCTCATTGATGTGAGTGATACATGGGTTCTGACTGACGTGAGAGTGATACATGGGCCCTGACTGATGTGAGAGTAATACATGGGCTCTGATTGATGTGAGAGTGATACATGGGGTCTGACTGATGTGCGAGTGATACATGGGCTCTTACAGATGTGAGAGTGATACATGGGCTCTGACAGATGTGAGAGTGATACATGGGGTCTGACTGATGTGAGAGTGATACATGGGCTTTGACTGACGTGAGAGTGATAAATGAAGTCTGACTGATGTGAGAGTGATACATGGAGTCTGATTGATGTGAGAGTGATACATGGGGTCTGACTGATGTGAGAGTGATACATGGGCTCTGACTGATGTGAGAGTGATACGTGGGGTCTGACTGATGTGAGAGTGATACATGGAGTCTGACTGATGTGAGAATGATGCATGGAGTCTGACTGATGTGAGAGTGATATATGAGGTCTGACTGATGTAACAGTGATACATGAGGTCTGACTGATGTGAGAGTGATACCTTGGCTCTGACTGATGTGAGAGTGATACATGAGGTCTGACTGATGTGAGAGTGATACATGGGGTCTGACTGAGGTGAGAGTGATACATGGGCCCTGACTAATGTGAGAGTGATACATGGGCTCTGACTGATGTGAGAGTGATACATGGGGTCTGACTAATGTGAGAGTGATACATGGAGTCTGATTGATGTGAGAGTGACACATGGGGTCTGACTGATGTGAGAGTGATACATGGATTCTGATTGATGTGAGAGTGATGCATGGAGTCTGACTAATATGAGAGTGATACATGGAGTCTGATTGATGTGAGAGTGATACATGGGCTCTGACTGATGTGAGAGTGATACATTGGCTCTTACAGATGTGAGAGTGATACATGGGCTCTGACTGATGTGAGAGTGATACATGGGCTTTGACTGATGTGAGAGTAATAAAGGAAGTCTGACTGATGTGAGAGTGATACATGGGGACTGACTAATGTGAGAATGATACATGGGGTCTGACTGACGTGAGAGTGATACATGGAGTCTGATTGATGTGAGAGTGATACATGGAGTCTGACTTATGTGAGAGTGATACGTGGGCTCTGACTGATGTGAGAATGATACATGGGGTCTGACTGATGTGAGAGTGATACATGGAGTCTGACTGATGTGAGAGTAATACATGGGCTCTGATTGATGTGAGAGTGATACATAGGCTCTGACTGATGTGAGAGTGATACATGGGGTCTGATTGATGTGAGAGTGATACATGGGCTCATTGATGTGAGTGATACATGGGCTCTGACTGATGTGAGAGCGATACAAGGGCTCTGACGGATGTGAGAGTGATACAAGGGCTCTGACGGATGTGAGAGTGATACATGGGCTCTGACTGATGTGAGAGTGACACATGGGCCCTGACTGATGTGAGAGTAATACATGGGCCTTGACTGATGTGAGAGTAAGACATGGGCTCTAATTGATGTGAGAGTGATACATGGGGTCTGACTGATGTGCGAGTGATACATGGTCTCTGACAGATGTGAGAGTGATACATGGTCTCTGACTGATGTGAGAGTGATACATTGGCTCTGACTGATGTGAGAGTGATACATGAGGTCTGATTGATGTGAGTGTGATACATGGGGTCTGACTGAGGTGAGAGTGATACATGGGCTCTGACTGATGTGAGAGTGATACATGGGGTCTGACTAATGTGAGTGTGAAACATGGGTTCTGACTGACGTGAGAGTGATACATGGGGTCTGACTCATGTGAGAGTGATACATGGAGTCTGACTGATGTGAGAGTGATACATGGGGTCTGACTGATGTGAGAGTGATACATGGGGTCTGACTGACGTGAGAGTGATAAATGAAGTCTGACTGATGTGAGAGTGATACATGGGGACTGACTAATGTGAGAATGATACATGGGGTCTGACTGATGTGAGAGTGATACATGGAGTCTGACTGATGTGAGAGTTATATATGGGGTCTGACCGATGTGAGAGTGATACATGGGTCTGATTGATGTGAGAGTGATACATGGGCTCTGACTGATGTGAGAGTGATACATGGGCTCTGACTGATGTGAGAGTGATACATGGGCCCTGACCAATGTGAGAGTGATACATGGGTCTGATTGATGTGAGAGTGATAAATGAGCTGTGACTGATGTGAGAGTGACACATGGGGTCTGACGAATGTGAGAGTGATACATGGAGTCTGACTGATGTGAGATTGATACATGGAGTCTGATTGATGTGAGAGTGATACATGGGGTCTGACTGATGTGAGAGTGATACATGGAGTCTGATTGATTTAAGAGTGATGCATGGAGTCTGACTAATGTGAGAGTGATACATGGGGTCTGACTGATGTGAGAGTGATACATGGGGTCTGATTCATGTGAGAGCGTTACATGGGTTCATTGATGTGAGAGTGATACATGGGGTTTGACTGATGTGAGTGATACTTGGGCTCTGACTGATGTGAGAGTAATACATGGAGTCTGATTGATGTGAGAGTGATGCATGGGTTCTGACTGATGTGAGAGTGATACATGGGCCTTGACTGATGTGAGAGCAATACATGGGCTCTGATTGATGTGAGAGTGATACATGGGGTCTGACTGATGTGCGAGTGATACATGGGCTCTGACAGATGTGAGAGTGATACATGGGCTCTGACTGATGTGAGAGTGATACATGGGGTCTGACTGATGTGAGAGTGATACATGGGGTCTGGCTGATGTGAGAGTGATACATGGAGTATGATTGATGTGAGAGTGATACATGGGGTCTGACTGATGCGAAAGTGATACATGCGGTCTGATTCATGTGAGAGCGTTACATGGGTTCATTGATGTGAGAGTGATACATGGGGTTTGACTGATGTGAGTGATACTTGGGCTCTGACTGATGTGAGAGTGATACATGGAGTCTGATTGATGTGAGAGTGAGACATGGGCTCTGACTGATGTGAGTGATACATGGGGTCTGATTGATGTGAGAGTGATACATGGGGTCTGACTGACGTGAGAGTGACACATGGAGTCTGATTGATGTGATAGTGACACATGGAGTCTGACTGATGTGAGAGTGATACATGGGCTCTGACTAATGTGAGAGTGATACATGGATTCTGATTGATGTGAGAGTGATACATGGGTTCTGACTGATGTGAGAGTGATACATGTGCCCTGACTGATGTGAGAGTAATACATCGGCTCTGATTGATGTGAGAGTGATACATAGACTCTGACTGATGTGAGAGTGATGCATGGGGTCTGATTGATGTGAGAGTGATACATGGGCTCATTGATGTGAGTGATACATGGGTTCTGACTGACGTGAGAGTGATACATGGGCCCTGACTGATGTGAGAGTAATACATGGGCTCTGATTGATGTGAGAGTGATACATGGGGTCTGACTGATGTGCGAGTGATACATGGGCTCTTACAGATGTGAGAGTGATACATGGGCTCTGACAGATGTGAGAGTGATACATGGGGTCTGACTGATGTGAGAGTGATACATGGGCTTTGACTGACGTGAGAGTGATAAATGAAGTCTGACTGATGTGAGAGTGGTACATGGGGACTGACTAATGTGAGAATGATACATGGGGTCTGACAGACGTGAGAGTGATACATGGAGTCTGATTGATGTGAGAGCGATACATGGAGTGTGATTGATGTGAGAGTGATACATGGGGTCTGACTGATGTGAGAGTGATACATGGGCTCTGACTGATGTGAGAGTGATACGTGGGGTCTGACTGATGTGAGAGTGAAACATGGAATCTGACTGATGTGAGAGTGATGCATGGAGTCTGACTGATGTGAGAGTGATATATGAGGTCTGATTGATGTGAGAGTGATACATGGGCTCTGACTGATGTGAGAGTGATTTATGGCCCTGACTAATGTGAGAGTGATACATGGGTCTGATTGATGTGAGAGTGATACATGGGGTGTGACTTATGTGAGAGTGATACATGGTCTCTGACTGATGTCACAGTGATACATGGGGTCTGACTGATGTGAGAGTGATACATTGGCTCTGACTGATGTGAGAGTGATACATGAGGTCTGACTGATGTGAGAGTGATACATGCGGTCTGACTGAGGTGAGAGTGATACATGGGCTCTGACTAATGTGAGAGTGATACATGAGGTCTGACTGATGTGAGAGTGATACATGGGGTCTGACTGAGGTGAGAGTGATACATGGGCTCTGACTAATGTGAGAGTGATACATGAGGTCTGACTGATGTGAGAGTGATACATGGGGTCTGACTGAGGTGAGAGTGATACATGGGCTCTGACTAATATGAGAGTGATACATGGAGTCTGATTGATGTGAGAGTGATACATGGGGTCTGACTGATGTGAGAGTGATACATTGGCTCTGACTGATGTGAGAGTGATACATGAGGTCTGACTGATGTGAGAGTGATACATGGGGTCTGACTGAGGTGAGAGTGATACATGGGCTCTGACTAATGTGAGAGTGATACATGGGCTCTGACTAATGTGAGAGTGATACATGGGGTCTGACCAATGTGAGAGTGATACATGGAGTCTGATTGATGTGAGAGTGACACATGGGGTCTGACTGATGTGAGAGTGATACATGGATTCTGATTGATGTGAGAGTGATGCATGGAGTCTGACTAATATGAGAGTGATACATGGAGTCTGATTGATGTGAGAGTGATACATGGGGTCTGACTGATGTGAGAGTGATACATGGGCTCTGACTGATGTGAGAGTGAAACATGGGGTCTGACTGATGTGAGAGTGATAAATGAGATCTAACTGATGTGAGAGTGATACATGGGCTCTGACTGATGTGAGAGTGATACATGGGCTTTGACTGACGTGAGAGTAATAAATGAAGTCTGACTGATGTGAGAGTGATACATGGGGACTGACTAATGTGAGAATGATACATGGGGTCTGACTGACGTGAGAGTGATAAATGGAGTCTGATTGATGTGAGAGTGATACATGGAGTCTGACTAATGTGAGAGTGATACGTGGGCTCTGACTGATGTGAGAATGATACATGGGGTCTGACTGATGTGAGAGTGATACATGGAGTCTGACTAATGTGAGAGTGATACATGGAGTCTGATTGATGTGAGAGTGATACATGGGCTCTGACTGATGTGAGAGTGATACGTGGGCTCTGACTGATGTGAGAATGATACATGGGGTCTGACTGATGTGAGAGTGATACATGGAGTCTGACTGATGTGAGAGTAATACATGGGCTCTGATTGATGTGAGAGTGATACATAGGCTCTGACTGATGTGAGAGTGATACATGGGGTCTGACTGATGTGAGAGTGATACATGGAGTCTGACTGATGTGAGAGTAATACATGGGCTCTGATTGATGTGAGAGTGATACATAGGCTCTGACTGATGTGAGAGTGATACATGGGGTCTGATTGATGTGAGAGTGATACATGGGCTCATTGATGTGAGTGATACATGGGCTCTGACTGATGTGAGAGTGATACAAGGGCTCTGACGGATGTGAGAGTGATACAAGGGCTCTGACGGATGTGAAAGTGATACATGGGCTCTGACTGATGTGAGAGTGACACATGGGCCCTGACTGATGTGAGAGTAATACATGGGCCTTGACTGATGTGAGAGTAAGACATGGGCTCTGATTGATGTGAGAGTGATACATGGGGTCTGACTGATGTGCGAGTGATACATGGTCTCTGACAGATGTGAGAGTGATACATGGTCTCTGACTGATGTGAGAGTGATACATTGGCTCTGACTGATGTGAGAGTGATACATGAGGTCTGATTGATGTGAGTGTGATACATGGGGTCTGACTGAGGTGAGAGTGATACATGGGCTCTGACTGATGTGAGAGTGATACATGGGGTCTGACTAATGTGAGTGTGAAACATGGGTTCTGACTGACGTGAGAGTGATACATGGGGTCTGACTCATGTGAGAGTGGTACATGGAGTCTGACTCATGTGAGAGTGATACATGGGGTCTGACTGATGTGAGAGTGATACATGGGGTCTGACTGACGTGAGAGTGATAAATGAAGTCTGACTGATGTGAGAGTGATACACGGGGACTGACTAATGTGAGAATGATACATGGGGTCTGACTGATGTGAGAGTGATACATGGAGTCTGACTGATGTGAGAGTTATATATGGGGTCTGACCGATGTGAGAGTGATACATGGGTCTGATTGATGTGAGAGTGATACATGGGCTCTGACTGATGTGAGAGTGATACATGGGCTCTGACTGATGTGAGAGTGATACATGGGCCCTGACCAATGTGAGAGTGATACATGGGTCTGATTGATGTGAGAGTGATAAATGAGCTGTGACTGATGTGAGAGTGACACATGGGGTCTGACTAATGTGAGAGTGATACATGGAGTCTGACTGATGTGAGATTGATACATGGAGTCTGATTGATGTGAGAGTGATACATGGGGTCTGACTGATGTGAGAGTGATACATGGAGTCTGATTGATTTAAGAGTGATGCATGGAGTCTGACTAATGTGAGAGTGATACATGGGGTCTGACTGATGTGAGAGTGATACATGGAGTCTGATTGATGTGAGAGTGATACATGGGGTCTGATTCATGTGAGAGCGTTACATGGGTTCATTGATGTGAGAGTGATACATGGGGTTTGACTGATGTGAGTGATACTTGGGCTCTGACTGATGTGAGAGTAATACATGGAGTCTGATTGATGTGAGAGTGATACATGGGGTCTGACTGATGTGCGAGTGATACATGGGCTCTGACGGATGTGAGAGTGATACAAGGGCTCTGACGGATGTGAAAGTGATACATGGGCTCTGACTGATGTGAGAGTGACACATGGGCCCTGACTGATGTGAGAGTAATACATGGGCCTTGACTGATGTGAGAGTAAGACATGGGCTCTGATTGATGTGAGAGTGATACATGGGGTCTGACTGATGTGCGAGTGATACATGGTCTCTGACAGATGTGAGAGTGATACATGGTCTCTGACTGATGTGAGAGTGAAACATTGGCTCTGACTGATGTGAGAGTGATACATGAGGTCTGATTGATGTGAGTGTGATACATGGGGTCTGACTGAGGTGAGAGTGATACATGGGCTCTGACTGATGTGAGAGTGATACATGGGGTCTGACTAATGTGAGTGTGAAACATGGGTTCTGACTGACGTGAGAGTGATACATGGGGACTGACTCATGTGAGACTGATACATGGAGTCTGACTGATGTGAGAGTGATACATGGGGTCTGACTGATGTGAGAGTGATACATGGGGTCTGACTGACGTGAGAGTGATAAATGAAGTCTGACTGATGTGAGAGTGATACACGGGGACTGACTAATGTGAGAATGATACATGGGGTCTGACTGATGTGAGAGTGATACATGGAGTCTGACTGATGTGAGAGTTATATATGGGGTCTGACCGATGTGAGAGTGATACATGGGTCTGATTGATGTGAGAGTGATACATGGGCTCTGACTGATGTGAGAGTGATACATGGGCTCTGACTGATGTGAGAGTGATACATGGGCCCTGACCAATGTGAGAGTGATACATGGGTCTGATTGATGTGAGAGTGATAAATGAGCTGTGACTGATGTGAGAGTGACACATGGGGTCTGACTAATGTGAGAGTGATACATGGAGTCTGACTGATGTGAGATTGATACATGGAGTCTGATTGATGTGAGAGTGATACATGGGGTCTGACTGATGTGAGAGTGATACATGGAGTCTGATTGATTTAAGAGTGATGCATGGAGTCTGACTAATGTGAGAGTGATACATGGGGTCTGACTGATGTGAGAGTGATACATGGAGTCTGATTGATGTGAGAGTGATACATGGGGTCTGATTCATGTGAGAGCGTTACATGGGTTCATTGATGTGAGAGTGATACATGGGGTTTGACTGATGTGAATGATACTTCGGCTCTGACTGATGTGAGAGTAATACATGGAGTCTGATTGATGTGAGAGTGATGCATGGGTTCTGACTGATGTGAGAGTGATACATGGGCCCTTACTGATGTGAGAGCAATACATGGGCTCTGATTGATGTGAGAGTGATACATGGGGTCTGACTGATGTGCGAGTGATACATGGGCTCTGACAGATGTGAGAGTGATACATGGGCTCTGACTGATGTGAGAGTGATACATGGGGTCTGACTGATGTGAGAGTGATACATGGGGTCTGGCTGATGTGAGAGTGATGCATGGAGTCTGATTGATGTGAGAGTGATACATGGGGTCTGACTGATGCGAAAGTGATACATGCGGTCTGATTCATGTGAGAGCGTTACATGGGTTCATTGATGTGAGAGTGATACATGGGGTTTGATTGATGTGAGTGATACTTGGGCTCTGACTGATGTGAGAGTGATACATGGAGTCTGATTGATGTGAGAGTGAGACATGGGCTCTGACTGATGTGAGTGATACATGGGGTCTGATTGATGTGAGAGTGATACATGGGTTCTGACTGACGTGAGAGTGACACATGGAGTCTGATTGATGTGATAGTGACACATGGAGTCTGACTGATGTGAGAGTGATACATGGGCTCTGACTAATGTGAGAGTGATACATGGATTCTGATTGATGTGAGAGTGATACATGGGTTCTGACTGACGTGAGAGTGATACATGTGCCCTGACTGATGTGAGAGTAATACATCGGCTCTGATTGATGTGAGAGTGATACATAGACTCTGACTGATGTGAGAGTGATGCATGGGGTCTGATTGATGTGAGAGTGATACATGGGCTCATTGATGTGAGTGATACATGGGTTCTGACTGACGTGAGAGTGATACATGGGCCCTGACTGATGTGAGAGTAATACATGGGCTCTGATTGATGTGAGAGTGATACATGGGGTCTGACTGATGTGCGAGTGATACATGGGCTCTTACAGATGTGAGAGTGATACATGGGCTCTGACAGATGTGACAGTGATACATGGGGTCTGACTGATGTGAGAGTGATACATGGGCTTTGACTGACGTGAGAGTGATAAATGAAGTCTGACTGATGTGAGAGTGATACATGGGGACTGACTAATGTGAGAATGATACATGGGGTCTGACAGACGTGAGAGTGATACATGGAGTCTGATTGATGTGAGAGCGATACATGGAGTCTGATTGATGTGAGAGTGATACATGGGGTCTGACTGATGTGAGAGTGATACATGGGCTCTGACTGATGTGAGAGTGATACGTGGGGTCTGACTGATGTGAGAGTGATACATGGAATCTGACTGATGTGAGAGTGATGCATGGAGTCTGACTGATGTGAGAGTGATATATGAGGTCTGACTGATGTGAGAGTGATACATGGGCTCTGACTGATGTGAGAGTGATTTATGGCCCTGACTAATGTGAGAGTGATACATGGGTCTGATTGATGTGAGAGTGATACATGGGGTGTGACTTATGTGAGAGTGATACATGGTCTCTGACTGATGTAACAGTGATACATGGGGTCTGACTGATGTGAGAGTGATACGTTGGCTCTGACTGATGTGAGAGTGATACATGAGGTCTGACTGATGTGAGAGTGATACATGGGGTCTGACTGAGGTGAGAGTGATACATGGGCTCTGACTAATGTGAGAGTGATACATGAGGTCTGACTGATGTGAGAGTGATACATGGGGTCTGACTGAGGTGAGAGTGATACATGGGCTCTGACTAATATGAGAGTGATACATGGAGTCTGATTGATGTGAGAGTGATACATGGGGTCTGACTGATGTGAGAGTGATACATGAGATCTAACTGATGTGAGAGTGATACATGGGCTCTGACTGATGTGAGAGTGATACATGGGCTTTGACTGACGTGAGAGTAATAAATGAAGTCTGACTGATGTGAGAGTGATACATGGGGACTGACTAATGTGAGAATGATACATGGGGTCTGACTGACGTGAGAGTGATACATGGAGTCTGATTGATGTGAGAGTGATGCATGGAGTCTGACTAATATGAGAGTGATACATGGAGTCTGATTGATGTGAGAGTGATACATGGGGTCTGACTGATGTGAGAGTGATACATTGGCTCTGACCGATGTGAGAGTGATACATGAGATCTGATTGATGTGAGAGTGATACATGGGGTCTGACTGAGGTGAGAGTGATACATGGGCTCTGACGAATGTGAGAGTGATACATGGGCTCTGACTGATGTGAGAGTGATACATGGGGTCTGACCAATGTGAGAGTGATACATGGGGTCTGACTGAGGTGAAAGTGATACATGGGCTCTGACTGATGTGAGAGTGATACATGGGGTCTGACTAATGTGAGTGTGAAACATGGGTTCTGACTGACGTGAGAGGGATATATGGTGTCTGACTCATGTGAGAGTGATACATGGAGTCTGACTGATGTGAGAGTGATACAAAGAGTCAGACTGATGTGAGAGTGATACATGGGCTCTGACTGATGTGAGAGTGATACATGGGGTCTGACTGATGTGAGAGTGATACATGGATTCTGATTGAAGTGAGAGTGATGCATGGAGTCTGACTAATATGAGAGTGATACATGGAGTCTGATTGATGTGAGAGTGATACATGGGGTCTGACTGATGTGAGAGTGATACATTGGCTCTGACTGATGTGAGAGTGATACATGAGGTCTGACTGATGTGAGAGTGATACATGGGGTCTGACTGAGGTGAGAGTGATACAAGGGCTCTGACTAATATGAGAGTGATACATGGGCTCTGACTAATGTGAGAGTGATACATGGGGTCTGACCAATGTGAGAGTGATACATGGAGTCTGATTGATGTGAGAGTGACACATGGGGTCTGACTGATGTGAGAGTGATACATGGATTCTGATTGATGTGAGAGTGATGCATGGAGTCTGACTAATATGAGAGTGATACATGGAGTCTGATTGATGTGAGAGTGATACATGGGGTCTGACTGATGTGAGAGTGATACATGGGCTCTGACTGATGTGAGAGTGAAACATGGGGTCTGACTGATGTGAGAGTGATACATGAGATCTAACTGATGTGAGAGTGATACATGGGCTCTGACTGATGTGAGAGTGATACATGGGCTTTGACTGACGTGAGAGTAATAAATGAAGTCTGACTGATGTGAGAGTGATACATGGGGACTGACTAATGTGAGAATGATACATGGGGTCTGACTGACGTGAGAGTGATACATGGAGTCTGATTGATGTGAGAGTGATACATGGAGTCTGACTAATGTGAGAGTGATACGTGGGCTCTGACTGATGTGAGAATGATACATGGGGTCTGACTGATGTGAGAGTGATACATGGAGTCTGACTAATGTGAGAGTGATACATGGAGTCTGATTGATGTGAGAGTGATACATGGGCTCTGACTGATGTGAGAGTGATACATGGGGTCTGATTGATGTGAGAGTGATACATGGGCTCATTGATGTGAGTGATACATGGGCTCTGACTGATGTGAGAGTGATACATGGGCTCTGACTGATGTGAGAGTGATACAAGGGCTCTGACGGATGTGAGAGTGATACATGGGCTCTGACTGATGTGAGAGTGATACATGGGCCCTGACTGATGTGAGAGTAATACATGGGCCTTGACTGATGTGAGAGTAAGACATGGGCTCTGATTGATGTGAGAGTGATACATGGGGTCTGACTGATGTGAGTGTGATACATGGGGTCTGACTGAGGTGAGAGTGATACATGGGCTCTGACTGATGTGAGAGTGATACATGGGGTCTGACTGATGTGAGAGTGATACATTGGCTCTGACTGATATGAGAGTGATACATGAGGTCTGATTGATGTGAGTGTGATACATGGGGTCTGACTGAGGTGAGAGTGATACATTGGCTCTGACTGATGTGAGAGTGATACATGGGGTCTGACTAATGTGAGTGTGAAACATGGGTTCTGACTGACGTGAGTGATACATGGGGTCTGACTCATGTGAGAGTGATACATGGAGTCTGACTGATGTGAGAGTGATACATGGGCTCTGACTGATGTGAGAGTGATACATGGGCCCTGACCAATGTGAGAGTGATACATGGGTCTGATTGATGTGAGAGTGATACATGGGCTCTGACTGATGTGAGAGTGATACATGGGCTCTGACTGATGTGAGAGTGATACATGGGCCCTGACCAATGTGAGAGTGATACATGGGTCTGATTGATGTGAGAGTGATAAATGAGCTGTGACTGATGTGAGAGTGACACATGGGCTCTGACTAATGTGAGAGTGATACATGGAGTCTGACTGATGTGAGAGTGATACATGGAGTCTGATTGATGTGAGTGTGATACATGGGGTCTGACTGATTTGAGAGTGATACATGGAGTCTGATTGATTTAAGAGTGATGCATGGAGTCTGACTAATGTGAGAGTGATACATGGGGTCTGACTGATGTGAGAGTGATACATGGAGTCTGATTGATGTGAGAGTGATGCATGGAGTCTGGCTAATGTGAGAGTGACAGATGGAGTCTGATTGATGTGAGAGTGATACATGGGCTCTGACTGATGTGAGAGTGATGCATGGGGTCTGACTGATGTGAGAGTGATACATGGAGTCTGATTGATGTGAGAGTGATACATGGGGTCTGACTGATGCGAAAGTGATACATGGGGTCTGATTCATGTGAGAGCGTTACATGGGTTCATTGATGTGAGAGTGATACATGGGGTTTGACTGATGTGAGTGATACTTGGGCTCTGACTGATGTGAGAGTAATACATGGAGTCTGATTGATGTGAGAGTGATGCATGGGTTCTGACTGATGTGAGAGTGATACATGGGACCTGACTGATGTGAGAGCAATACATGGGCTCTGATTGATGTGAGAGTGATACATGGGGTCTGACTGATGTGCGAGTGATACATGGGCTCTGACAGATGTGAGAGTGATACATGGGCTCTGACTGATGTGAGAGTGATACATGGGGTCTGACTGATGTGAGAGTGATACATGGGGTCTGGCTGATGTGAGAGTGATACATGGAGTCTGATTGATGTGAGAGTGATACATGGGGTCTGACTGATGCGAAAGTGATACATGGGGTCTGATTCATGTGAGAGCGTTACATGGGTTCATTGATGTGAGAGTGATACATGGGGTTTGACTGATGTGAGTGATACTTGGGCTCTGACTGATGTGAGAGTAATACATGGAGTCTGATTGATGTGAGAGTGAGACATGGGCTCTGACTGATGTGAGTGATACATGGGGTCTGATTGATGTGAGAGTGATACATGGGGTCTGACTGACGTGAGAGTGACACATGGAGTCTGATTGATGTGAGAGTGATACATGGGGTCTGACTGACGTGAGAGTGACACATGGAGTCTGATTGATGTGATAGTGACACATGGAGTCTGACTGATGTGACAGTGATACATTGAGTCTGATTGATGTGAGAGTGATACATGGGCTCTGACTAATGTGAGAGTGATACATGGATTCTGATTGATGTGAGAGTGATACATGGGTTCTGACTGACGTGAGAGTGATACATGTGCCCTGACTGATGTGAGAGTAATACATAGGCTCTGATTGATGTGAGAGTGATACATGGACTCTGACTGATGTGAGAGTGATACATGGGGTCTGATTGATGTGAGAGTGATACATGGGCTCATTGATGTGAGTGATACATGGGTTCTGACTGACGTGAGAGTGATACATGGGCCCTGACTGATGTGAGAGTAATACATGGGCTCTGATTGATGTGAGAGTGATACATGGGGTCTGACTGATGTGCGAGTGATACATGGGCTCTTACAGATGTGAGAGTGATACATGGGCTCTGACAGATGTGAGAGTGATACATGGGGTCTGACTGATGTGAGAGTGATACATGGGCTTTCACTGACGTGAGAGTGACAAATGAAGTCTGACTGATGTGAGAGTGATACATGGGGACTGACTAATGTGAGAATGATACATGGGGTCTGACAGACGTGAGAGTGATACATGGATTCTGATTGATGTGAGAGCGATACATGGAGTCTGATTGATGTGATTGTGATACATGGGGTCTGACTGATGTGAGAGTGATACATGGGCTCTGACTGATGTGAGAGTGATACGTGGGGTCTGACTGATGTGAGAGTGATGCATGGAGTCTGACTGATGTGAGAGTGATATATGAGGTCTGACTGATGTGAGAGTGATACATGGGCTCTGACTGATGTGAGAGTGATATATGGCCCTGACTAATGTGAGAGTGATACATGGGTCTGATTGATGTGAGAGTGATACATGGGGTGTGACTTATGTGAGAGTGATACATGGCCTCTGACTGATGCAAGAGTGATACATGGGGTCTGACTGATGTGAGAGTGATACATTGGCTCTGACTGATGTGAGAGTGATACATGAGGTCTGACTGATGTGAGAGTGATACATGGGGTCTGACTGAGGTGAGAGTGATACATGGGCTCTGACTAATGTGAGAGTGATACATGGGCTCTGACTGATGTGAGAGTGATACATGGGGTCTGACTAATGTGAGAGTGACACATGGAGTCTGATTGATGTGAGAGTGACACATGGGGTCTGACTGATGTGAGAGTGATACATGGATTCTGATTGATGTGAGAGTGATGCATGGAGTCTGACTAATATGAGAGTGATACATGGAGTCTGATTGATGTGAGAGTGATACATGGGGTCTGACTGATGTGAGAGTGATGCATGGGCTCTGACTGATCTGAGAGTGACACATGGGGTCTGACTGATGTGAGAGTGATACATGAGATCTAACTGATGTGAGAGTGATACATGGGGTCTGACTGATGTGCGAGTGATACATTGGCTCTTACAGATGTGAGAGTGATACATGGGCTCTGACTGATGTGAGAGTGATACATGGGCTTTGACTGACGTGAGAGTAATAAATGAAGTCTGACTGATGTGAGAGTGATACATGGGGACTGACTAATGTGAGAATGATACATGGGGTCTGACTGACGTGAGAGTGATACATGGAGTCTGATTGATGTGAGAATGATACATGGAGTCTGACTAATGTGAGAGTGATACGTGGGCTCTGACTGATGTGAGAATGATACATGGGGTCTGACTGATGTGAGAGTGATACATGGAGTCTGACTAATGTGAGAGTGATACATGGAGTCTGATTGATGTGAGAGTGATACATGGGCTCTGACTGATGTGAGAATGATACATGGGGTCTGACTGATGTGAGAGTGATATATGGAGTCTGACTGATGTGAGAGTAATACATGGGCTCTGATAGATGTGAGAGTGATACATAGGCTCTGACTGATGTGAGAGTGATACATGGGGTCTGATTGATGTGAGAGTGATACATGGGCTCATTGATGTGAGTGATACATGGGCTCTGACTGATGTGAGAGTGATACATGGTCTCTGACTGATGTGAGAGTGATACATGGGCTCTGACGGATGTGAGAGTGATACATGGGCTCTGACTGATGTGAGAGTGATACATGGGCCCTGACCAATGTGAGAGTGATACATGGGTCTGATTGATGTGAGAGTGATAAATGAGCTGTGACTGATGTGAGAGTGACACATGGGGTCTGACTAATGTGAGAGTGATACATGGAGTCTGACTGATGTGAGAGTGATACATGGAGTCTGATTGATGTGAGAGTGATACATGGGGTCTGACTGATGTGAGAGTGATGCATGGAGTCTGATTGATTTAAGAGTGATGCATGGAGTCTGACTAATGTGAGAGTGATACATGGGATCTGACTGATGTGCGAGTGATACATGGAGTCTGATTGATGTGAGAGTGATACATGGGGTCTGACTGATGCGAAAGTGATACATGGGGTCTGATTCATGTGAGAGCGTTACATGGGTTCATTGATGTGAGAGTGATACATGGGGTTTGACTGATGTGAGTGATACTTGGGCTCTGACTGATGTGAGAGTAATACATGGAGTCTGATTGATGTGAGAGTGATGCATGGGTTCTGACTGATGTGAGACTGATACATGGGCCCTGACTGATGTGAGAGCAATACATGGGCTCTGATTGATGTGAGAGTGATACATGGGGTCTGACTGATGTGCGAGTGATACATGGGCTCTGACAGATGTGAGAGTGATACATGGGCTCTGACTGATGTGAGAGTGATACATGGGGTCTGACTGATGTGAGAGTGATACATGGGGTCTGACTGATGTGAGAGTGATACATGGAGTCTGATTGATGTGAGAGTGATACATGGGGTCTGACTGATGCGAAAGTGACACATGGGGTCTGATTCATGTGAGAGCGTTACATGGGTTCATTGATGGGAGAGTGATACATGGGGTCTGACTGATGTGCGAGTGATACATGGGCTCTTACAGATGTGAGAGTGATACGTGGGCTCTGACTGATGTGAGAGTGATACGTGGGGTCTGACTGATGTGAGAGTGATACATGGGCTCTGACTGATGTGAGAGTGATACGTGGGGTCTGACTGATGTCAGAGTGATACATGGAGTCTGACTGATGTGAGAGTGATGCATGGAGTCTGACTGATGTGAGAGTGATATATGAGGTCTGACTGATGTGAGAGTGATACATGCGCTCTGACTGATGTGAGAGTGATCCATGGGCCCTGACTAATGTGAGAGTGATACATGGAGTCTGATTGATGTGAGAGTGACACATGGGGTCTGACTGATGTGAGAGTGATACATGGATTCTGATTGATGTGAGAGTGATGAGTGGAGTCTGACTAATATGAGAGTGATACATGGGCTCTGACTGATGTGAGAGTGACACATGCGGTCTGACTGATGTGAGAGTGATACATGAGATCTAACTGATGTGAGAGTGATACATGGGGTCTGACTGATGTGCGAGTGATACATTGGCTCTTACAGATGTGAGAGTGATACATGGGCTCTGACTGATGTGAGAGTGATACATGGGCTTTGACTGACGTGAGAGTAATAAATGAAGTCTGACTGATGTGAGAGTGATACATGGGGACTGACTAATGAGAGAATGATACATGGGGTCTGACGGACGTGAGAGTGATACATGGAGTCTGATTGATGTGAGAGTGATACATGGAGTCTGACTAATGTGAGAGTGATACGTGGGCTCTGACTGATGTGAGAATGATACATGGGGTCTGACTGATGTGAGAGTGATACATGGAGTCTGACTAATGTGAGAGTGATACATGGAGTCTGATTGATGTGAGAGTGATACTTGGGCTCTGACTGATGTGAGAGTGATACGTGGGCTCTGACTGATGTGAGAATGATACATGGGGTCTGACTGATGTGAGAGTGATACATGGAGTCTGACTGATGTGAGAGTAATACATGGGCTCTGATTGATGTGAGAGTGATACATAGGCTCTGACTGATGTGAGAGTGATACATGGGGTCTGATTGATGTGAGAGTGATACATGGGCTCATTGATGTGAGTGATACATGCGCTCTGACTGATGTGAGAGTGATGCATGGGCTCTGACTGATGTGAGAGTGATACATGGGCTCTGACGGATGTGAGAGTGATACATGGGCTGTGACTGATGTGAGAGTGATACATGGGCCCTGACTGATGTGAGAGTAATACATGGGCCTTGACTGATGTGAGAGTAAGACATGGGCTCTGATTGATGTGAGAGTGATACATGGGGTCTGACTGATGTGCGAGTGATACATGGTCTCTGACAGATGTGAGAGTGATACATGGTCTCTGACTGATGTGAGAGTGATACATTGGCTCTGACTGATGTGAGAGTGATACATGAGGTCTGATTGATGTGAGTGTGATACATGGGGTCTGACTGAGGTGAGAGTGATACATGGGCTCTGACTGATGTGAGAGTGATACATGGGGTCTGACTAATGTGAGTGTGAAACATGTGTTCTGACTGACGTGAGAGTGATACATGGGGTCTGACTCATGTGAGAGTGATACATGGAGTCTGACTGATGTGAGAGTGATACATGGGCTCTGACTGATGTGAGAGTGATACATGGGGTCTGACTGATGTGAGAGTGATACATGGAGTCTGATTGATTTAAGAGTGATGCATGGAGTCTGACTAATGTGAGAGTGATACATGGAGTCAGTTTAATGTGAGAGTGATTCATGGGGTCTGACTGATGTGAGAATGATACATGGGCTCTGACTGATGTGAGAGTGATACATGTGGTCTGACTGATGTGAGAGTGATACATGAGCTCTAACTGATGTGAGAGTGATACATGGGGTCTGACTGATGTGAGAGGGAAACATGGGGTCTGACTCATGTGAGAGTGATACATGGGGTCTGACTAATGTGAGAGTGATACATGAAGTCTGACTGACGTGAGAGTGATACATGGGGTCTGATTGATGTGAGAGTGATACATGGAGTCTGACTAATGTGACAGTGATACATGGGGTCTGATTGATGTGAGAGTGATACATGGGCTCATTGATGTGAGTGATACATGGGTTCTGACTTACGTGAGAGTGATACATGGGCCCTGACTGATGTGAGAGTAATACATGGGCTCTGATTGATGTGAGAGTGATACATGGGGTCTGACTAATGTGCGAGTGATACATGGGCTCTGATTGATGTGAGAGTGATACATGGGCTCTGACTGACGTGAGAGTGATACATGGGCTCTGACTAATGTGAGAGTGATACATGGATTCTGATTGATCTGAGAGTGATACATGGGTTCTGACTGACGTGAGAGTGATACATGTGCCCTGATTGATGTGAGAGTAATACATCGGCTCTGATTGATGTGAGAGTGATACATAGGCTCTGACTGATGTGAGAGTGATACATGGGGTCTGATTGAAGTGAGAGTGATACATGGGCCCTGACTGATGTGAGAGTAATACATGGGCTCTGATTGATGTGAGAGTGATACATAGGCTCAGACTGATGCGAGAGTGATACATGGGGTCTGATTGATGTGAGAGTCATACATGGGCTCATTGATGTGAGTGATACATGGGCTCCGACTGATGTGAGAGTAATACATGGGCTCTGACAGATGTGAGAGTGATACATGGTCTCTGACTGATGTGAGAGTGATACATGGGGTCTGAATGATGTGAGAGTGATACATGGGTTCTGACAGATGTGAGAGTGAGACATGGGCCCTGACTGATGTGAGAGTAATGCATAGGCTCTCATTGATGTGAGAGTGATACACGGGGTCTGACTGATGTGAGAGTGATACATAGGCTCTGACTGATGTGAGAGTGATACATGGGCTCTGACAGATGTGAGAGTGATACATGGGCTCTGATTGATGTGAGAGTGATACATGGGGTCTGACTGATGTGAGAGTGATACATGGGCTCTGTCTGATGTGAGAGTGATACATGGGCTCTGACAGATGTGAGAGTGATACATGGGCTCTGATTGATGTGAGAGTGATACATGGGGTCTGACTGATGTGAGAGTGATACATGGGCTCTGTCTGATGTGAGAGTGATACATGGAGTCTGATTGATGTGAGAGTGATACATGGAGTCTGATTGATGTGAGAGTGTCACATGGGCTCTGATTGATGTGAGAGTGATACATGGGGTCTGACTGATGTGCGAGTGATACATGGGCTCTGACAGATGTGAGAGTGATACATGGGCTCTGATTGATGTGAGAGTGATACATGGGGTCTGACTGATGTGAGAGTGATACATGGGCTCTGTCTGATGTGAGAGTGATACATGGAGTCTGATTGATGTGAGAGTGACACATGGGCTCTGACTGACGTGAAAGTGATAAATGAAGTCTGATTGATGTGAGATTGATACATGGAGTCTGATTGATGTGAGAGTGATACATGGGCTCTGTCTGATGTGAGAGTGATACATGGAGTCTGACTAATTTGAGAGTGATACATGCGGTCTGACTGATGTGAGAGTGATACATGGAGTCTGATTGATGTGAGAGTGATACATGGAGTCTGACTGATGTGAGAGTGATACATGGAGTCTGATTGATGTGAGAGTGATACATGGTCTCTGACTTTTGTGAGAGTGATACATGGAGTCTGACTGATGTGAGAGTGATACATGGAGTCTGATTGATGTGAGAGTGATACATGGGTTCTGACAGATGTGAGAGTGATACTTGGGCCCTGACTGATGTGAGAGTAATGCATAGGCTCTCATTGATGTGAGAGTGATACACGGGGTCTGACTGATGTGAGAGTGATACATAGGCTCTGACTGATGTGAGAATGATACATGGGCTCTGACTGATGTGAGAGTGATACATCGGGTCAGACTGATGTGAGAGTGATACATGGGCTCTGACTAACGTGAGAGTGATAAATTAAGTCTGACTGATGTGAGAGTGATACATGGGGTCTGACTAATGTGAGAGTGATACATGGAGTCTGATTGATGTGAGAGTGATACATGGTCTCTGACTTTTGTGAGAGTGATACATGGGCCCTGACTGATGTGAGAGTAATACATGGGCCTTGACTGATGTGAGAGTAAGACATGGGCTCTGATTGATGTGAGAGTGATACATGGGGTCTGACTGATGTGCGAGTGATACATGGTCTCTGACAGATGTGAGCGTGATACATGGTCTCTGACTGATGTGAGAGTGATACATTGGCTCTGACTGATGTGAGTGTGATACATGAGGTCTGATTGATGTGAGTGTGATACATGGGGTCTGACTGAGGTGAGAGTGATACATGGGCTCTGACTGATGTGAGAGTGATACATGGGGTCTGACTAATGTGAGAGTAATACATGGGCTCTGATTGATGTGAGAGTGATACATGGGGTCTGACTGATGTGCGAGTGATACATGGGCTCTGACTGATGTGAGAGTGATACATGGGGTCTGACTGATGTGAGAGTGATACATGGGGACTGACTAATGTGAGAATGATACATGGGGTCTGACTGATGTGAGAGTGATACGTGGGCTCTGACTGATGTGAGAATGATACATGGGGTCTGACTGATGTGAGAGTGATACATGGAGTCTGACTAATGTGAGAGTGATACATGGAGTCTGATTGATGTGAGAGTGATACATGGGCTCTGACTGATGTGAGAGTGATACGTGGGCTCTGACTGATGTGAGAATGATACATGGGGTCTGACTGATGTGAGAGTGATACATGGAGTCTGACTGATGTGAGAGTAATACATGGGCTCTGATTGATGTGAGAGTGATACATAGGCTCTGACTGATGTGAGAGTGATACATGGGGTCTGATTGATGTGAGAGTGATACATGGGCTCATTGATGTGAGTGATACATGGGCTCTGACTGATGTGAGAGTGATGCATGGATTCTGACTGATGTGAGAGTGATACATGGGCTCTGACGGATGTGAGAGTGATACATGGGCTCTGACTGATGTGAGAGTGATACATGGGCCCTGATTGATGTGAGAGTAATACATGGGCCTTGACTGATGTGAGAGTAAGACATGGGCTCTGATTGATGTGAGAGTGATACATGGGTTCTGACTGACGTGAGAGTGATACATGTGCCCTGACTGATGTGAGAGTAATACATAGGCTCTGATTGATGTGAGAGTGATACATAGACTCTGACTGATGTGAGAGTGATACATGGGGTCTGATTGATGTGAGAGTGATACATGGGCTCATTGATGTGAGTGATACATGGGTTCTGACTGACGTGAGAGTGATACATGGGCCCTGACTGATGTGAGAGTAATACATGGGCTCTGATTGATGTGAGAGTGATACATGGGGTCTGACTGATGTGCGAGTGATACATGGGCTCTTACAGATGTGAGAGTGATACATGGGCTCTGACAGATGTGAGAGTGATACATGGGGTCTGACTGATGTGAGAGTGATACATGGGCTTTCACTGACGTGAGAGTGACAAATGAAGTCTGACTGATGTGAGAGTGATACATGGGGACTGACTAATGTGAGAATGATACATGGGGTCTGACAGACGTGAGAGTGATACATGGATTCTGATTGATGTGAGAGCGATACATGGAGTCTGATTGATGTGATTGTGATACATGGGGTCTGACTGATGTGAGAGTGATACATGGGCTCTGACTGATGTGAGAGTGATATGTGGGGTCTGACTGATGTGAGAGTGATACATGGGGACTGACTAATGTGAGAATGATACATGGGGTCTGACTGATGTGAGAGTGATACGTGGGCTCTGACTGATGTGAGAATGATACATGGGGTCTGACTGATGTGAGAGTGATACATGGAGTCTGACTAATGTGAGAGTGATACATGGAGTCTGATTGATGTGAGAGTGATACATGGGCTCTGACTAATGTGAGAGTGATACGTGGGCTCTGACTGATGTGAGAATGATACATGGGGTCTGACTGATGTGAGAGTGATACATGGAGTCTGACTGATGTGAGAGTAATACATGGGCTCTGATTGATGTGAGAGTGATACATAGGCTCTGACTGATGTGAGAGTGATACATGGGGTCTGATTGATGTGAGAGTGATACATGGGCTCATTGATGTGAGTGATACATGGGCTCTGACTGATGTGAGAGTGATGCATGGGCTCTGACTGATGTGAGAGTGATACATGGGCTCTGACGGATGTGAGAGTGATACATGGGCTCTGACTGATGTGAGAGTGATACATGGGCCCTGACTGATGTGAGAGTAATACATGGGCCTTGACTGATGTGAGAGTAAGACATGGGCTCTGATTGATGTGAGAGTGATACATGGGGTCTGACTGATGTGCGAGTGATACATGGCTCTTACAGATGTGCGAGTGATACATGGTCTCTGACAGATGTGAGCGTGATACATGGTCTCTGACTGATGTGAGAGTGATACATTGGCTCTGACTGATGTGAGTGTGATACATGAGGTCTGATTGATGTGAGTGTGATACATGGGGTCTGACTGAGGTGAGAGTGATACATGGGCTCTGACTGATGTGAGAGTGATACATGGGGTCTGACTAATGTGAGAGTAATACATGGGCTCTGATTGATGTGAGAGTGATACATGGGGTCTGACTGATGTGCGAGTGATACATGGGCTCTGACTGATGTGAGAGTGATACATGGGGTCTGACTGATGTGAGAGTGATACATGGGGACTGACTAATGTGAGAATGATACATGGGGTCTGACTGATGTGAGAGTGATACATGGAGTCTGACTAATGTGAGAGTGATACATGGAGTCTGATTGATGTGAGAGTGATACATGGGCTCTGACTGATGTGAGAGTGATACGTGGGCTCTGACTGATGTGAGAATGATACATGGGGTCTGACTGATGTGAGAGTGATACATGGAGTCTGACTGATGTGAGAGTAATACATGGGCTCTGATTGATGTGAGAGTGATACATAGGCTCTGACTGATGTGAGAGTGATACATGGGGTCTGATTGATGTGAGAGTGAAACATGGGCTCATTGATGTGAGTGATACATGGGCTCTGACTGATGTGAGAGTGATGCATGGGCTCTGACTGATGTGAGAGTGATACATGGGCTCTGACGGATGTGAGAGTGATACATGGGCTCTGACTGATGTGAGAGTGATACATGGGCCCTGAGTGATGTGAGAGTAATACATGGGCCTTGAATGATGTGAGAGTAAGACATGGGCTCTGATTGATGTGAGAGTGATACATGGGTTCTGACTGACGTGAGAGTGATACATGTGCCCTGACTGATGTGAGAGTAATACATAGGCTCTGATTGATGTGAGAGTGATACATAGACTCTGACTGATGTGAGAGTGATACATGGGGTCTGATTGATGTGAGAGTGATACATGGGCTCATTGATGTGAGTGATACATGGGTTCTGACTGACGTGAGAGTGATACATGGGCCCTGACTGATGTGAGAGTAATACATGGGCTCTGATTGATGTGAGAGTGATACATGGGGTCTGACTGATGTGCGAGTGATACATGGGCTCTTACAGATGTGAGAGTGATACATGGGCTCTGACAGATGTGAGAGTGATACATGGGGTCTGACTGATGTGAGAGTGATACATGGGCTTTCACTGACGTGAGAGTGACAAATGAAGTCTGACTGATGTGAGAGTGATACATGGGGACTGACTAATGTGAGAATGATACATGGGGTCTGACAGACGTGAGAGTGATACATGGAGTCTGATTGATGTGAGAGCGATACATGGAGTCTGATTGATGTGATTGTGATACATGGGGTCTGACTGATGTGAGAGTGATACATGGGCTCTGACTGATGTGAGAGTGATATGTGGGGTCTGACTGATGTGAGAGTGATGCATGGAGTCTGACTGATGTGAGAGTGATATATGAGGTCTGACTGATGTGAGAGTGATACATGGGCTCTGACTGATGTGAGAGTGATATATGGCCCTGACTAATGTGAGAGTGATACATGGGTCTGATTGATGTGAGAGTGATACATGGGGTGTGACTTATGTGAGAGTGATACATGGCCTCTGACTGATGCAAGAGTGATACATGGGGTCTGACTGATGTGAGAGTGATACATTGGCTCTGACTGATGTGAGAGTGATACATGAGGTCTGACTGATGTGAGAGTGATACATGGGCTCTGACTAATGTGAGAGTGATACATGGGCTCTGACTGATGTGAGAGTGATACATGGGGTCTGACTAATGTGAGAGTGACACATGGAGTCTGATTGATGTGAGAGTGACACATGGGGTCTGACTGATGTGAGAGTGATACATGGATTCTGATTGATGTGAGAGTGATGCATGGAGTCTGACTAATATGAGAGTGATACATGGAGTCTGATTGATGTGAGAGTGATACATGGGGTCTGACTGATGTGAGAGTGATACATGGGCTCTGACTGATGTGAGAGTGACACATGGGGTCTGACTGATGTGAGAGAGATACATGAGATCTAACTGATGTGAGAGTGATACATGGGGTCTGACTGATGTGCGAGTGATACATTGGCTCTTACAGATGTGAGAGTGATACATGGGCTCTGACTGATGTGAGAGTGATACATGGGCTTTGACTGACGTGAGAGTAATAAATGAAGTCTGACTGATGTGAGAGTGATACATGGGGACTGACTAATGTGAGAATGATACATGGGGTCTGACTGACGTGAGAGTGATACATGGAGTCTGATTGATGTGAGAGTGATACATGGAGTCTGACTAATGTGAGAGTGATACGTGGGCTCTGACTGATGTGAGAATGATACATGGGGTCTGACTGATGTGAGAGTGATACATGGAGTCTGACTAATGTGAGAGTGATACATGGAGTCTGATTGATGTGAGAGTGATACATGGGCTCTGACTGATGTGAGAGTGATACGTGGGCTCTGACTGATGTGAGAATGATACATGGGGTCTGACTGATGTGAGAGTGATATATGGAGTCTGACTGATGTGAGAGTAATACATGGGCTCTGATAGATGTGAGAGTGATACATAGGCTCTGACTGATGTGAGAGTGATACATGGGGTCTGATTGATGTGAGAGTGATACATGGGCTCATTGATGTGAGTGATACATGGGCTCTGACTGATGTGAGAGTGATACATGGGCTCTGACTGATGTGAGAGTGATACATGGGCTCTGACGGATGTGAGAGTGATACATGGGCTCTGACTGATGTGAGAGTGATACATGGGCCCTGACCAATGTGAGAGTGATACATGGGTCTGATTGATGTGAGAGTGATAAATGAGCTGTGACTGATGTGAGAGTGACACATGGGGTCTGACTAATGTGAGAGTGATACATGGAGTCTGACTAATGTGAGAGTGATACATGGAGTCTGATTGATGTGAGAGTGATACATGGGGTCTGACTGATGTGAGAGTGATGCATGGAGTCTGATTGATTTAAGAGTGATGCATGGAGTCTGACTAATGTGAGAGTGATACATGGGATCTGACTGATGTGAGAGTGATACATGGAGTCTGATTGATGTGAGAGTGATACATGGGGTCTGACTGATGCGAAACTGATACATGGGGTCTGATTCATGTGAGAGCGTTACATGGGTTCATTGATGTGAGAGTGATACATGGGGTTTGACTGATGTGAGTGATACTTGGGCTCTGACTGATGTGAGAGTAATACATGGAGTCTGATTGATGTGAGAGTGATGCATGGGTTCTGACTGATGTGAGAGTGATACATGGGCCCTGACTGATGTGAGAGCAATACATGGGCTCTGATTGATGTGAGAGTGATACATGGGGTCTGACTGATGTGCGAGTGATACATGGGCTCTGACAGATGTGAGAGTGATACATGGGCTCTGACTGATGTGAGAGTGATACATGGGGTCTGACTGATGTGAGAGTGATACATGGGGTCTGACTGATGTGAGAGTGATACATGGAGTCTGATTGATGTGAGAGTGATACATGGGGTCTGACTGATGCGAAAGTGACACATGGGGTCTGATTCATGTGAGAGCGTTACATGGGTTCATTGATGGGAGAGTGATACATGGGGTCTGACTGATGTGCGAGTGATACATGGGCTCTTACAGATGTGAGAGTGATACAGGGCTCTGACTGATGTGAGAGTGATACGTGGGGTCTGACTGATGTGAGAGTGATACATGGGCTCTGACTGATGTGAGAGTGATACGTGGGGGTCTGTCTGATGTCAGAGTGATACATGGAGTCTGACTGATGTGAGAGTGATGCATGGAGTCTGACTGATGTGAGAGTGATATATGAGGTCTGACTGATGTGAGAGTGATACATGCGCTCTGACTGATGTGAGAGTGATACATGGGCCCTGACTAATGTGAGAGTGATACATGGGTCTGTTTGATGTGAGAGTGATACATGGAGTCTGATTGATGTGAGAGCGATACATGGAGTCTGATTGATGTGATTGTGATACATGGGGTCTGACTGATGTGAGAGTGATACATGGGCTCTGACTGATGTGAGAGTGATATGTGGGGTCTGACTGATGTGAGAGTGATACATGGGGACTGACTAATGTGAGAATGATACATGAGGTCTGACTGATGTGAGAGTGATACATGGGGTCTAGACTAATGTGAGAATGATAAATGAAGTCTGACTGATGTGAGAGTAATACATGGGCTCTGATTGATGTGAGAGTGATACATAGGCTCTGACTGATGTGAGAGTGATACATGGGGTCTGATTGATGTGAGAGTGATACATGGGCTCATTGATGTGAGTGATACATGGGCTCTGACTGATGTGAGAGTGATGCATGGGCTCTGACTGATGTGAGAGTGATACATGGGCTCTGACGGATGTGAGAGTGATACATGGGCTCTGACTGATGTGAGAGTGATACATGGGCCCTGACTGATGTGAGAGTAATACATGGGCCTTGACTGATGTGAGAGTGATACATGTGCCCTGACTGATGTGAGAGTAATACATAGGCTCTGATTGATGTGAGAGTGATACATAGACTCTGACTGATGTGAGAGTGATACATGGGGTCTGATTGATGTGAGAGTGATACATGGGCTCATTGATGTGAGTGATACATGGGTTCTGACTGACGTGAGAGTGATACATGGGCCCTGACTGATGTGAGAGTAATACATGGGCTCTGACTGATGTGAGAGTGATACATGGGGTCTGACTAATGTGAGAGTAATACATGGGCTCTGATTGATGTGAGAGTGATACATGGGGTCTGACTGATGTGCGAGTGATACATGGGCTCTGACTGATGTGAGAGTGATACATGGGGTCTGACTGATGTGAGAGTGATACATGGGGACTGACTAATGTGAGAATGATACATGGGGTCTGACTGATGTGAGAGTGATACATGGAGTCTGACTAATGTGAGAGTGATACATGGAGTCTGATTGATGTGAGAGTGATACATGGGCTCTGACTGATGTGAGAGTGATACGTGGGCTCTGACTGATGTGAGAATGATACATGGGGTCTGACTGATGTGAGAGTGATACATGGAGTCTGACTGATGTGAGAGTAATACATGGGCTCTGATTGATGTGAGAGTGATACATAGGCTCTGACTGATGTGAGAGTGATACATGGGGTCTGATTGATGTGAGAGTGATACATGGGCTCATTGATGTGAGTGATACATGGGCTCTGACTGATGTGAGAGTGATGCATGGGCTCTGACTGATGTGAGAGTGATACATGGGCTCTGACGGATGTGAGAGTGATACATGGGCTCTGACTGATGTGAGAGTGATACATGGGCCCTGACTGATGTGAGAGTAATACATGGGCCTTGAATGATGTGAGAGTAAGACATGGGCTCTGATTGATGTGAGAGTGATACATGGGTTCTGACTGACGTGAGAGTGATACATGTGCCCTGACTGATGTGAGAGTAATACATAGGCTCTGATTGATGTGAGAGTGATACATAGACTCTGACTGATGTGAGAGTGATACATGGGGTCTGATTGATGTGAGAGTGATACATGGGCTCATTGATGTGAGTGATACATGGGTTCTGACTGACGTGAGAGTGATACATGGGCCCTGACTGATGTGAGAGTAATACATGGGCTCTGATTGATGTGAGAGTGATACATGGGGTCTGACTGATGTGCGAGTGATACATGGGCTCTTACAGATGTGAGAGTGATACATGGGCTCTGACAGATGTGAGAGTGATACATGGGGTCTGACTGATGTGAGAGTGATACATGGGCTTTCACTGACGTGAGAGTGACAAATGAAGTCTGACTGATGTGAGAGTGATACATGGGGACTGACTAATGTGAGAATGATACATGGGGTCTGACAGACGTGAGAGTGATACATGGATTCTGATTGATGTGAGAGCGATACATGGAGTCTGATTGATGTGATTGTGATACATGGGGTCTGACTGATGTGAGAGTGATACATGGGCTCTGACTGATGTGAGAGTGATATGTGGGGTCTGACTGATGTGAGAGTGATGCATGGAGTCTGACTGATGTGAGAGTGATATATGAGGTCTGACTGATGTGAGAGTGATACATGGGCTCTGACTGATGTGAGAGTGATATATGGCCCTGACTAATGTGAGAGTGATACATGGGTCTGATTGATGTGAGAGTGATACATGGGGTGTGACTTATGTGAGAGTGATACATGGCCTCTGACTGATGCAAGAGTGATACATGGGGTCTGACTGATGTGAGAGTGATACATTGGCTCTGACTGATGTGAGAGTGATACATGAGGTCTGACTGATGTGAGAGTGATACATGGGGTCTGACTGAGGTGAGAGTGATACATGGGCTCTGACTAATGTGAGAGTGATACATGGGCTCTGACTGATGTGAGAGTGATACATGGGGTCTGACTAACGTGAGAGTGACACATGGGGTCTGACTGATGTGAGAGTGATACATGGATTCTGATTGATGTGAGAGTGATGCATGGAGTCTGACTAATATGAGAGTGATACATGGAGTCTGATTGATGTGAGAGTGATACATGGGGTCTGACTGATGTGAGAGTGATACATGGGCTCTGACTGATGTGAGAGTGACACATGGGGTCTGACTGATGTGAGAGAGATACATGAGATCTAACTGATGTGAGAGTGATACATGGGGTCTGACTGATGTGCGAGTGATACATTGGCTCTTACAGATGTGAGAGTGATACATGGGCTCTGACTGATGTGAGAGTGATACATGGGCTTTGACTGACGTGAGAGTAATAAATGAAGTCTGACTGATGTGAGAGTGATACATGGGGACTGACTAATGTGAGAATGATACATGGGGTCTGACTGACGTGAGAGTGATACATGGAGTCTGATTGATGTGAGAGTGATACATGGAGTCTGACTAATGTGAGAGTGATACGTGGGCTCTGACTGATGTGAGAATGATACATGGGGTCTGACTGATGTGAGAGTGATACATGGAGTCTGACTAATGTGAGAGTGATACATGGAGTCTGATTGATGTGAGAGTGATACATGGGCTCTGACTGATGTGAGAGTGATACGTGGGCTCTGACTGATGTGAGAATGATACATGGGGTCTGACTGATGTGAGAGTGATATATGGAGTCTGACTGATGTGAGAGTAATACATGGGCTCTGATAGATGTGAGAGTGATACATAGGCTCTGACTGATGTGAGAGTGATACATGGGGTCTGATTGATGTGAGAGTGATACATGGGCTCATTGATGTGAGTGATACATGGGCTCTGACTGATGTGAGAGTGATACATGGGCTCTGACTGATGTGAGAGTGATACATGGGCTCTGACGGATGTGAGAGTGATACATGGGCTCTGACTGATGTGAGAGTGATACATGGGCCCTGACCAATGTGAGAGTGATACATGGGTCTGATTGATGTGAGAGTGATAAATGAGCTGTGACTGATGTGAGAGTGACACATGGGGTCTGACTAATGTGAGAGTGATACATGGAGTCTGACTAATGTGAGAGTGATACATGGAGTCTGATTGATGTGAGAGTGATACATGGGGTCTGACTGATGTGAGAGTGATGCATGGAGTCTGATTGATTTAAGAGTGATGCATGGAGTCTGACTAATGTGAGAGTGATACATGGGATCTGACTGATGTGAGAGTGATACATGGAGTCTGATAGATGTGAGAGTGATACATGGGGTCTGACTGATGCGAAAGTGATACATGGGGTCTGATTCATGTGAGAGCGTTACATGGGTTCATTGATGTGAGAGTGATACATGGGGTTTGACTGATGTGAGTGATACTTGGGCTCTGACTGATGTGAGAGTAATACATGGAGTCTGATTGATGTGAGAGTGATGCATGGGTTCTGACTGATGTGAGAGTGATACATGGGCCCTGACTGATGTGAGAGCAATACATGGGCTCTGATTGATGTGAGAGTGATACATGGGGTCTGACTGATGTGCGAGTGATACATGGGCTCTGACAGATGTGAGAGTGATACATGGGCTCTGACTGATGTGAGAGTGATACATGGGGTCTGACTGATGTGAGAGTGATACATGGGGTCTGACTGATGTGAGAGTGATACATGGAGTCTGATTGATGTGAGAGTGATACATGGGGTCTGACTGATGCGAAAGTGACACATGGGGTCTGATTCATGTGAGAGCGTTACATGGGTTCATTGATGGGAGAGTGATACATGGGGTCTGACTGATGTGCGAGTGAAACATGGGCTCTTACAGATGTGAGAGTGATACAGGGCTCTGACTGATGTGAGATTGATACGTGGGGTCTGACTGATGTGAGAGTGATACATGGGCTCTGACTGATGTGAGAGTGATACGTGGGGTCTGTCTGATGTCAGAGTGATACATGGAGTCTGACTGATGTGAGAGTGATGCATGGAGTCTGACTGATGTGAGAGTGATATATGAGGTCTGACTGATGTGAGAGTGATACATGCGCTCTGACTGATGTGAGAGTGATACATGGGCCCTGACTAATGTGAGAGTGATACATGGGTCTGATTGATGTGAGAGTGATACATGGGGTGTGACTTATGTGAGCGTGATACATGGCCTCTGACTGATGTAAGAGTGATACATGGGGTCTGACTGATGTGAGAGTGATACATGAGGTCTGACTGATGTGAGAGTGATACATGGGGTCTGACTGAGGTGAGAGTGATACATGGGCTCTGACTAATGTGAGAGTGATACATGGGCTCTGACTGATGTGAGAGTGATACATGGGGTCTGACTAATGTGAGAGTGATACATGGAGTCTGATTGCTGTGAGAGTGACACATGGGGTCTGACTGATGTGAGAGTGATACATGGATTCTGAATGATGTGAGAGTGATGAGTGGAGTCTGACTAATATGAGAGTGATACATGGAGTCTGATTGATGTGAGAGTGATACATGGGGTCTGACTGATGTGAGAGTGATACATGGGCTCTGACTGATGTGAGAGTGACACATGCGGTCTGACTGATGTGAGAGTGATACATGAGATCTAACTGATGTGAGAGTGATACATGGGGTCTGACTGATGTGCGAGTGATACATTGGCTCTTACAGATGTGAGAGTGATACATGGGCTCTGACTGATGTGAGAGTGATACATGGGCTTTGACTGACGTGAGAGTAATAAATGAAGTCTGACTGATGTGAGAGTGATACATGGGGACTGACTAATGTGAGAATGATACATGGGGTCTGACTGACGTGAGAGTGATACATGGAGTCTGATTGATGTGAGAGTGATACATGGAGTCTGACTAATGTGAGAGTGATACGTGGGCTCTGACTGATGTGAGAATGATACATGGGGTCTGACTGATGTGAGAGTGATACATGGAGTCTGATTGATGTGAGAGTGATACATGGAGTCTGATTGATGTGAGAGTGATACGTGGGCTCTGACTGATGTGAGAATGATACATGGGGTCTGACTGATGTGAGAGTGATACATGGAGTCTGACTAATGTGAGAGTGATACATGGAGTCTGATTGATGTGAGAGTGATACATGGGCTCTGACTGATGTGAGAGTGATACGTGGGCTCTGACTGATGTGAGAATGATACATGGGGTCTGACTGATGTGAGAGTGATACATGGAGTCTGACTGATGTGAGAGTGATACATGGGCTCTGATTGATGTGAGAGTGATACATAGGCTCTGACTGATGTGAGAGTGATACATGGGGTCTGATTGATGTGAGAGTGATACATGGGCTCATTGATGTGAGTGATACATGCGCTCTGACTGATGTGAGAGTGATGCATGGGCTCTGACTGATGTGAGAGTGATACATGGGCTCTGACGGATGTGAGAGTGATACATGGGCTCTGACTGATGTGAGAGTGATACATGGGCCCTGATTGATGTGAGAGTAATACATGGGCCTTGACTGATGTGAGAGTAAGACATGGGCTCTGATTGATGTGAGAGTGATACATGGGGTCTGACTGATGTGCGAGTGATACATGGTCTCTGACAGATGTGAGAGTGATACATGGTCTCTGACTGATGTGAGAGTGATACATTGGCTCTGACTGATGTGAGAGTGATACATGAGGTCTGATTGATGTGATTGTGATACATGGGGTCTGACTGAGGTGAGAGTGATACATGGGCTCTGACTGATGTGAGAGTGATACATGGGGTCTGACTAATGTGAGTGTGAAACATGGGTTCTGACTGACGTGAGAGTGATACATGGGGTCTGACTCATGTGAGAGTGATACATGGAGTCTGACTGATGTGAGAGTGATACATAGAGTCAGACTGATGTGAGAGTGATACATGGGCTCTGACTGATGTGAGAGTGATACATGGGGTCTGACTGATGTGAGAGTGATACATGGAGTCTGATTGATTTAAGAGTGATACATGGGGTCTGATTGATGTGAGAGTGATACATGGGGTCTGACTAATGTGAGAGTGATACATGAAGTCTGACTAATGTGACAGTGATACATGGGGTCTGATTGATGTGAGAGTGATACATGTGCTCATTGATGTGAGTGATACATGGGTTCTGACTGACGTGAGAGTGATACATGGGCCCTGACTGATGTGAGAGTAATACATGGGCTCTGATTGATGTGAGAGTGATTCATGGGGTCTGACTAATGTGCGAGTGATACATGGGCTCTGATTGATGTGAGAGTGATACATGGGCTCTGACTGACGTGAGAGTGATACATGGGCTCTGACTAATGTGAGAGTGATACATGGATTCTGATTGATGTGAGAGTGATACATAGGCTCTGACTGATGTGAGAGTGATACATGGGGTCTGATTGAAGTGAGAGTGATACATGGGCCCTGACTGATGTGAGTGTAATACATGGGCTCTGATTGATGTGAGAGTGATACATAGGCTCAGACTGATGCGAGAGTGATACATGGGGTCTGATTGATGTGAGAGTGATACATGGGCTCATTGATGTGAGTGATACATGGGCTCCGACTGATGTGAGAGTAATACATGGGCTCTGACAGATGTGAGAGTGATACATGGTCTCTGACTGATGTGAGAGTGATATATGGGGTCTGAATGATGTGAGAGTGATACATGGGTTCTGACAGATGTGAGAGTGAGACATGGGCCCTGACTGATGTGAGAGTAATGCATAGGCTCTCATTGATGTGAGAGTGATACACGGGGTCTGACTGATGTGAGAGTGATACATAGGCTCTGACTGATGTGAGAGTGATACATGGGCTCTGACAGATGTGAGAGTGATACATGGGCTCTGATTGATGTGAGAGTGATACATGGGGTCTGACTGATGTGAGAGTGATACATGGGCTCTGTCTGATGTGAGAGTGATACATGGGCTCTGACAGATGTGAGAGTGATACATGGGCTCTGATTGATGTGAGAGTGATACATGGAGTCTGATTGATGTGAGAGTGTCACATGGGCTCTGATTGATGTGAGAGTGATACATGGGGTCTGACTGATGTACGAGTGATACATGGGCTCTGACAGATGTGAGAGTGATACATGGGCTCTGATTGATGTGAGAGTGATACATGGGTTCTGACTGATGTGAGAGTGATATATGGGCTCTGTCTGATGTGAGAGTGATACATGGAGTCTGATTGATGTGAGAGTGATACATGGGCTCTGACTGACGTGAAAGTGATAAATGAAGTCTGATTGATGTGAGAGTGATACATGGAGTCTGATTGATGTGAGAGTGATACATGGGCTCTGTCTGATGTGAGAGTGATACATGGAGTCTGACTAATTTGAGAGTGATCCATGCGGTCTGACTGATGTGAGAGTGATACATGGAGTCTGATTGATGTGAGAGTGATACATGGAGTCTGACTGATGTGAGAGTGATACATGGAGTCTGATTGATGTGAGAGTGATACATGGTCTCTGACTTTTGTGAGAGTGATACATGGAGTCTGACTGATGTGAGAGTGATACATGGAGTCTGATTGATGTGAGAGTGATACATGGGTTCTGACAGATGTGAGAGTGATACTTGGGCCCTGACTGATGTGAGAGTAATGCATAGGCTCTCATTGATGTGAGAGTGATACACGGGGTCTGACTGATGTGAGAGTGATACATGGGGTCTGATTGATGTGAGAGTGATACATGGGCTCATTGATGTGAGTGATACATGGGTTCTGAGTGACGTGAAAGTGACACATGGGCCCTGATTGATGTGAGAGTAATACATGGGCTCTGATTGATGTGAGAGTGATACAAAAGGTCTGATTGATGTGAGAGTGATACATGGGGTCTGACTGATGTGCGAGTGATACATGGGCTCTGATAGATGTGAGAATGATACATGGGCTCTGACTGATGTGAGAGTGATACATCGGGTCTGACTGATGTGAGAGTGATACATGGGCTCTGACTAACGTGAGAGTGATAAATTAAGTCTGACTGATGTGAGAGTGATACATGGGGTCTGACTAATGTGAGAGTGATACATGGGGTCTGACTGACGTGAGAGTGATACATGGGGTCTGACTGATGTGAGAGTGATACATGGGCTCTGACTGATGTGAGAGTGATACATGGGCTCTGACTGATGTGAGAGTGATACATGGGCCCTGACTGATGTGAGAGTAATACATGGGCACTGATTGATGTGAGAGTGATACATAGGCTCACACTGATGCGAGAGTGATACATGGGGTCTGATTGATGTGATAGTGAGACATGGGCTCTGACTGATGTGAGAGTGATACATGGAGTCTGACTGATGTGAGAGTGATACATGAGGTCTGATTAATGCGAGAGTGATACATGGGGTCTGACTTGAGGTGAGAGTGATACATGGGCTCTGACTTGAGGTGAGAGTGATACATGGGCTCTGACTGATGTGAGAGTGATACATGGGGTTTGACTAATGTGAGAGTGATACATGGAGTCTGACTGATGTGAGAGTGATACATGGAGTCTGATTGATGTGAGAGTGATGCATGGAGTCTGACTAATGTGAGAGTGATACATGGGCTCTGACTGATGTGAGAGTGATACATGGAGTCTGATTGATGTGAGAGTGATACATGGGCTCTGACTGATGTGAGAGTGATACGTGGGCTCTGACTGATGTGAGAATGATACATGGGGTCTGACTGATGTGAGAGTGATACATGGAGTCTGACTGATGTGAGAGTAATACATGGGCTCTGATTGATGTGAGAGTGATACATAGGCTCTGACTGATGTGAGAGTGATACATGGGGTCTGATTGATGTGAGAGTGATACATGGGCTCATTGATGTGAGTGATACATGGGCTCTGACTGATGTGAGAGTGATGCATGGGCTCTGACTGATGTGAGAGTTATACATGGGCTCTGACGGATGTGAGAGTGATACATGGGCTCTGATTGATGTGAGAGTGATACAAAAGGTCTGATTGATGTGAGAGTGATACATGGGGTCTGACTGATGTGCGAGTGATACATGGGCTCTGACAGATGTGAGAATGATACATGGGCTCTGACTGATGTGAGAGTGATACATCGGGTCTGACTGATGTGAGAGTGATACATGGGCTCTGACTAACGTGAGAGTGATAAATTAAGTCTGACTGATGTGAGAGTGATACATGGGGTCTGACTAATGTGAGAGTGATACATGGGGTCTGACTGACGTGAGAGTGATACATGGGCCCTGACTGATGTGAGAGTAATACATGGGCACTGATTGATGTGAGAGTGATACATAGGCTCACACTGATGCGAGAGTAATACATGGGGTCTGATTGATGTGAGAGTGAGACATGGGCTCTGACTGATGTGAGAGTGATACATGGAGTCTGACTGATGTGAGAGTGATACATGAGGTCTGATTAATGCGAGAGTGATACATGGGGTCTGACTTGAGGTGAGAGTGATACATGGGCTCTGACTTGAGGTGAGAGTGATACATGGGCTCTGACTGATGTGAGAGTGATACATGGGGTTTGACTAATGTGAGAGTGATACATGGAGTCTGACTGATGTGAGAGTGATACATGGAGTCTGATTGATGTGAGAGTGATGCATGGAGTCTGACTAATGTGAGAGTGATACATGGGCTCTGACTGATGTGAGAGTGATACATGGGGTCTGACTGATGTGAGAGTGATACATGGGGACTGACTAATGTGAGAATGATACATGGGGTCTGACTGATGTGAGAGTGATACGTGGGCTCTGACTGATGTGAGAATGATACATGGGGTCTGACTGATGTGAGAGTGATACATGGAGTCTGACTAATGTGAGAGTGATACATGGAGTCTGATTGATGTGAGAGTGATACATGGGCTCTGACTGATGTGAGAGTGATACGTGGGCTCTGACTGATGTGAGAATGATACATGGGGTCTGACTGATGTGAGAGTGATACATGGAGTCTGACTGATGTGAGAGTAATACATGGGCTCTGATTGATGTGAGAGTGATACATAGGCTCTGACTGATGTGAGAGTGATACATGGGGTCTGATTGATGTGAGAGTGATACATGGGCTCATTGATGTGAGTGATACATGGGCTCTGACTGATGTGATAGTGATGCATGGGCTCTGACTGATGTGAGAGTGATACATGGGCTCTGACGGATGTGAGAGTGATATATGGGCTCTGACTGATGTGAGAGTGATACATGGGCCCTGACTGATGTGAGAGTAATACATGGGCCTTGACTGATGTGAGAGTAAGACATGGGCTCTGATTGATGTGAGAGTGATACATGGGGTCTGACTGATGTGCGAGTGATACATGGTCTCTGACAGATGTGAGCGTGATACATGGTCTCTGACTGATGTGAGAGTGATACATTGGCTCTGACTGATGTGAGTGTGATACATGAGGTCTGATTGATGTGAGTGTGATACATGGGGTCTGACTGAGGTGAGAGTGATACATGGGCTCTGACTGATGTGAGAGTGATACATGGGGTCTGACTAATGTGAGTGTGAAACATGGGTTCTGACTGACGTGAGAGTGATACATGGGGTCTGACTCATGTGAGAGTGATACATGGAGTCTGACTGATGTGAGAGTGATACATAGAGTCAGACTGATGTGAGAGTGATACATGGGCTCTGACTGATGTGAGAGTGATACATGGGGTCTGACTGATGTGAGAGTGATACATGGAGTCTGATTGATTTAAGAGTGATGCATGGAGTCTGACTAATGTGAGAGTGATACATGGAGTCAGTTTAATGTGAGAGTGATTCATGGGGTCTGACTGATGTGAGAATGATACATGGGCTCTGACTGATGTGAGAGTGATACATGTGGTCTGACTGATGTGAGAGTGATACATGAGCTCTAACTGATGTGAGAGTGATACATGGGGTCTGACTGATGTGAGAGGGAAACATGGGGTCTGACTAATGTGAGAGTGATACATGGGGTCTGACTAATGTGAGAGTGATACATGAAGTATGACTGACGTGAGAGTGATACATGGGGTCTGATTGATGTGAGAGTGATACATGGAGTCTGACTAATGTGACAGTGATACATGGGGTCTGATTGATGTGAGAGTGATACATGGGCTCATTGATGTGAGTGATACATGGGTTCTGACTGACGTGAGAGTGATACATGGGCCCTGACTGATGTGAGAGTAATACATGGGCTCTGATTGATGTGAGAGTGATACATGGGGTCTGACTAATGTGCGAGTGATACATGGGCTCTGATTGATGTGAGAGTGATACATGGGCTCTGACTGACGTGAGAGTGATACATGGGCTCTGACTAATGTGAGAGTGATACATGGATTCTGATTGATCTGAGAGTGATACATGGGTTCTGACTGACGTGAGAGTGATACATGTGCCCTGATTGATGTGAAAGTAATACATCGGCTCTGATTGATGTGAGAGTGATACATGGATTCTGATTGATCTGAGAGTGATACATGGGGTCTGATTGATGTGAGAGTGATACATGGGCCCTGACTGATGTGAGAGTAATACATGGGCTCTGATTGATGTGAGAGTGATACATAGGCTCAGACTGATGCGAGAGTGATACATGGGGTCTGATTGATGTGAGAGTGATACATGGGCTCATTGATGTGAGTGATACATGGGCTCCGACTGATGTGAGAGTAATACATGGGCTCTGACAGATGTGAGAGTGATACATGGTCTCTGACTGATGTGAGAGTGATACATGGGGTCTGAATGATGTGAGAGTGATACATGGGTTCTGACAGACGTGAGAGTGAGACATGGGCCCTGACTGATGTGAGAGTAATGCATAGGCTCTCATTGATGTGAGAGTGATACACGGGGTCTGACTGATGTGAGAGTGATACATAGGCTCTGACTGATGTGAGAGTGATACATGGGCTCTGACAGATGTGAGAGTGATACATGGGCTCTGATTGATGTGAGAGTGATACATGGGGTCTGACTGATGTGAGAGTGATACATGGGCTCTGTCTGATGTGAGAGTGATACATGGGCTCTGACAGATGTGAGAGTGATACATGGGCTCTGATTGATGTGAGAGTGATACATGGGGTCTGACTGATGTGAGAGTGATACATGGAGTCTGATTGATGTGAGAGTGATACATGGAGTCTGATTGATGTGAGAGTGATACATGGAGTCTGATTGATGTGAGAGTGTCACATGGGCTCTGATTGATGTGAGAGTGATACATGGCGTCTGACTGATGTGCGAGTGATACATGGGCTCTGACAGCTGTGAGAGTGATACATGGGCTCTGATTGATGTGAGAGTGATACATGGGGTCTGACTGATGTGAGAGTGATACATGGGCTCTGTCTGATGTGAGAGTGATACATGGAGTCTGATTGATGTGAGAGTGATACATGGGCTCTGACTGACGTGAAAGTGATCAATGAAGTCTGATTGATGTGAGAGTGATACATGGAGTCTGATTGATGTGAGAGTGATACATGGGCTCTGTCTGATGTGAGAGTGATACATGGAGTCTGACTAATTTGAGAGTGATACATGCGGTCTGACTGATGTGAGAGTGATACATGGAGTCTGATTGATGAGAGTGATACATGGAGTCTGACTGATGTGAGAGTGATACATGGAGTCTGATTGATGTGAGAGTGATACATGGTCTCTGACTTTTGTGAGAGTGATACATGGAGTCTGACTGATGTGAGAGTGATACATGGAGTCTGACTGATGTGAGAGTGAGACATCGGGTCTGACTGATGTGAGAGTGATACATGGGCTCTGACTGACGTGAGAGTGATACATGGGCTCTGACTAATGTGAGAGTGATACATGGATTCTGATTGATCTGAGAGTGATACATGGGTTCTGACTGACGTGAGAGTGATACATGTGCCCTGATTGATGTGAGAGTAATACATCGGCTCTGATTGATGTGAGAGTGATACATAGGCTCTGACTGATGTGAGAGTGATACATGGGGTCTGATTGATGTGAGAGTGATACATGGGCCCTGACTGATGTGAGAGTAATACATGGGCTCTGATTGATGTGAGAGTGATACATAGGCTCAGACTGATGCGAGAGTGATACATGGGGTCTGATTGATGTGAGAGTGATACATGGGCTCATTGATGTGAGTGATACATGGGCTCCGACTGATGTGAGAGTAATACATGGGCTCTGACAGATGTGAGAGTGATACATGGTCTCTGACTGATGTGAGAGTGATACATGGGGTCTGAATGATGTGAGAGTGATACATGGGTTCTGACAGACGTGAGAGTGAGACATGGGCCCTGACTGATGTGAGAGTAATGCATAGGCTCTCATTGATGTGAGAGTGATACACGGGGTCTGACTGATGTGAGAGTGATACATAGGCTCTGACTGATGTGAGAGTGATACATGGGCTCTGACAGATGTGAGAGTGATACATGGGCTCTGATTGATGTGAGAGTGATACATGGGGTCTGACTGATGTGAGAGTGATACATGGGCTCTGTCTGATGTGAGAGTGATACATGGGCTCTGACAGATGTGAGAGTGATACATGGGCTCTGATTGATGTGAGAGTGATACATGGGGTCTGACTGATGTGAGAGTGATACATGGGCTCTGTCTGATGTGAGAGTGATACATGGAGTCTGATTGATGTGAGAGTGATACATGGAGTCTGATTGATGTGAGAGTGTCACATGGGCTCTGATTGATGTGAGAGTGATACATGGCGTCTGACTGATGTGCGAGTGATACATGGGCTCTGACAGATGTGAGAGTGATACATGGGCTCTGATTGATGTGAGAGTGATACATGGGGTCTGACTGATGTGAGAGTGATACATGGGCTCTGTCTGATGTGAGAGTGATACATGGAGTCTGATTGATGTGAGAGTGACACATGGGCTCTGACTGACGTGAAAGTGATCAATGAAGTCTGATTGATGTGAGAGTGATACATGGAGTCTGATTGATGTGAGAGTGATACATGGGCTCTGTCTGATGTGAGAGTGATACATGGAGTCTGACTAATTTGAGAGTGATACATGCGGTCTGACTGATGTGAGAGTGATACATGGAGTCTGACTGATGTGAGAGTGATACATGGAGTCTGATTGATGTGAGAGTGATACATGGTCTCTGACTTTTGTGAGAGTGATACATGGAGTCTGACTGATGTGAGAGTGATACATGGAGTCTGACTGATGTGAGAGTGATACATCGGGTCTGACTGATGTGAGAGTGATACATGGGCTCTGACTAACGTGAGAGTGATAAATTAAGTCTGACTGATGTGAGAGTGATACATGGGGTCTGACTAATGTGAGAGTGATACATGGGGTCTGACTGACGTGAGAGTGATACATGGGGTTTGACTGATGTGAGAGTGATACATGGGCTCTGACTGATGTGAGAGTGATACATGGGCTCTGACTGATGTGAGAGTGATACATGGGCCCTGACTGATGTGAGAGTAATACATAGGCACTGATTGATGTGAGAGTGATACATAGGCTCACACTGATGCGAGAGTGATACATGGGGTCTGATTGATGTGAGAGTGAGACATGGGCTCTGACTGATGTGAGAGTGATACATGGAGTCTGACTGATGTGAGAGTGATACATGAGGTCTGATTAATGCGAGAGTGATACATGGGGTCTGACCTGAGGTGAGAGTGATACATGGGCTCTGACTTGAGGTGAGAGTGATACATGGGCTCTGACTGATGTGAGAGTGATACATGGGGTCTGACTAATGTGAGAGTGATACATGGAGTCTGACTGATGTGAGAGTGATACATGGAGTCTGATTGATGTGAGAGTGATACATGGGCTCTGACTGATGTGAGAGTGATACGTGGGCTCTGACTGATGTGAGAATGATACATGGGGTCTGACTGATGTGAGAGTGATACATGGAGTCTGACTGATGTGAGAGTAATACATGGGCTCTGATTGATGTGAGAGTGATACATAGGCTCTGACTGATGTGAGAGTGATACATGGGGTCTGATTGATGTGAGAGTGATACATGGGCTCATTGATGTGAGTGATACATGGGCTCTGACTGATGTGAGAGTGATGCATGGGCTCTGACTGATGTGAGAGTGATACATGGGCTCTGACGGATGTGAGAGTGATACATGGGCTCTGACTGATGTGAGAGTGATACATGGGCCCTGACTGATGTGAGAGTAATACATGGGCCTTGACTGATGTGAGAGTAAGACATGGGCTCTGATTGATGTGAGAGTGATACATGGGGTCTGACTGATGTGCGAGTGATACATGGTCTCTGACAGATGTGAGCGTGATACATGGTCTCTGACTGATGTGAGAGTGATACATTGGCTCTGACTGATGTGAGTGTGATACATGAGGTCTGATTGATGTGAGTGTGATACATGGGGTCTGACTGAGGTGAGAGTGATACATGGGCTCTGACTGATGCGAGAGTGATACATGGGGTCTGACTAATGTGAGTGTGAAACAAGGGTTCTGACTGACGTGAGAGTGATACATGGGGTCTGACTCATGTGAGAGTGATACATGGAGTCTGACTGATGTGAGAGTGATACATAGAGTCAGACTGATGTGAGAGTGATACATGGGCTCTGACTGATGTGAGAGTGATACATGGGGTCTGACTGATGTGAGAGTGATACATGGAGTCTGATTGATTTAAGAGTGATGCATGGAGTCTGACTAATGTGAGAGTGATACATGGAGTCAGTTTAATGTGAGAGTGATTCATGGGGTCTGACTGATGTGAGAATGATACATGGGCTCTGACTGATGTGAGAGTGATATATGTGGTCTGACTGATGTGAGAGTGATACATGAGCTCTAACTGATGTGAGAGTGATACATGGGGTCTGACTGATGTGAGAGGGAAACATGGGGTCTGACTAATGTGAGAGTGATACATGGGGTCTGACTAATGTGAGAGTGATACATGAAGTATGACTGACGTGAGAGTGATACATGGGGTCTGATTGATGTGAGAGTGATACATGGAGTCTGACTAATGTGACAGTGATACATGGAGTCTGATGATGTGAGAGTGAGACATGGAGTCTGACTGATGTGAGAGTGATACATGGGGTCTGACTAATGTGAGAGTGATACATGAAGTCTGACTGACGTGAGAGTGATACATGGGGTCTGATTGATGTGAGAGTGATACATGGAGTCTGACTAATGTGACAGTGATACATGGGGTCTGATTGATGTGAGAGTGATACATGGGCTCATTGATGTGAGTGATACATGGGTTCTCACTGACGTGAGAGTGATACATGGGCCCTGACTGATGTGAGAGTAATACATGGGCTCTGATTGATGTGAGAGTGATACATGGGGTCTGACTAATGTGCGAGTGATACATGGGCTCTGATTGATGTGAGAGTGATACATGGGCTCTGACTGACGTGAGAGTGATACATGGGCTCTGACTAATGTGAGAGTGATACATGGATTCTGATTGATCTGAGAGTGATACATGGGTTCTGACTGACGTGAGAGTGATGCATGTGCCCTGATTGATGTGAGAGTAATACATCGGCTCTGATTGATGTGAGAGTGATACATAGGCTCGGACTGATGTGAGAGTGATACATGGGGTCTGATTGAAGTGAGAGTGATACATGGGCCCTGACTGATGTGAGAGTAATACATGGGCTCTGATTGATGTGAGAGTGATACATAGGCTCAGACTGATGCGAGAGTGATACATGGGGTCTGATTGATGTGAGAGTGATACATGGGCTCATTGATGTGAGTGATACATGGGCTCCGACTGATGTGAGAGTAATACATGGGCTCTGACAGATGTGAGAGTGATACATGGTCTCTGACTGATGTGAGAGTGATATGTGGGGCCTGAATGATGTGAGAGTGATACATGGGTTCTGACAGATGTGAGAGTGAGACATGGGCCCTGACTGATGTGAGAGTAATGCATAGGCTCTCATTGATGTGAGAGTGATACACGGGGTCTGACTGATGTGAGAGTGATACATAGGCTCTGACTGATGTGAGAGTGATACATGGGCTCTGATTGATGTGAGAGTGATACATGGAGTCTGATTGATGTGAGAGTGTCACATGGGCTCTGATTGATGTGAGAGTGATACATGGGGTCTGACTGATGTGCGAGTGATACATGGGCTCTGACAGATGTGAGAGTGATACATGGGCTCTGATTGATGTGAGAGTGATACATGGGGTCTGACTGATGTGAGAGTGATACATGGGCTCTGTCTGATGTGAGAGTGATACATGGAGTCTGATTGATGTGAGAGTGATACATGGGCTCTGACTGACGTGAAAGTGATAAATGAAGTCTGATTGATGTGAGAATGATACATGGAGTCTGATTGATGTGAGAGTGATACATGGGCTCTGTCTGATGTGAGAGTGATACATGGAGTCTGACTAATTTGAGAGTGATACATGCGGTCTGACTGATGTGAGAGTGATACATGGAGTCTGATTGATGTGAGAGTGATACATGGAGTCTGACTGATGTGAGAGTGATACATGGAGTCTGATTGATGTGAGAGTGATACATGGTCTCTGACTTTTGTGAGAGTGATACATGGAGTCTGACTGATGTGAGAGTGATACATGGAGTCTGATTGATGTGAGAGTGATACATGGGTTCTGACAGATGTGAGAGTGATACTTGGGCCCTGACTGATGTGAGAGTAATGCATAGGCTCTCATTGATGTGAGAGTGATACACGGGGTCTGACTGATGTGAGAGTGATACATAGGCTCTGACTGATGTGAGAGTGATACATCGGGTCAGACTGATGTGAGAGTGATACATGGGCTCTGACTAACGTGAGAGTGATAAATTAAGTCTGACTGATGTGAGAGTGATACATGGGGTCTGACTAATGTGAGAGTGATACATGGAGTCTGATTGATGTGAGAGTGATACATGGTCTCTGACTTTTGTGAGAGTGATACATGGAGTCTGACTGATGTGAGAGTGATACATGGGTTCTGACAGACGTGAGAGTGATACTTGGGCCCTGACTGATGTGAGAGTAATGCATAGGCTCTCATTGATGTGAGAGTGATACATGCGCCCTGACTGATGTGAGAGTAATACATCGGCTCTCATTGATGTGAGAGTGATACATGGGCCCTGACTGATGTGAGAATGATACATAGGCTCTGACTGATGTGAGAGTGATACATGGGGTCTGATTGATGTGAGAGTGATACATGGGCTCATTGATGTGAGTGATACATGGGTTCTGAGTGACGTGAAAGTGACACATGGGCCCTGATTGATGTGAGAGTAATACATGGGCTCTGATTGATGTGAGAGTGATACAAAAGGTCTGATTGATGTGAGAGTGATACATGGGGTCTGACTGATGTGCGAGTGATACATGGGCTCTGACAGATGTGAGAATGATACATGGGCTCTGACTGATGTGAGAGTGATACATCGGGTCTGACTGATGTGAGAGTGATACATGGGCTCTGACTAACGTGAGAGTGATAAATTAAGTCTGACTGATGTGAGAGTGATACATGGGGTCTGACTAATGTGAGAGTGATACATGGGGTCTGACTGACGTGAGAGTGATACATGGGGTCTGACTGATGTGAGAGTGATACATGGGCTCTGACTGATGTGAGAGTGATACATGGGCTCTGACTGATGTGAGAGTGATACATGGGCCCTGACTGATGTGAGAGTAATACATGGGCACTGATTGATGTGAGAGTGATACATCGGCTCACACTGATGCGAGAGTGATACATGGGGTCTGATTGATGTGAGAGTGAGACATGGGCTCTGACTGATGTGAGAGTGATACATGGAGTCTGACTGATGTGAGAGTGATACATGAGGTCTGATTAATGCGAGAGTGATACATGGGGTCTGACTTGAGGTGAGAGTGATACATGGGCTCTGACTTGAGGTGAGAGTGATACATGGGCTCTGACTGATGTGAGAGTGATACATGGGGTTTGACTAATGTGAGAGTGATACATGGAGTCTGACTGATGTGAGAGTGATACATGGAGTCTGATTGATGTGAGAGTGATGCATGGAGTCTGACTAATGTGAGAGTGATACATGGGCTCTGACTGATGTGAGAGTGATACATGGGGTCTGACTGATGTGAGAGTGATACATGGGGACTGACTAATGTGAGAATGATACATGGGGTCTGACTGATGTGAGAGTGATACGTGGGCTCTGACTGATGTGAGAATGATACATAGGCTCTGACTGATGTGAGAGTGATACATGGGGTCTGATTGATGTGAGAGTGATACATGGGCTCATTGATGTGAGTGATACATGGGCTCTGACTGATGTGAGAGTGATGCATGGGCTCTGACTGATGTGAGAGTGATACATGGGCTCTGACAGATGTGAGAGTGATACATGGGCTCTGACTGATGTGAGAGTGATACATGGGCCCTGACTGATGTGAGAGTAATACATGGGCCTTTACTGATGTGAGAGTAAGACATGGGCTCTGATTGATGTGAGAGTGATACATGGGGTCTGACTGATGTGCGAGTGATACATGGTCTCTGACAGATGTGAGCGTGATACATGGTCTCTGACTGATGTGAGAGTGATACATTGGCTCTGACTGATGTGAGTGTGATACATGAGGTCTGATTGATGTGAGTGTGATACATGGTGTCTGACTGAGGTGAGAGTGATACATGGGCTCTGACTGATGTGAGAGTGATACATGGGGTCTGACTAATGTGAGTGTGAAACATGGGTTCTGACTGACGTGAGAGTGATACATGGGGTCTGACTCATGTGAGAGTGATACATGGAGTCTGACTGATGTGAGAGTGATACATAGAGTCAGACTGATGTGAGATTGATACATGGGCTCTGACTGATGTGAGAGTGATACATGGGGTCTGACTGATGTGAGAGTGATACATGGAGTCTGATTGATTTAAGAGTGATGCATGGAGTCTGACTAATGTGAGAGTGATACATGGAGTCAGTTTAATGTGAGAGTGATTCATGGGGTCTGACTGATGTGAGAATGAAACATGGGCTCTGACTGATGTGAGAGTGATACATGTGGTCTGACTGATGTGAGAGTGATACATGAGCTCTAACTGATGTGAGAGTGATACATGGGGTCTGACTGATGTGAGAGGGAAACATGGGGTCTGACTAATGTGAGAGTGATACATGGGGTCTGACTAATGTGAGAGTGATACATGAAGTATGACTGACGTGAGAGTGATACATGGGGTCTGATTGATGTGAGAGTGATACATGGAGTCTGACTAATGTGACAGTGATACATGGAGTCTGATGATGTGAGAGTGAGACATGGAGTCTGACTGATGTGAGAGTGATACATGGGGTCTGACTAATGTGAGAGTGATACATGAAGTCTGACTGACGTGAGAGTGATACATGGGGTCTGATTGATGTGAGAGTGATACATGGGCTCATTGATGTGAGTGATACATGGGTTCTGACTGACGTGAGAGTGATACATGGGCCCTGACTGATGTGAGAGTAATACATGGGCTCTGATTGATGTGAGAGTGATACATGGGGTCTGACTAATGTGCGAGTGATACATGGGCTCTGATTGATGTGAGAGTGATACATGGGCTCTGACTGACGTGAGAGTGATACATGGGCTCTGACTAATGTGAGAGTGATACATGGATTCTGATTGATCTGAGAGTGATACATGGGTTCTGACTGACGTGAGAGTGATACATGTGCCCTGATTGATGTGAGAGTAATACATCGGCTCTGATTGATGTGAGAGTGATACATAGGCTCTGACTGATGTGAGAGTGATACATGGGGTCTGATTGATGTGAGAGTGATACATGGGCCCTGACTGATGTGAGAGTAATACATGGGCTCTGATTGATGTGAGAGTGATACATAGGCTCAGACTGATGCGAGAGTGATACATGGGGTCTGATTGATGTGAGAGTGATACATGGGCTCATTGATGTGAGTGATACATGGGCTCCGACTGATGTGAGAGTAATACATGGGCTCTGACAGATGTGAGAGTGATACATGGTCTCTGACTGATGTGAGAGTGATACATGGGGTCTGAATGATGTGAGAGTGATACATGGGTTCTGACAGACGTGAGAGTGAGACATGGGCCCTGACTGATGTGAGATTAATGCATAGGCTCTCATTGATGTGAGAGTGATACACGGGGTCTGACTGATGTGAGAGTGATACATAGGCTCTGACTGATGTGAGAGTGATACATGGGCTCTGACAGATGTGAGAGTGATACATGGGCTCTGATTGATGTGAGAGTGATACATGGGGTCTGACTGATGTGAGAGTGATACATGGGCTCTGTCTGATGTGAGAGTGATACATGGGCTCTGACAGATGTGAGAGTGATACATGGGCTCTAATTGATGTGAGAGTGATACATGGGGTCTGACTGATGTGAGAGTGATACATGGGCTCTGTCTGATGTGAGAGTGATACATGGAGTCTGATTGATGTGAGAGTGATACATGGGCTCTGACTGACGTGAAAGTGATAAATGAAGTCTGATTGATGTGAGAGTGATACATGGAGTCTGATTGATGTGAGAGTGATACATGGGCTCTGTCTGATGTGAGAGTGATACATGGAGTCTGACTAATTTGAGAGTGATACATGCGGTCTGACTGATGTGAGAGTGATACATGGAGTCTGACTGATGAGAGTGATACATGGAGTCTGACTGTTGTGAGAGTGATACATGGAGTCTGATTGATTTGAGAGTGATACATGGTCTCTGACTTTTGTGAGAGTGATACATGGAGTCTGACTGATGTGAGAGTGATACATGGAGTCTGACTGATGTGAGAGTGATACATCGGGTCTGACTGATGTGAGAGTGATACATGGGCTCTGACTAACGTGAGAGTGATAAATTAAGTCTGACTGATCTGAGAGTGATACATGGGGTCTGACTAATGTGAGAGTGATACATGGGGTCTGACTGACGTGAGAGTGATACATGGGGTTTGACTGATGTGAGAGTGATACATGGGCTCTGACTGATGTGAGAGTGATACATGGGCTCTGACTGATGTGAGAGTGATACATGGGCCCTGACTGATGTGAGAGTAATACATAGGCACTGATTGATGTGAGAGTGATACATAGGCTCACACTGATGCGAGAGTGATACATGGGGTCTGATTGATGTGAGAGTAAGACATGGGCTCTGACTGATGTGAGAGTGATACATGGAGTCTGACTGATGTGAGAGTGATACATGAGGTCTGATTAATGCGAGAGTGATACATGGGGTCTGACCTGAGGTGAGAGTGATACATGGGCTCTGACTTGAGGTGAGAGTGATACATGGGCTCTGACTGATGTGAGAGTGATACATGGGGTCTGACTAATGTGAGAGTGATACATGGAGTCTGACTGATGTGAGAGTGATACATGGAGTCTGATTGATGTGAGAGTGATACATGAGCTCTGACTGATGTGAGAGTGATACGTGGGCTCTGACTGATGTGAGAATGATACATGGGGTCTGACTGATGTGGGAGTGATACATGGAGTCTGACTGATGTGAGAGTAATACATGGGCTCTGATTGTTGTGAGAGTGATACATAGGCTCTGACTGATGTGAGAGTGATACATGGGGTCTGATTGATGTGAGAGTGATACATGGGCTCATTGATGTGAGTGATACATGGGCTCTGACTGATGTGAGAGTGATGCATGGGCTCTGACTGATGTGAGAGTGATTCATGGGCTCTGACGGATGTGAGAGTGATACATGGGCTCTGACTGATGTGAGAGTGATACATGGGCCCTGACTGATGTGAGAGTAATACATGGGCCTTGACTGATGTGAGAGTAAGACATGGGCTCTGATTGATGTGAGAGTGATACATGGGGTCTGACTGATGTGCGAGTGATACATGGTCTCTGACAGATGTGAGCGTGATACATGGTCTCTGACTGATGTGAGAGTGATACATTGGCTCTGACTGATGTGAGTGTGATACATGAGGTCTGATTGATGTGAGTGTGATACATGGGGTCTGACTGAGGTGAGAGTGATACATGGGCTCTGACTGATGTGAGAGTGATACATGGGGTCTGACTAATGTGAGTGTGAAACATGGGTTCTGACTGACGTGAGAGTGATACATGGGGTCTGACTCATGTGAGAGTGATACATGGAGTCTGACTGATGTGAGAGTGATACATAGAGTCAGACTGATGTGAGAGTGATACATGGGCTCTGACTGATGTGAGAGTGATACATGGGGTCTGACTGATGTGAGAGTGATACATGGAGTCTGATTGATTTAAGAGTGATGCATGAAGTCTGACTAATGTGAGAGTGATACATGGAGTCAGTTTAATGTGAGAGTGATTCATGGGGTCTGACTGATGTGAGAGTGATACATGGAGTCTGACTAATGTGACAGTGATACATGGGGTCTGATTGATGTGAGAGTGATACATGGGCTCATTGATGTGAGTGATACATGGGTTCTGACTGATGTGAGAGTGATACATGTGGTCTGACTGATGTGAGAGTGATACATGAGCTCTAACTGATGTGAGAGTGATACATGGGGTCTGACTGATGTGAGAGGGAAACATGGGGTCTGACTAATGTGAGAGTGATACATGGGGTCTGACTAATGTGAGAGTGATACATGAAGTATGACTGACGTGAGAGTGATACATGGGGTCTGATTGATGTGAGAGTGATACATGGAGTCTGACTAATGTGACAGTGATACATGGAGTCTGATGATGTGAGAGTGAGACATGGAGTCTGACTGATGTGAGAGTGATACATGGGGTCTGACTAATGTGAGAGTGATACATGAAGTCTGACTGACGTGAGAGTGATACATGGGGTCTGATTGATGTGAGAGTGATACATGGAGTCTGACTAATGTGACAGTGATACATGGGGTCTGATTGATGTGAGAGTGATACATGGGCTCATTGATGTGAGTGATTCATGGGTTCTGACTGACGTGAGAGTGATACATGGGCCCTGACTGATGTGAGAGTAATACATGGGCTCTGATTGATGTGAGAGTGATACATGGGGTCTGACTAATGTGCGAGTGATACATGGGCTCTGATTGATGTGAGAGTGATACATGGGCTCTGACTGACGTGAGAGTGATACATGGGCTCTGACTAATGTGAGAGTGATAGATGGATTCTGATTGATCTGAGAGTGATACATGGGTTCTGACTGATGTGAGAGTGATACATGTGCCCTGATTGATGTGTGAGTAATACATCGGCTCTGATTGATGTGAGAGTGATACATAAGCTCTGACTGATGTGAGAGTGATACATGGGGTCTGATTGATGTGAGAGTGATACATGGGCCCTGACTGATGTGAGAGTAATACATCGGCTCTGATTGATGTGAGAGTGATACATAGGCTCAGACTGATGCGAGAATGATACATGGGGTCTGATTGATGTGAGAGTGATACATGGGCTCATTGATGTGAGTGATACATGGGCTCCGACTGATGTGAGAGTAATACATGGGCTCTGACAGATGTGAGAGTGATACATGGTCTCTGACTGATGTGAGAGTGATACATGGGGTCTGAATGATGTGAGAGTGATACATGGGTTCTGACAGACGTGAGAGTGAGACATGGGCCCTGACTGATGTGAGAGTAATGCATAGGCTCTCATTGATGTGAGAGTGATACACGGGGTCTGACTGATGTGAGAGTGATACATAGGCTCTGACTGATGTGAGAGTGATACATGGGCTCTGACAGATGTGAGAGTGATACATGGGCTCTGATTGATGTGAGAGTGATACATGGGGTCTGACTGATGTGAGAGTGATACATGGGCTCTGTCTGATGTGAGAGTGATACATGGGCTCTGACAGATGTGAGAGTGATACATGGGCTCTGATTGATGTGAGAGTGATACATGGGGTCTGACTGATGTGAGAGTGATACATGGGCACTGCCTGATGTGAGAGTGATACATGGAGTCTGATTGATGTGAGAGTGATACATGGAGTCTGATTGATGTGAGAGTGTCACATGGGCTCTGATTGATGTGAGAGTGATACATGGGGTCTGACTGATGTGCGAGTGATACATGGGCTCTGACAGATATTGGAGTGATACATGGGCTCTGATTGATGTGAGAGTGATACATGGGGTCTGACTGATGTGAGAGTGATACATGGGCTCTGTCTGATGTGAGAGTGATACATGGAGTCTGATTGATGTGAGAGTGATACATGGGCTCTGACTGACGTGAAAGTGATAAATGAAGTCTGATTGATGTGAGAGTGATACATGGAGTCTGATTGATGTGAGAGTGATACATGGGCTCTGTCTGATGTGAGAGTGATACATGGAGTCTGACTAATTTGAGAGTGATACATGCGGTCTGACTGATGTGAGAGTGATACATGGAGTCTGATTGATGAGAGTGATACATGGAGTCTGACTGATGTGAGAGTGATACATGGAGTCTGATTGATGTGAGAGTGATACATGGTCTCTGACTTTTGTGAGAGTGATACATGGAGTCTGACTGATGTGAGAGTGATACATGGAGTCTGACTGATGTGAGAGTGATACATCGGGTCTGACTGATGTGAGAGTGATACATGGGCTCTGACTAACGTGAGAGTGATAAATTAAGTCTGACTGATGTGAGAGTGATACATGGGGTCTGACTAATGTGAGAGTGATACATGGGGTCTGACTGACGTGAGAGTGATACATGGGGTTTGACTGATGTGAGAGTGATGCATGGAGTCTGACTAATGTGAGAGTGATACATGGGCTCTGACTGATGTGAGAGTGATACATGGGGTCTGACTGATGTGAGAGTGATACATGGGGACTGACTAATGTGAGAATGATACATGGGGTCTGACTGATGTGAGAGTGATACGTGGGCTCTGACTGATGTGAGAATGATACATGGGGTCTGACTGATGTGAGAGTGATACATGGAGTCTGACTAATGTGAGAGTGATACATGGAGTCTGATTGATGTGAGAGTGATACATGGGCTCTGACTGATGTGAGAGTGATACGTGGGCTCTGACTGATGTGAGAATGATACATGGGGTCTGACTGATGTGAGAGTGATACATGGAGTCTGACTGATGTGAGAGTAATACATGGGCTCTGATTGATGTGAGAGTGATACATAGGCTCTGACTGATGTGAGAGTGATACATGGGGTCTGATTGATGTGAGAGTGATACATGGGCTCATTGATGTGAGTGATACATGGGCTCTGACTGATGTGAGAGTGATGCATGGGCTCTGACTGATGTGAGAGTGATACATGGGCTCTGACGGATGTGAGAGTGATACATGGGCTCTGACTGATGTGAGAGTGATACATGGGCCCTGACTGATGTGAGAGTAATACATGGGCCTTGACTGATGTGAGAGTAAGACATGGGCTCTGATTGATGTGAGAGTGATACATGGGGTCTGACTGATGTGCGAGTGATACATGGTCTCTGACAGATGTGAGAGTGATACATGGTCTCTGACTGATGTGAGAGTGATACATTGGCTCTGACTGATGTGAGAGTGATACATGAGGTCTGATTGATGTGAGTGTGATACATGGGGTCTAACTGAGGTGAGAGTGATACATGGGCTCTGACTGATGTGAGAGTGATACATGGGATCTGACTAATGTGAGTGTGAAACATGGGTTCTGACTGACGTGAGAGTGATACATGGGGTCTGACTCATGTGAGAGTGATACATGGAGTCTGACTGATGTGAGAGTGATACATAGAGTCAGACTGATGTGAGAGTGATACATGGGCTCTGACTGATGTGAGAGTGATACGTGGGGTCTGACTGATGTGAGAGTGATACATGGAGTCTGATTGATTTAAGAGTGATGCATGGAGTCTGACTAATGTGAGAGTGATACATGGAGTCAGTTTAATGTGAGAGTGATTCATGGGGTCTGACTGATGTGAGAATGATACATGGGCTCTGACTGATGTGAGAGTGATACATGTGGTCTGACTGATGTGAGAGTGATACATGAGCTCTAACTGATGTGAGAGTGACACATGGGGTCTGACTGATGTGAGAGGGAAACATGGGGTCTGACTAATGTGAGAGTGATACATGGGGTCTGACTAATGTGAGAGTCATACATGAAGTATGACTGACGTGAGAGTGATACATGGGGTCTGATTGATGTGAGAGTGATACATGGAGTCTGACTAATGTGACAGTGATACATGGAGTCTGATGATGTGAGAGTGAGACATGGAGTCTGATTGATGTGAGAGTGATACATGGTCTCTGACTTTTGTGAGAGTGATACATGGAGTCTGACTGATGTGAGAGTGATACATGGAGTCTGACTGATGTGAGAGTGATACATCGGGTCTGACTGATGTGAGAGTGATACATGGGCTCTGACTAACGTGAGAGTGATAAATTAAGTCTGACTGATGTGAGAGTGATACATGGGGTCTGACTAATGTGAGAGTGATACATGGGGTCTGACTGACGTGAGAGTGATACATGGGGTCTGACTGATGTGAGAGTGATACATGGGCTCTGACTGATGTGAGAGTGATACATGGGCTCTGACTGATGTGAGAGTGATACATGGGCCCTGACTGATGTGAGAGTAATACATAGGCACTGATTGATGTGAGAGTCATACATAGGCTCACACTGATGCGAGAGTGATACATGGGGTCTGATTGATGTGAGAGTGAGACATGGGCTCTGACTGATGTGAGAGTGATACATGGAGTCTGACTGATGTGAGAGTGATACATGAGGTCTGATTAATGCGAGAGTGATACATGGGGTCTGACTTGAGGTGAGAGTGATACATGGGCTCTGACTGATGTGAGAGTGATACATGGGGTCTGACTGATGTGAGAGTGATACATGGGGACTGACTAATGTGAGAATGATAAATGGGGTCTGACTGATGTGAGAGTGATACGTGGGCTCTGACTGATGTGAGAATGATACATGGGGTCTGACTGATGTGAGAGTGATACATGGAGTCTGACTAATGTGAGAGTGATACATGGAGTCTGATTGATGTGAGAGTGATACATGGGCTCTGACTGATGTGAGAGTGATACGTGGGCTCTGACTGATGTGAGAATGATACATGGGGTCTGACTGATGTGAGAGTGATACATGGAGTCTGACTGATGTGAGAGTAATACATGGGCTCTGATTGATGTGAGAGTGATACATAGGCTCTGACTGATGTGAGAGTGATACATGGGGTCTGATTGATGTGAGAGTGATACATGGGCTCATTGATGTGAGTGATACATGGGCTCTGACTGATGTGAGAGTGATGCATGGGCTCTGACTGATGTGAGAGTGATACATGGGCTCTGGCGGATGTGAGAGTGATACATGGGCTCTGACTGATGTGAGAGTGATACATGGGCCCTGACTGATGTGAGAGTAATACATGGGCCTTGACTGATGTGAGAGTAAGACATGGGCTCTGATTGATGTGAGAGTGATACATGGGGTCTGACTGATGTGCGAGTGATACATGGTCTCTGACAGATGTGAGAGTGATACATGGTCTCTGACTGATGTAAGAGTGATACATGGGCTCTGACTGATGTGAGAGTGATACATGAGGTCTGATTGATGTGAGTGTGATACATGGGGTCTAACTGAGGTGAGAGTGATACATGGGCTCTGACTGATGTGAGAGTGATACATGGGGTCTGACTAATGTGAGTGTGAAACATGGGTTCTGACTGACGTGAGAGTGATACATGGGGTCTGACTCATGTGAGAGTGATACATGGAGTCTGACTGATGTGAGAGTGATACATAGAGTCAGACTGATGTGAGAGTGATACATGGGCTCTGACTGATGTGAGAGTGATACATGGGGTCTGACTGATGTGAGAGTGATACATGGAGTCTGATTGATTTAAGAGTGATGCATGGAGTCTGACTAATGTGAGAGTGATACATGGAGTCAGTTTAATGTGAGAGTGATTCATGGGGTCTGACTGATGTGAGAATGATACATGGGCTCTGACTGATGTGAGAGTGATACATGTGGTCTGACTGATGTGAGAGTGATACATGAGCTCTAACTGATGTGAGAGTGATACATGGGGTCTGACTGATGTGAGAGGGAAACATGGGGTCTGACTAATGTGAGAGTGATACATGGGGTCTGACTAATGTGAGAGTGATACATGAAGTATGACTGACGTGAGAGTGATACATGGGGTCTGATTGATGTGAGAGTGATACATGGAGTCTGACTAATGTGACAGTGATACATGGAGTCTGATGATGTGAGAGTGAGACATGGAGTCTGACTGATGTGAGAGTGATACATGGGGTCTGACTAATGTGAGAGTGATACATGAAGTCTGACTGACGTGAGAGTGATACATGGGGTCTGACTGATGTGAGAGCAATACATGGGGTCTGATTGATGTGAGAGTGATACATGGGGTCTGACTAATGTGCGAGTGATACATGGGCTCTGATTGATGTGAGAGTGATACATGGGCTCTGACTGACGTGAGAGTGATACATGGGCTCTGACTAATGTGAGAGTGATACATGGATTCTGATTGATCTGAGAGTGATACATGGGTTCTGACTGACGTGAGAGTGATACATGTGCCCTGATTGATGTGAGAGTAATACATCGGCTCTGATTGATGTGAGAGTGATACATAGGCTCTGACTGATGTGAGAGTGATACATGGGGTCTGATTGATGTGAGAGTGATACATGGGCCCTGACTGATGTGAGAGTAATACATGGGCTCTGATTGATGTGAGAGTGATACATAGGCTCAGACTGATGCGAGAGTGATACATGGGGTCTGATTGATGTGAGAGTGATACATGGGCTCATTGATGTGAGTGATACATGGGCTCCGACTGATGTGAGAGTAATACATGGGCTCTGACAGATGTGAGAGTGATACATGGTCTCTGACTGATGTGAGAGTGATACATGGGGTCTGAATGATGTGAGAGTGATACATGGGTTCTGACAGACGTGAGAGTGAGACATGGGCCCTGACTGATGTGAGAGTAATGCATAGGCTCTCATTGATGTGAGAGTGATACACGGGGTCTGACTGATGTGAGAGTGATACATAGGCTCTGACTGATGTGTGAGTGATACATGGGCTCTGACAGATGTGAGAGTGATACATGGGCTCTGATTGATGTGAGAGTGATACATGGGGTCTGACTGATGTGAGAGTGATACATGGGCTCTGTCTGATGTGAGAGTGATACATGGGCTCTGACAGATGTGAGAGTGATACATGGGCTCTGATTGATGTGAGAGTGATACATGGGGTCTGATTGATGTGAGAGTGATACATGGAGTCTGATTGATGTGAGAGTGTCACATGGGCTCTGATTGATGTGAGAGTGATACATGGGGTCTGACTGATGTGCGAGTGATACATGGGCTCTGACAGATGTGAGAGTGATACATGGGCTCTGATTGATGTGAGAGTGATACATGGGGTCTGACTGATGTGAGAGTGATACATGGGCTCTGTCTGATGTGAGAGTGATACATGGAGTCTGATTGATGTGAGAGTGATACATGGGCTCTGACTGACGTGAAAGTGATCAATGAAGTCTGATTGATGTGAGAGTGATACATGGAGTCTGATTGATGTGAGAGTGATACATGGGCTCTGTCTGATGTGAGAGTGATACATGGAGTCTGACTAATTTGAGAGTGATACATGCGGTCTGACTGATGTGAGAGTGATACATGGAGTCTGATTGATGTGAGAGTGATACATGGAGTCTGACTGATGTGAGAGTGATACATGGAGTCTGATTGATGTGAGAGTGATACATGGTCTCTGACTTTTGTGAGAGTGATACATGGAGTCTGACTGATGTGAGAGTGATGCATGGAGTCTGATTGATGTGAGAGTGATACATGGGTTCTGACAGACGTGAGAGTGATACTTGGGCCCTGACTGATGTGAGAGTAATGCATCGGCTCTCATTGATGTGAGCGTGATACATGGGCCCTGACTGATGTGAGAATGATACATAAGCTCTGACTGATGTGAGAGTGATACATGGGGTCTGATTGATGTGAGAGTGATACATGGGCTCATTGATGTGAGTGATACATGGGTTCTGAGTGACGTGAGAGTGATACTTGGGCCCTGACTGATGTGAGAGTAATGCATAGGCTCTCATTGATGTGAGAGTGATACACGGGGTCTGACTGATGTGAGAGTGATACATAGGCTCTGACTGATGTGAGAATGATACATAGGCTCTGACTGATGTGAGAGTGATACATGGGGTCTGATTGATGTGAGAGTGATACATGGGCTCATTGATGTGAGTGATACATGGGTTCTGAGTGACGTGAAAGTGACACATGGGCCCTGATTGATGTGAGAGTGATACATGGGGTCTGACTGATGTGCGAGTGATACATGGGCTCTGACAGATGTGAGAATGATACATGGGCCCTGACTGATGTGAGAGTAATACATGGGCACTGATTGATGTGAGAGTGATACATAGGATCACACTGATGCGAGAGTGATACATGGGGTCTGACTAACGTGAGAGTGATAAATTAAGTCTGACTGATGTGAGAGTGATACATGGGGTCTGACTAATGTGAGAGTGATACATGGGGTCTGACTGACGTGAGAGTGATACATGGGGTCTGACTGATGTGAGAGTGATACATGGGCTCTGACTGATGTGAGAGTGATACATGGGCTCTGACTGATGTGAGAGTGATACATGGGCCCTGACTGATGTGAGAGTAATACATGGGCACTGATTGATGTGAGAGTGATACATAGGCTCACACTGATGCGAGAGTGATACATGGGGTCTGATTGATGGGAGAGTGAGACATGGGCTCTGACTGATGTGAGAGTGATACATGGAGTCTGACTGATGTGAGAGTGATACATGGAGTCTGATTGATGTGAGAGTGATACATGGGCTCTGACTGATGTGAGAGTGATACGTGGGCTCTGACTGATGTGAGAATGATACATGGGGTCTGACTGATGTGAGAGTGATACATGGAGTCTGACTGATGTGAGAGTAATACATGGGCTCTGATTGATGTGAGAGTGATACATAGGCTCTGACTGATGTGAGAGTGATACATGGGGTCTGATTGATGTGAGAGTGATACATGGGCTCATTGATGTGAGTGATACATGGGCTCTGACTGATGTGAGAGTGATGCATGGGCTCTGACTGATGTGAGAGTGATACATGGGCTCTGGCGGATGTGAGAGTGATACATGGGCTCTGACTGATGTGAGAGTGATACATGGGCCCTGACTGATGTGAGAGTAATACATGGGCCTTGACTGATGTGAGAGTAAGACATGGGCTCTGATTGATGTGAGAGTGATACATGGGGTCTGACTGATGTGCGAGTGATACATGGTCTCTGACAGATGTGAGAGTGATACATGGTCTCTGACTGATGTAAGAGTGATACATGGGCTCTGACTGATGTGAGAGTGATACATGAGGTCTGATTGATGTGAGTGTGATACATGGGGTCTAACTGAGGTGAGAGTGATACATGGGCTCTGACTGATGTGAGAGTGATACATGGGGTCTGACTAATGTGAGTGTGAAACATGGGTTCTGACTGACGTGAGAGTGATACATGGGGTCTGACTCATGTGAGAGTGATACATGGAGTCTGACTGATGTGAGAGTGATACATAGAGTCAGACTGATGTGAGAGTGATACATGGGCTCTGACTGATGTGAGAGTGATACATGGGGTCTGACTGATGTGAGAGTGATACATGGAGTCTGATTGATTTAAGAGTGATGCATGGAGTCTGACTAATGTGAGAGTGATACATGGAGTCAGTTTAATGTGAGAGTGATTCATGGGGTCTGACTGATGTGAGAATGATACATGGGCTCTGACTGATGTGAGAGTGATACATGTGGTCTGACTGATGTGAGAGTGATACATGAGCTCTAACTGATGTGAGAGTGATACATGGGGTCTGACTGATGTGAGAGGGAAACATGGGGTCTGACTAATGTGAGAGTGATACATGGGGTCTGACTAATGTGAGAGTGATACATGAAGTATGACTGACGTGAGAGTGATACATGGGGTCTGATTGATGTGAGAGTGATACATGGAGTCTGACTAATGTGACAGTGATACATGGAGTCTGATGATGTGAGAGTGAGACATGGAGTCTGACTGATGTGAGAGTGATACATGGGGTCTGACTAATGTGAGAGTGATACATGAAGTCTGACTGACGTGAGAGTGATACATGGGGTCTGACTGATGTGAGAGCAATACATGGGGTCTGATTGATGTGAGAGTGATACATGGGGTCTGACTAATGTGCGAGTGATACATGGGCTCTGATTGATGTGAGAGTGATACATGGGCTCTGACTGACGTGAGAGTGATACATGGGCTCTGACTAATGTGAGAGTGATACATGGATTCTGATTGATCTGAGAGTGATACATGGGTTCTGACTGACGTGAGAGTGATACATGTGCCCTGATTGATGTGAGAGTAATACATCGGCTCTGATTGATGTGAGAGTGATACATAGGCTCTGACTGATGTGAGAGTGATACATGGGGTCTGATTGATGTGAGAGTGATACATGGGCCCTGACTGATGTGAGAGTAATACATGGGCTCTGATTGATGTGAGAGTGATACATAGGCTCAGACTGATGCGAGAGTGATACATGGGGTCTGATTGATGTGAGAGTGATACATGGGCTCATTGATGTGAGTGATACATGGGCTCCGACTGATGTGAGAGTAATACATGGGCTCTGACAGATGTGAGAGTGATACATGGTCTCTGACTGATGTGAGAGTGATACATGGGGTCTGAATGATGTGAGAGTGATACATGGGTTCTGACAGACGTGAGAGTGAGACATGGGCCCTGACTGATGTGAGAGTAATGCATAGGCTCTCATTGATGTGAGAGTGATACACGGGGTCTGACTGATGTGAGAGTGATACATAGGCTCTGACTGATGTGTGAGTGATACATGGGCTCTGACAGATGTGAGAGTGATACATGGGCTCTGATTGATGTGAGAGTGATACATGGGGTCTGACTGATGTGAGAGTGATACATGGGCTCTGTCTGATGTGAGAGTGATACATGGGCTCTGACAGATGTGAGAGTGATACATGGGCTCTGATTGATGTGAGAGTGATACATGGGGTCTGATTGATGTGAGAGTGATACATGGAGTCTGATTGATGTGAGAGTGTCACATGGGCTCTGATTGATGTGAGAGTGATACATGGGGTCTGACTGATGTGCGAGTGATACATGGGCTCTGACAGATGTGAGAGTGATACATGGGCTCTGATTGATGTGAGAGTGATACATGGGGTCTGACTGATGTGAGAGTGATACATGGGCTCTGTCTGATGTGAGAGTGATACATGGAGTCTGATTGATGTGAGAGTGATACATGGGCTCTGACTGACGTGAAAGTGATCAATGAAGTCTGATTGATGTGAGAGTGATACATGGAGTCTGATTGATGTGAGAGTGATACATGGGCTCTGTCTGATGTGAGAGTGATACATGGAGTCTGACTAATTTGAGAGTGATACATGCGGTCTGACTGATGTGAGAGTGATACATGGAGTCTGATTGATGTGAGAGTGATACATGGAGTCTGACTGATGTGAGAGTGATACATGGAGTCTGATTGATGTGAGAGTGATACATGGTCTCTGACTTTTGTGAGAGTGATACATGGAGTCTGACTGATGTGAGAGTGATGCATGGAGTCTGATTGATGTGAGAGTGATACATGGGTTCTGACAGACGTGAGAGTGATACTTGGGCCCTGACTGATGTGAGAGTAATGCATCGGCTCTCATTGATGTGAGCGTGATACATGGGCCCTGACTGATGTGAGAATGATACATAAGCTCTGACTGATGTGAGAGTGATACATGGGGTCTGATTGATGTGAGAGTGATACATGGGCTCATTGATGTGAGTGATACATGGGTTCTGAGTGACGTGAGAGTGATACTTGGGCCCTGACTGATGTGAGAGTAATGCATAGGCTCTCATTGATGTGAGAGTGATACACGGGGTCTGACTGATGTGAGAGTGATACATAGGCTCTGACTGATGTGAGAATGATACATAGGCTCTGACTGATGTGAGAGTGATACATGGGGTCTGATTGATGTGAGAGTGATACATGGGCTCATTGATGTGAGTGATACATGGGTTCTGAGTGACGTGAAAGTGACACATGGGCCCTGATTGATGTGAGAGTGATACATGGGGTCTGACTGATGTGCGAGTGATACATGGGCTCTGACAGATGTGAGAATGATACATGGGCCCTGACTGATGTGAGAGTAATACATGGGCACTGATTGATGTGAGAGTGATACATAGGATCACACTGATGCGAGAGTGATACATGGGGTCTGACTAACGTGAGAGTGATAAATTAAGTCTGACTGATGTGAGAGTGATACATGGGGTCTGACTAATGTGAGAGTGATACATGGGGTCTGACTGACGTGAGAGTGATACATGGGGTCTGACTGATGTGAGAGTGATACATGGGCTCTGACTGATGTGAGAGTGATACATGGGCTCTGACTGATGTGAGAGTGATACATGGGCCCTGACTGATGTGAGAGTAATACATGGGCACTGATTGATGTGAGAGTGATACATAGGCTCACACTGATGCGAGAGTGATACATGGGGTCTGATTGATGGGAGAGTGAGACATGGGCTCTGACTGATGTGAGAGTGATACATGGAGTCTGACTGATGTGAGAGTGATACATGAGGTCTGATTAATGCGAGAGTGATACATGGGGTCTGACTTGAGGTGAGAGTGATACATGGGCTCTGACTTGAGGTGAGAGTGATACATGGGCTCTGACTGATGTGAGAGTGATACATGGGGTCTGACTAATGTGACAGTGATACATGGAGTCTGACTGATGTGAGAGTGATACATGGAGTCTGATTGATGTGAGAGTGATGCATGGAGTCTGACTAATGTGAGAGTGATACATGGAGGCTGATTGATGTGAGAGTGATACATGGGCTCTGACTGATGTGAGAGTGATACATGGGGTCTGACTGATGTGAGAGTGATACATGGAGTCTGATTGATGTGAGAGTGATAAATGGAGTCTGACTGATGTGAGAGTGATACATGGAGTCTGATTGATGTGAGAGTGATACATGGTCTCTGACTGATGTGAGAGTTATACATGGAGTATGACTGATGTGAGAGTGATACATGGAGTCTGATTGATGTGAGAGTGATACATGTGTTCTGATAGACGTGAGAGTGATACATGGGCCCTGACTGATGTGAGAGTAATGCATAGGTTCTCATTGATGTGAGAGTGATACACGGGGTCTGACTGATGTGAGAGTGATACATAGGCTCTGACTGATGTGAGAGTGATACATGCGCCCTGACTGATGTGAGGGTAATACATCGGCTCTCATTGATGTGAGAGTGATACATGGGCCCTGACTGATGTGAGAATGATACATAGGCTCTGACTGATGTGAGAGTGATACATGGGGTCTGATTGATGTGAGAGTGATACATGGGCTCATTGATGTGAGTGATACATGGGTTCTGAGTGACGTGAAAGTGATACATGGGCCCTGATTGATGTGAGAGTAATACATGGGCTCTGATTGATGTGAGAGTGAAACAAAAGGTCTGATTGATGTGAGAGTGATACATGGGGTCTGACTGATGTGCGAGTGATACATGGGCTCTGACAGATGTGAGAGTGATACATGGGCTCTGACTGATGTGAGAGTGATACATGGGGTCTGACTGATGTGAGAGTGATACATGGGCTCTGACTAACGTGAGAGTGATAAATGAAGTCTGACTGATGTGAGAGTGATACATGGGGTCTGACTAATTTGAGAGTGATACATGGGTTCTGACTGACGTGAGAGTGATACATGTGGTCTGACTGATGTGAGAATGATACATGGGCTCTGACTGATGTGAGAGTGATACATGGGCTCTGACTGATGTGAGAGTGATACATGGGCCCTGACTGATGTGAGAGTAATACATGGGCTCTGATTGATGTGAGAGTGATACATAGGCTCAGACTGATGCGAGAGTGATACATGGGGTCTGATTGATGTGAGAGTGATACATGGGCTCATTGATGTGAGTGATACATGGCCTCCGACTGATGTGAGAGTGATACATGGGCTCTGACTGATGTGAGAGTGATACATGGGCCCTGACTGATGTGCGAGTGATACATGGGCTCTGACAGATGTGAGAGTGATACATGGTCTCTGACTGATGTGAGAGTGATACATGGGGTCTGACTGATGTGCAAGTGATACATTCGCTCTGACTGATGTGGGAGTGATACATGAGGTCTGATTGATGTGAGTGATACATGGGGTTTGTCTGAGGTGAGAGTGATACATGGGCTCTGACTGATGTGAGAGTGATACATGGGGTCTGACTGATGTGAGAGTGATACATGGGCTCTGACTGATGTGAGAGTGATACATGGGGTCTAATTGATGTGAGAGTGATACATGGAGTCTGATTGATGTGAGAGTGATACATGGGCTCATTGATGTGAGAGTGATACATGGGGTCTGATTGATATGAGAGTGATACATGGAGTCTGATTGATGTGTGAGTGATACATGGGCTCTGACTAATGTGAGAGTGATGCATGGAGTCTGATTGATGTGAGAGTGATACATGGGTTCTGACTGACGTGAAAGTAATACATGGGCTCTGATTGATGTGAGAGTGATACATGGGGTCTGACTGATGTTGAGAGTGATACATGGGGTCTCATTGATGGGAGTCCGATTGATGGGGTCTCATAGATGGGGGTTGATTGATGGGGTCTCATTGATGGGGGTTGATGGATGGATGTGATTGATGGGAATCGTATTGATTGGAATCTGAGATGGAACTGATTGATAGGAATCTAATAAATTGTGCCTAATGGATGGGCATCTCATAGCGTGGGGTTTGATTAAGGAGGTGGCCTTGGAAATAGTGGATGCATTGACAGTCATTTTCCAACATTCCATTGACTCTGGATCAGTTCCGATGGAGTGGAGGGTAGCCAATGTAACCCCACTTTTTAAAAAAGGAGGGAGAGAGAAAACAGGGAATTACAGACCGGTCAGCCTGACATCGGTAGTGGGTAAAATGATGGAATCAATTATTAAGGATGTCATAGCAGTGCATTTGGAAAGAGGTAATATGATAGGTCCAAGTCAGCATGGATTTGTGAAAGGGAAATCATGCTTGACAAATCTTCTGGAATTTTTTGAGGATGTTTCCAATAGAGTGGACAAGGGAGAACCAGTTGATGTGGTATATTTGGACTTTCAGAAGGCTTTCGACAAGGTCCCACACAAGAGATTAATGTGCAAAGTTAAAGCACATGGGATTGGGGGTATTGTGCTGACATGGATTGAGAACTGGTTGTCAGACAGGAAGCAAAGAGTAGGAGTCAATGGGGACTTTTCAGAATGGCAGGCAGTGACTAGTGGGGTACCGCAAGGTTCTGTGCTGGGGCCCCAGCTGTTTACACTGTCCATTAATGATTTAGACGAGGGGATTAAATGTAGTATCTCCAAATTTGCGGATGACACTAAGTTGGGTGGCAGTGTGAGCTGCAAGGAGGATTCTATGAGGCTGCAGAGCGACTTGGATAGGTTAGGTGAGTGGGCAAATGCATGGCAGATGAAGTATAATGTGGATAAATGTGAGGTTATCCACTTTGGTGGTAAAAACAGAGAGACAGACTATTATCTGAATGGTGACAGATTAGGAAAAGGGCAGGTGCAAAGAGTCCTGGGTGTCATGGTACATCAGTCATTGAAGGTTGGCATGCAGGTACAGCAGGCGGTTAAGAAAGCAAATGGCATGTTGGCCTTCATAGCGAGGGGATTTGAGTACAAGGGCAGGGAGGTGTTGCTACAATTGTACAGGGCCTTGGTGAGGCCACACCTGGAGTATTGTGTACAGTTTTGGTCTCCTAACTTGAGGAAGGACATTCTTGCTATTGAGGGAGTGCAGCGAAGGTTCACCAGACTGATTCCCGGGATGGCGGGACTGACCTATCAAGAAAGACTGGATCAACTGGGCTTGTATTCACTGGAGTTCAGAAGAATGAGAGGGGACCTCATAGAAACGTTTAAAATTCTGACGGGGTTGGACAGGTTAGATGCAGGAAGAATGTTCCCAATGTTGGGGAAGTCCAGAACCAGGGGACACAGTCTAAGGATAACGGGGAAGCCATTTAGAACCGAGATGAGGAGGAATTTCTTCACCCAGAGAGTGGTGAACCTGTGGAATTCTCTACCACAGAAAGTTGTTGAGGCCAATTCACTAAATATATTCAAAAAGGAGTTAGATGAAGTCCTTACTACTAGGGGAATCAAGGGGTATGGTGAGAAAGCAGGAATGGGGTACTGAAGTTGCATGTTCAGCCATGAACTCATTGAATGGCGGTGCAGGCTAGAAGGGCCGAATGGCCTACTCCTGCACCTATTTTCTATGTTTCTATGTTTCTAATGGATGTCCCATTGACAGGTATATTGGTCACATCTAATAGATGGGATCTGATTGATGCGGTTTAAATGACATCGCTGTGACTGATCGTTAGTTTCATGGGTGCGTTATTAATGCGGAGCTTATTAATACGTATCTGATATATCGGATTTCTGATTAATGGGGGCTGATACATGTGGTCTGATTGATGATGATAATAATGATGAGGGTTGAACTGATGGAGTCTGGTAGATGAGTGTCTGATTGCTGGGAGTCTGAGCGATGGTGGTTTGATTGATGGGAGTCAGCTTGATGGGGTTCTGACTGACCAGGTGTGATAGATATGGTCTGATTGATGGATGTATGTGGGGGTGATTAGCGGGGCCTGATAGATGTGAATCTGATAGAATGTGACGGATTAATGAGAATTTGGTAGATGAGGTCTCATTGATGAGGGTCTCATTGCTGGGCTGTAATCATAGAAATTATGGCACAGGAGGAGGCCATTGGCCCATCATGTCTGTGCTGGTCGAAAAAGAGCTACCCAGCCTAATTCCACCTTCCAACTCTGGGTCCATAGCCCTGTAGGTTACGGCACTTTAACTGCACATCCAAGTACTTTTTAAATGTGATGAGGGTATCTGCCTCTGCCGTCCTTTCAGGCAGTGAGTTCCAGACCCCACCATCCTCTGAGGGAAGAAATGTTTTGTCCTCTCCTCTCTAATCCATCGACAAACTTCTTTAAATCTATGTCCCCTAGTTATTGACCCCTCTGCTAAGGGAAATAGGTCCTTCCTATCCACTCTATCTAGGCCCCTCATAATTTTATACCCCTCAATTAAATCTCCCCTCAGCCTCCTCTATTCTAAGAATGACTAAAAAATGATTAAGAAAGCGAAGATAGACTATGAAAGTAAACTAGCACGAAATATAAAAACAGATAGCAAGAGTTTCTATCGGTATATAAAAAGGAAAAGAGTGGCTAAAGTAAATGTTGGTCCCTTAGAGGATGAGACCGGGGAATTAGTAATGGGGAGCATGGAGATGGCAGAAACTCTGAACAAATATTTTGTATCAGTCTTTATGGTAGAGGACACAAACAATATTCCAACAATGGATAGTCAAGGGGCTATAGGTGGGGAGGAACTTAACACAATCACAATCACTAAGGAGGTGGTACTCAGTAAGATAATGGGACTAAAGGCAGATAAATCCCCTGGACCTGATGGCTTGCATCCTAGGATCTTAAGAGAAGTAGCAGCAGGGATTGTGGATGCATTGGTTGTAATTTACCAAAATTCCCTGGATTCTGGGGAGGTCCCAGCAGATTGAAAAGCTGCAAATGTAACGCCCCTATTTAAAAAGGAGGCAGACAAAAAGCAGGAAACTATAGACCAGTTAGTCTAACATCTGTGATTGGGAAAATGTTGGAGTCCATTATTAAAGAAGCAGTAGCAGGACATTTGGAAAAGCAAAATTCGGTCAGGCAGAGTCAGCATGGATTTATGAAGGGGAAGTCATTTTTGACAAATTTGCTGGAATTCTTTGAGGATGTAACGAACAGGGTGGATAAAGGGAAACCAGTGGATGTGGTGTATTTGGACTTCCAGAAACCATTTGCCAAGGTGCCACATAAAAGGTTACTGCCCAAGATAAAAGTTCACGGGGTTGGGGGTAATATGAATAGAGGATAGAGGATTGACTAACTAACAGAAAACAGAGAGACAGGATAAATAGTTCATTCTCCGGTTGGCGATCAGTAACTAGTGGGGTACCGCAGGGATCAGTGCTGGGATCCCAACTATTTACAATCTATATTAACAACTTGGAAGAAGGGACTGAGTGTAATGTAGCTAAGTTTGTTGATGATACAAAGATGGGAGAAAAAGCAATGTGTGAGGAGGTCACAAAAAAGCTGCAAAAGGACACAGACAGGCTCAGTGAGTGGGCAAAACTTTGTCAGATGGAGTATAATGTGGGAAAGTGTGAGGTCATGCACTTTGCCAGAAAAAAATCAAAGAGCAAGTTATTATTTAAATGGAGAAAAATTGCAAAGACCTGCAGTACAGCGGGACCTGGGGGTACTTGTACATGAAACACAAAAGGTTAGTATACACGTACAGCAAGTGATCAGGAAGGCCAATGGAATCTTGGCCTTTATTGCAAAGGGGATGGAGTATAAAAGCAGGGAAGTCTTGCTCCAGTTATACAGGGTATTGGTGAGGCCACACCTGGAGTACTGCGTACAGTTTTGGTTTCCATATTTACGAAAGGATACACTTGCTTTGGAGGCAGTTCAGAGAAGGTTCACGAGGTTGATTCCGGAGATGAGGGGGTTAACTTATGAGGAAAGGTTGAGGAGGTTGGGCCTCTACTCATTGGAATTCATAACAATGAGAGGTGATCTTATCGAAACATATAAGATTATGAAGGGGCTTGACAAGGTGGATGCAGAGAGGATGTTTCCACTGATAGGGGAGACTAGAACTATGGGGCATAATCTTAGAATAAGGGGCCACCCATTTAAAACTGAGATGAGGAGGAATTTCTTCTCTCAGAGGGTTGTAAATCTGTGGAATTCACTACCTCAGAGAGCTCTGGAAGTCGGGACATTGAATAAATTTAAGACAGAGATAGACAGTTTCTTAACCGATAAGGGATTATTGGGTTAATGGGAGTAGGCAGGGATCTGAGTCCATGATCGGATCAACCATGATCGTATTAAATGGCGGAGCCGGCTCGAGGGGCCGTATGGCCGACTCCTGCTCCTATTTCTTATGTTCTATTAACCCCAGCCTATCCAATCTTTCCTCATAGCTAATCATGGGCTGTAACCGACGTGGCACTGAAATGGGGTCTGATTAACGAGAATCTGATTGAAGAGGGTCTTTTTTATGGGAATCTCATTAAAGGGGATCTGATCATTGGGGGTTCTATTAGATAGGGTCTGAATGCTGGAGTACTGATTCATGGTTTTCTGATTGATGTGGGTCTGATTGGTGGGGGTCTGATCGCTGAGGTCTGATTGATGGGGGTCTGATTGGTGGGGGTCTGATCGCTGAGGTCTGATTGATGGGAGTCTGAGTGAAGGGGATCTGATAGATGGAGTCTGGTTGATGGGGGTCTCATTGATTGGATTCTGATAGATGTTCATCTGATAGAGGGGGTTCTGATTGATAGCAGTCTGATTGATGGGTGTGTGATTGATATGGTGTGCTGGTCGAGGGTCTGATAGTTGTGGAACTCACAAATGGGGATCTGATAGTTTTGAGTCTGATGCATGAGCTTCTGATTGATGAAGGTGTGATTGCAGGAAGTATGATTGATGGTGGTCTGATTTGGGGGTTCTCATTGATTATGTTCTGATATTTGGGTGTCTGATTGATGGGGGTCTGACAGATGGGCATCTGATTAATCGGGCTCTGAAAGATGGGGCTCTGAAATATGGGGCTCTGATAGATGGCGCTCCAATAGTTATGGGTCTGATAGATGGAAGTGTGATTGATTGGGGTTTCATTGCTGGAAAACTGCTTGATGGGGATCTGATTCATGGAGGTAGGATAGATGGGAGTCTGATTGATGAGAATCTGATTGATGGGGGTTTGATGGATGGGGGTCTAATAGAAGGGGTACAATAGATAGGAGTCTGATCAATTGGAATGTATTAGATGGGGTCCGATCGACGGTGCCTGATTAATTGGGTCTGATTGATGGTGGCCTGGGTGCTGCGGTATGATTGATTGGAATCTGATAAACGGGGCTGATTGATGGGAATATATTTGATGAGGATCTGATAGAAGGGGCCTCACTAATGTGGATCTCATAGATTTGGATTTGATTATTGGGTGTCCGATTGGCGGGTATATTGATAGGGTCTCACTGATGGGATATAATTAACAGAGCTGTGATAGATGGGTAAAAACAGAGAATGCTTGAAACCTCAGTGGGGCAGGCAGCAGTGCTCTTCCCTGTGATAGATGGGGGTCTGTTTGATCGGGGCATGATACATGGGGTCTAATTTCTTGCAGTTTGAGAGATGGGGACTGACTGATGCAAATCTGACAGATGGGAGCTGACAGATGGGGGTCTGACAGATGAGATCTGACTGATAGGAGTTTGATGGATGGGAATCTGATTGATGGGGGTGTGAATGATGGGCTGTAACTGATGTGGCACTGAAATGGTGTCCGATCAATGAGAGTCTGATTGCAATGGGTCTGATTGATTAGAGCCTGTTTAATGGGGATTTCAATCAAGGGCTCGGAGTTCAGGTCAGAGGCTGGGTATTCTGCGGCGAGTGTCTCACCTCCTGACTGCCCAAAGCCTTTCCACCATCTACAAGGCACAAGTCAGAAGTGTAATGGAATACATGCAGCACCAACAACACAACACCATCCAGGATGCACCATTCACCACCTTAAACATTCACTCCCTCCACCACCGGTGCATCGTAGCTGCAGTGTATACCATCTACAAGATGAACTGCTGCAGCTCACCAAGACTTCTTCAGCAGCAGCTCCCAAACCCACAACCTTTAATGCCTTGAAGACAATAGCAGCAGGTGCATGGGAACACCACCACCTCCAAGTCACAAACCATCCTGGTCACAAACCGACTCCTGCTCCTATTTCTTATATTCTTACATTCAGTCTTACAGAAACTGATGAGTGTCCGAAAGCTGATTGATGGGAGTCGGCTTGATGGGACTCTGATTGACAGGGAGGGGTTTGATAGATGAGGTCGGATTGATGGGACTCTGATTGACAGGGGTTTGATAGATGAGGTCGGATTGATGGGACTCTGATTGACAGGGGTTTGATAGATGAGGTCGGATTGATGAGACTCTGATTGACAGGGGTTTGATAGATGAGGTCGGATTGATGGGACTCTGATTGACAGGGGTTTGATAGATGAGGTCGGATTGATGGGACTCTGATTGACAGGGGTTTGATAGATGAGGTCGGATTGATGGGACTCTGATTGACAGGGGTTTGATAGATGAGGTCAAATTGATGGGAATCTTAAAAAAATTGATTTGATAGATGGATGGCTGTTAGAGGGGGGTCTGATAGTTAAAGCTTTCATTGAAATGAGTCTGTGTGGTAGGCTCTAATTGCCTGGGGGTGAGAGAGGTTGGGACTGATTGATTGGTGTCTGATAGATGGGATCTGATCACTGCAGTCTGATGGGAATGTGAATAAAGCGAATCTGATAGATGGGGTGTGAATGATGGGGGTCTAATTGATGGGGGTGTGAATGATGGGGTCTCATTGATGGGGCTGTGAATGATGGGGGTCTCATTGATGGGGTGTGAATGATGGGGGTCTCATTGATGGGGTGTGAATTATGGGGTCTCATTGATGGGGGTGTGAATGATGGGGTCTAATTGATGGGGGTGTGAAAGATGGGGTCTCATTGATGGGGCTGTGAATGATGGGGGTCTCATTGATGGGGTGTGAATGATGGGGATCTCATTGATGGGGTGTGAATTATGGGGTCTCATTGATGGGGGTGTGAATGATGGGGTCTCATTGATGGGGTGTGAATGATGGAGGTCTCATTGATGGGGCTGTGAATGATGGGGTCTCATTGATGGGCTGTGAATGATGGGGTCTCATTGATGGGGGTGTGAATGATGGGGTCTCATTGATGGGGGTGTGAATGATGGGGTCTCATTGATGGGCTGTGAATGATGGGGTCTCATTGATGGGGGTGTGAATGATGGGGTCTCATTGATGGAGGTGTGAATGATGGGGTCTCATTGATGGTGTGTGAATGATGGGGGTCTCATTGATGGGGTGTGAATGATGGGGTCTCATTGATGGGCTGTGAATGATGGGGTCTCATTGATGGGGTGTGAATGATGGGGTCTCATTGATGGGCTGTGAATGATGGGGTCTCATTGATGGGGGTGTGAATGATGGGGTCTCATTGATGGGGGTGTGAATGATGGGGTCTCATTGATGGGGTCTGATTGGTAGGTGTGTGATTGACCTGGTGTGCTAGTGAAGAGTCTGATAGTTGTGGGACTGATATGAGCTTCAGATTGATGTGGTGTGATTGTTGGGAATATGATTGATGGTAGGCTGATTGCTAGCAATATGATAGGGGTCTGTTTGATACGATTTTGGCTCATATGAGTCCGATTGATGGGAGTGTGATTGACGAGTCTGATTTGGAGTGGGCGGGAGTTCTGATCGATTGGGTTCTGATCGGTGAGTGTCTGATTGATGGGGGCCTGATAGATGGGCATCTGATTCATCGGGCTCTGAAATTATGGGGGCGAAACTGCGTAGCACCCTGTTTGGGGATGGTAACAGTCGCAAGGCATGCGTTCCTGCACCAGGCATGGAAGTCCCGCCCCACGACCAATATTCGGGTTACCGCCCCCAAGAGCAAGTGCTTGCTCTGTGGGGCACGAGCGGGACGGGGCGGATTGAGAGGAGCGCAGCGCAACGCAGGGAGATTTCTAGTGCTGCCATGTGGACAGGGCCTTCCCCTTCAGTAAAGGGGAGGGCCAAGCTGACGACTCTGCAGGGGAGAAATGCATCCCTCCTGGACCACCTGGTAGTGGAGTGCTGGGCTGCGAGATCGCAACACGGACTTCGCGATTCAATGTGAAGAAGGCTGCGACTGGTACGTCGGCCATTATTTCATTTTGAAATCGCTCCCTCCCCAGCGCGGCTTCAGGGGGCGCTACTGAATTGTCGTTCCGGGGTGAAAACAGGTCGATGCGCACGGTGATGGCTTTGTCATCGCTGACGCAGCGGTGCAGCGCGCTACCAGTTACCGTGGGCCGCTACCAGTTACCGCCGTTTCTAAACTCCGTCACGCCTGGGTGGAAAGTTGTTTTCCCCATTGTGCACTAATGGGAGGCGCAAACGCCCCGAATTTCTCCCCCATGGTGTCTGATAGATGGATATGTGATTGATCAGGGTTTGATTGATGGGAATCTGTTTGATGGGGGTCTGATTGATGGGGCTGTGAATGATTTGCTGTGATTGATGGGGGTCTGATTAAAGTGAGTGTGATACATGGGGTCTGATTGATAAGTGGCTGATCGATGGGCTCTGATTGATGGGGGTGTGAATGATGGGCTGTAACTGATGTGACAATGAAATGGTGTCCGATCAATGAGAGTCTGATTGTAGTGGGCCCGATTGATTAGAGTCTGTTTAATGGGGATTTCAATCAAGGGCTCGGATCAATGGGGAGCTGATAGATAGTCCTCAGATAATGAAGCAGTCCATGCCCGCATGCAGCAAGATCTGGAGAACATTCAGGTTTGGGCTGATAAGTGGCAAGTAACATTTACACCACACAAGTGCCAGGCAATAATTGTCTCCAACAAGAGAGAGTCTAATCACCACCCCATGAAATTCAATGGCATTATTATTCCCCAACATCAACATCCTGGAGGTCACCATTGACCAGAAAGTTAACTGGACCAGCCATATAAATACTGTGGCTACAAGTTCAGGTCAGAGGCTGGGTATTCTGCGGCGAGTGTCTCACCTCCTGACTGCCCAAAGTCTTTTCACCATCTACAAGGCACAAGTCAGAAGTGTAATGGAACACTCTCCACTTGCTCCAAGTGCAGCTCCAACAACACTTGAGATGCTCAGCACCTTCCATGATAAAGCAGCCCGCTTGATCGGCACGCTACCCACCACCTTCAACATTCACTCCCTCCACCACCGGCGCACCGTGGCTGCAGTGTGCACCGTCTACAAGATGCACTGCAGCAACTCGCCAAGGCTTCTTCACCAGCACCTCCCAAACATGCGACCTCTAATGCCTACAAGACAACGGCAGCAGGTGCATTGGAACATCACCATCTCCAAGTCACACACCATCCTGACTTAGAAATATATCGCCGTTCCTTCACCATCGCTGGATCCAAATTCTGGAACTCCCTTCCGAACAGTACTATGGGAGCACCTTCATCACACCGACTGCAGCAGTTCAAGAAGGCAGCTCACCACCATCTTCTCATAGGCAGTTACGGATCGGCAATAAATGTTGGCCATGCCAGCAATGCTCACATCCATGAACAAATTAAAAAAAGTATTTGATTCTGATGAGTCTGATTGACAGGGGTGTGATTGATGTGATGTGCTGGAGGAGGATCTGATAGTCGTGGGACTGACAGATGGAGGTCCCATGGATATGGGTTTGATAGATGAGCTTCTGATGATAGGGGTGTGATTGCTGAGAGTATGATTGATGATAGTCTGATCGCTGCTGTGTGTTTAATGGGAATCTGATTGATGGGAATCTGTTTGATGAGAACCTGGTCGATGAGGTCTGATTAATGGGGGACTGATTAATGGGGATCTCATAGATTGGGACCGGATTGGTGGATGTATTGTTAGGGTGTGACTAATGGGTCTGTTAGATGGGATCAGATTGATGGGGTATATTTGACAGGGCGGTGATAGATCGGTTCTGTTTGATAGGTGCTGATTAATGGGGATCTTATTAACGCAGATCAGATTGATAGTGGTCTGATTGATGGGACTCTGATTGACAGCGGTGTGATGATGAAGTGTACCTGATGTAGGACTGAAATGAGGTCTGGCGAATGTGAGGCTAATTGATGGGGATCTCATTAAACAGGATCTGATCAATGGGGGTCTGATTAATAGGCACTGATAGATGGGATCTGATTAATGGGGTATTGATTGATGGGGGTCTGCTATATGAGGTCTGATTGATGAGGGTCTGATAGATGGGGTCTGATATATGAGGGTCTTAGTGCTGGCAGAAATTGATGAGTGTCCAACAGATGGAAGCCTGATTGATGGGAGTCGGCTTGATGGGACTCTGATTGACAGGGGTTTGATAGATGAGGTCGGATTGATGGGAATCTTAAAGAAATTGATCTGATAGATGGGGGTTTGATAGAGGAGGGTCTGATAGATAAAGCTTTCATTGAAATGAGTCTGTGTGGTAGGCTCTAGTTGCCTGGGGGTGAGAGAGGTTGGGACTGATTGATTGGTGTCTGATAGATGGGGATCTGATCACTGCAGTCTGATGGGAATCTGAATAAAGCGAATCTGATAGATGGGGGTGTGAATGATGGGGGTCTCATTGATGGGGTTGTGAATGATGGGGGTTTCATTGATGGGGGTGTGAATGATGGGGGTCTCATTGATAGGGGTGTGAATGATGGGGGTCTCATTGATGGGATTGTGAATGATAGGGGTCTCATTGATGGTGGTGTGAATGATGGGGGTCTCATTGATGGGGGTGTGAATGATGGGGGTCTCATTGATGGTGGTGTGAATGATGGGGGTCTCATTGATGAGGTGTGTAAATGATGAGGGTCTCATTGATGGGGGTGTGAATGATGGGGGTCTCATTGATGGGGGCTGTGAATGATGGGGGTCTCATTGATGGGGTCTCATTGATGGGAGTCTCATTGATGGGAGTCTCATTGATGCGGTCTCATTAATGGGGGTGTGAATGATGGGGATCTCATTGATGGGGCTGTGAATGATGGGGTCTCATTGATGGAGGTCTCATTGATGGGGTCTGATTGGTAGGTGTGTGATTGACCTGGTGTGCTAGTGAAGCAGAAGTGTCTAATAGTTGTGGGACTGATATATAAGCTTCAGATTGATGTGGTGTGATTGTTGGGAATATGATTGATGGTGGGCTGATTGCTAGCAATATGATAGGGGTCTGTTTGAAACGATTTTGGCTCATATGAGTCCGATTGATGGGAGTGTGATTGACGAGTCTGATTTGGAGTGGGCGGGAGTTCTGATCGATTGGGTTCTGATCGGTGAGTGTCTGATTGATGGGGGCCTGATAGATGGGCATCTGATTCATCGGGCTCTGAAATTATGGGGGCGAAACTGCATAGCACCCTGTTTGGGGACGGTAACAGTCGCGAGGCATGCGTTCCTGCACCAGGCATGGAAGTCCCGCCCCGCGACCAATATTCGGGTTACCGCCCCCAAGAGCAAGTGGAGCGTAAAATATCGCGGTGGTCGAGCCCTACTACTCCGTGCTGGTCACCCACTGTACCCTCGAGCACTCTGACTGCGCCTTCATGCTGGACAACGAGGCCATTTATGACATGAGCGACCAATGTACAACAACCGCAACCGTCTCATTGGCCAGATAGTGTCGTTCATCACAGCGTCACTATGGTTCAACGATGCCCTCAACGTGAACCTGACTGAATTCCAAACCAACCTGGTCCCCTATCCCCGCATCTACTTTCCGCTGGTGACCTACTCACCCCTTATTTCGGCCGAGAAGGCTTACCATGATCTGTGGCGGACATCACCAACGCATGGCTTGAGCCAGCCAACCAGATGGTGAAGTGCGATCCCTGCCAGGGCAAGTAACATGGCGTGCTGTATGCTGTATCGAGGGGACGTGGTGCCGAAGAGTGTCAACATCAAGACCAAGCGCTCGATCCAGTTTGTTGATTGGTGCCCGACTGGGTTCAAGGTAAGTGTGGCTTCTGTGTCCAATCCATGGGGCCCTGAGGAAACATGCACTGTGACAACCTGATCTCCCACGTGAACAATACGGCTGTTCAGACCGGGTCAAAAGATGTCCATCCATTCAGGAACAGTCCCTCCCCATTCCTGGCCCAAAGAGGAGCTACCTCTGACGCTTGAGGTGGACTTCTCAGCTTCAATCCTTGAATGCAGTCCTGAATGTCCCAGGAGAGGTCCCGCCTTGAAACAAGGAAAAGCAGCTTCATTACACAGTGACCTACCAGCAGAAACTGAAGCTTTAAAATTGGGGAGGAGTCCAGTTAATAATCGGGGCTGGGTTTTGTACACTAAAAGTCACAAACTCATTTATAAATTTATCTTCCTGATAATTAGGTGCCTGCCAACAGATGAGATTCTGAAACTTCTTTTTCTGCAACTGAAATCTAACGTATTCTCTTTCCCCCACAGGTTGGTATCAACTACCAGCCCCTGCCAGTGGTGCCAGGGGGCGATCTGGCAAAGGTGCAGCGTGCCCTGAGTATGCTGAGCAACACCACCGCCATTTCCTTGGCTTGGACCCGCCTCAACCTCAAATTCGACAAGATGTACGCCAAGCGGGCCTTTGTCCACTGGTACGTGGGAGAGGGGCTGGAGGAAGGGGAGTTCCAGGACGCACGGGAGGACATGGCGTCACTCGAGAAGGATTACGAAGAGGTGGGGGTCGATTCCTCCTCGCTGGACAGAAAGGCGGAGGAGGAAGAATAACATGTAAGTAGTTAGAATGTAAAAGTAGTTTAACTTTAATTCATATTTGTGTTTCCAATAATATTTAAGAAAATAAATGTATTTTTACATAATGTTGTTACTTTGTTGACGTTAAAAGCCACAAAGGCACAAGATGGGTGTTAAAGAAGAAGGTTGAAGTAAGAATACAGTCAATGAACCCAGAATGGAGGTGAATCCAACTCCACATGGCTGCAGACCTGGTGTCAGAGTTCGAGCAGCGCGAGTCCGGGGTGCGTGGTCAGGCCTAAAAAAGCCCAACGTGGGAGGAGGAGCGGCAGTTCAGGAGGCCTATAAAGGCCCAGCTTGTACAGCTCCAGCCAGGAGAAAAAGCAAAAAAGTAGAAAGGAATCAAAAGGTGACGTTACAGCCAAAGGGGTAAGTGATTGGTGAGTAGCTTTTCTTTTTCTTTTTTATATCAGTAATTAAGCCGTGAACATTGTTGTCTTTTTCTTTTTTATATCAGTAAGTAACCTGTTAACATTGTTGTCGCCACATTAAGTGTATCTCAGGGTTAAGTCATGGCAGGAGAGCTCGGTCATGTGATATGCTCCTCCTGTACCATGTGGGAACTCGGACAGTTCCGGTGTCCCTGACGACTACGTGTGCGGGAAATGTATCCGCCTCCAGCTTCTGACGGTCCGCTTTGCGGATTTGGAGCTGAAGGTGGATTCACTCTGGAGCATCCACGATGCTGAGAATGACGTGAGTAGCACGTGTAGCGAGTTGGTCTTACCGCAGGAGAAGGGTCCACAGCCAGATAGGAAATGAAAGACCAGCAGGAAGAGCAGTGCAAGGAAGGTAGTGCAGGGGTCCCCTGTGGTCAACCCCCTGCAAAACAGATACACTGCTTTGAGTACTGTTGAGGGGGATGACTCATCAGGGGACGGCAGCAGCAGCCAAGTTCATGGCACCGTGACTGGCTCTGCTGCACAGGAGGGCAGGAATAAGAGTGGGAGAGCGATAGTGATAGGGGATTCAATTGTAAGGGGACGAGATAGGCGTTTCTGCGGCCGCAAACGAGATTCCAGGATGGTATGTTGCCTCCCTGGTGCAATGGTCAAGGATGTCTCGGAGCGGGTGCAGGACATTCTAAAAAGGGAGGGAGAGCAGCCAGTTGTCGTTGTGCACATTGGTACCAACGACATAGGTAAAAAAAGGGATGAGGTCCTACGAAACAAATTTAAGGAGCTAGGAGCTAAATTAAAAAGTAGGACCTCAAAAGTAGTAATCTCGGGATTGCTACCAGTGCCACGTGCTAGTCAGAGTAGGAATCGCAGAATAGCGCAGATGAATACGTGGCTTGAGCAGTGGTGCAGCAGGGAGGGATTCAAATTCCTGGGGCATTGGAACCGGTTCTGGGGGAGGTGGGACCAGTACAAACCGGACGGTCTGCACCTGGGAAGGACCGGAACCAATGTCCTAGGGGGAGTGTTTGCTAGTGCTGTTGGGCAGGAGTTAAACTAATATGGCAGGGAGATGGGAACCAATGCAAAGAGACAGAGGGAAACAAAAAGGAGACAAAAGCAAAAGACAGAAAGGAGATGAGGAAAAGTGGAGGGCAGAGAAAACCAAGGCAAAGAACAAACAGGGCCACTGTACAGCAAAATTCTAAAAGGACAAAGGGTGTTAAAAAAACAAGCCTGAAGGCTTTGTGTCTTAATGCAAGGAGTATCCGTAATAAGGTGGATGAATTAACTGTGCAAATAGATATTAACAAATATGATATGATTGGGATTACAGAGACGTGGCTCCAGGATGATCAGGGCTGGGAACTCAACATCCAGGGGTATTCAACATTCAGGAAGGATAGAATAAAAGGAAAAGGAAGTGGGGTAGCATTGCTGGTTAAGGAGGAGATTAATGCAATAGTTAGGAAGGACATTAGCTTGGATGATGTGGAATCTATATGGATAGAGCTGCAGAACACCAAAGGGCAAAAAACGTTAGTGGGAGTTGTGTACAGACCTCCAAACAGTAGTAGTGATGTTGGGGAGGGCATCAAACAGGAAATTAGCGGTGCATGCAATAAAGGTGCAGCAGTTATAATAGGTGACTTTAATATGCACATAGATTGGGGTAACCAAACTGGAAGCAATACGGTGGAGGAGGATTTCCTGGAGTGCATAAGGCATGGTTTTCTAGACCAATATGTCGAGGAACCAACTAGGGGGGAGGCCATCTTAGACTGGGTGTTATGTAATGAGAGAGGATTAATTAGCAATCTCGTTGTGCGAGGCCCCTTGGGGAAGAGTGACCATAATATGGTGGAATTCTGCATTAGGATGGAGAATGAAACAGTTAATTCAGAGACCATGGTCCAGAACTTAAAGAAGGCTAACTTTGAAGGTATGAGGCGTGAATTGGCTAGGATAGATTGGCGAATGATACTTAAGGGGTTGACTGTGGATGGGCAATGGCAGACATTTAGAGACCGCATGGATGAACTACAACAATTGTACATCCCTGTCTGGCGTAAAAATAAAAAAGGGAAGGTGGCTCAACCGTGGCTATCAAGGGAAATCAGGGATAGTATTAAAGCCAAGGAAGCGGCATACAAATTGGCCAGAAATAGCAGCAAACCCGGGGACTGGGAGAAATTTAGAACTCAGCAGAGGAGGACAAAGGATTTGATTAGGGCAGGGAAAATGGAGTACGAGAACAAGCTTGCAGGGAACATTAAGACGGATTTCAAAAGTTTCTATAGATATGTAAAGAGAAAAAGGTTAGTAAAGACAAACGTAGGTCCCCTGCAGTCAGAATCAGGGGAAGTCATAAAGGGGAACAAAGAAATGGCGGACCAATTGAACAAGTACTTTGGTTCGGTATTCACTAAGGAGGACACAAACAACCTTCCGGATATAAAAGGGGTTAGAGGGTCTAGTAAGGAGGAGGAACTGAGGGAAATCCTTATTAGTCGGGAAATTGTGTTGGGGAAATTGATGGGATTGAAGGCCGATAAATCCCCAGGGCCTGATGGACTGCATCCCAGAGTACTTAAGGAGGTGGCCTTGGAAATAGCGGATGCATTGACAGTCATTTTCCAACATTCCATTGACTCTGGATCAGTTCCTATCGAGAGGAGGGTAGCCAATGTAGCCCCACTTTTTAAAAAAGGAGGGAGAGAGAAAACAGGGAATTATAGACCGGTCAGCCTGACATCGGTAGTGGGTAAAATGATGGAATCAATTATTAAGGATGTCATCGCAGTGCATTTGGAAAGAGGTGACATGATAGGTCCAAGTCAGCATGGATTTGTGAAAGGGAAATCATGCTTGACAAATCTTCTGGAATTTTTTGAGGATGTTTCCAGTAGAGTGGACAAGGGAGAACCAGTTGATGTGGTATATTTGGACTTTCAGAAGGCTTTCGACAAGGTCCCACACAAGAGATTAATGTGCAAAGATAAAGCACATGGGATTGGGGGTAGTGTGCTGACATGGATTGAGAACTGGTTGTCAGACAGGAAGCAAAGAGTAGGAGTAAATGGGGACTTTTCAGAATGGCAGGCAGTGACTAGTGGGGTACCGCAAGGTTCTGTGCTGGGGCCCCAGCTGTTTACACTGTACATTAATGATTTAGACGAGGGGATTAAATGTAGTATCTCCAAATTTGCGGATGACACTAAGTTGGGTGGCAGTGTGAGCTGCAAGGAGGATGCTATGAGGCTGCAGAGCGACTTGGTTAGGTGAGTGGGCAAATGCATGGCAGATGAAGTATAATGTGGATAAATGTGAGGTTATCCACTTTGGTGGTAAAAACAGAGAGGCAGACTATTATCTGAATGGTGACAAATTAGGAAAAGGGGAGGTGCAACGAGACCTGGGTGTCATGGTACATCAGTCATTGAAGGTTGGCATGCAGGTACAGCAGGCGGTTAAGAAAGCAAATGGCATGTTGGCCTTCATAGCGAGGGGATTTGAGTACGGGGCAGGGAGGTGTTACTACAGTTGTACAGGGCCTTGGTGAGGCCACACCTGGAGTATTGTGTACAGTTTTGGTCTCCTAACCTGAGGAAGGACATTCTTGCTATTGAGGGAGTGCAGCGAAGGTTCACCAGACTGATTCCTGGGATGGCGGGACTGACCTATCAAGAAAGACTGGATCAACTGGGCTTGTATTCACTGGAGTTCAGAAGAATGAGAGGGGACCTCATAGAAACGTTTAAAATTCTGATGGGTTTAGACAGGTTAGATGCAGGAAGAATGTTCCCAATGTTGGGGAAGTCCAGAACCAGGGGACACAGCCTAAGGATAAGGGGTAAGCCATTTAGGACCGAGATGAGGAGAAACTTCTTCACCCAGAGAGTGGTGAATCTGTGGAATTCTCTACCACAGAAAGTTGTTGAGGTTAATTCACTAAATATATTCAAAAAGGAGTTAGATGAAGTCCTTACTACTAGGGGGATCAAGGGGTATGGCGAGAAAGCAGGAATGGGGTACAGAAGTTGCATGTTCAGCTATGAACTCATTGAATGGCGGTGCAGGCTAGAAGGGCCTGCACCTATTTTCTATGTTTCTATGTTGCCTCCCTGGTGCAAAGGTCAAAGATGTCTCGGAGCGGGTGCAGGACATTCTGAAAAGGGAGGGAGAACAGCCAGTTGTCGTGGTGCACATTGGTACCAACGACATCGGTAAAAAAATGGATGAGGTCCTACGAGACGAATTTAAGGAGCTAGGAGCTAAATTAAAAAGTAGGACCTCAAAATTAGTAATCTCGGGATTGCTACCAGTGCCACGTGCTAGTCAGAGTAGGAATCACAGGATAGCGCAGATGAATACGTGGCTTGAGCAGTGGTGCAGCAGGGAGGGATTCAAATTCCTGGGGCATTGGAACCAGTTCTGGGGGAGATGGGACCAGTACAAACCGGACGGTCCGCACCTGGGCAGGACCGGAACCAATATCCTAGGGGGAGTGTTTGCTAGTGCTGTTTGGGAGGAGTTAAACTAATATGGCAGGGGGATGGGAACCAATGCAGGGAGACAGAGCGAAACAAAATGGAGACAGAAGCAAAAGACAGAAAGGAGATGAGTAAAAGTGGAAGGTAGAGAAACCCAAGGCAAAAAACAAAAAGGGCCAATGGACAGCAAAATTGTAAAGGGTCAAAGTGTAATAAAAAGGCAAGCCTGAAAGCTCGGTGCCTCAATGCGAGGAGTATTCGGAACCCAGGAGAGGGCTCTGAGCTAGTTGGAGTGGGTGAGAGCGCAGATGAACAGGACCCCAAGAAAGAATGCAAAAGACAGGAGGCAACAGAGCAGAGTAGCACTGGGGTAAACTACAAGGTGATAGGAAGGGACAATATGTATGAATATAAAGGGGCTGCAGGAGGGGACAAAACTAAAAATCATGGTTTAAAAACTAGGATTAAAACACTTTACCTAAACGCACGCAGCATTCGAAATTAAGTAAATGAGCTGACGGCACAAATCATTACAAATGGGTATGATTTGGTGGCCATTACAGAAACGTGGTTGCAGGGTGGCCAAGACTGGGAATTAAACATACAGGGGTATCTGACAATTCGGAAGGATAGACAAGAAGGGAAAGGAGGTGAGGTAGCTCTGTTAATAAAGGATGATATCAGGGCAGTTGTGAGAGATGATATTGGCTCTAATGAACAAAATGTTGAATCATTGTGGGTAGAGATTAGAGATAGTAAGGGGAAAAAGTCACTGGTGGGCATAGTTTATAGGCCCCCAAATAATAACTTCACGGCAGGGCGGACAATAATCAAGGGAATAATAGAGGCATGTGAAAAAGGAACGGCAGTAATCATGGGGGATTTTAACCTACATATCGATTGGTCAAATCAAATCGCACGGGGTAGCCTGGAGGAGGAATTCATAGAATGCATACGGGATTGTTTCTTAGAACAGTATGTTGCAGAATCTACAAGGGAGGAAGCTATCTTAGATCTGGTCCTGTGTAATGAGACAGGAATAATAAACGAACTCCGAGTAAAAGATCCTCTCGGAATGAGTGATCACAGTATAGTTGAATTTGTAATACAGATTGAGGGTGAGGAAGTAGTGTCTCAAACGAGTGTACTATGCTTAAACAAAGGGGACTACAGTGGGATGAGGGCAGAGTTAGGTAAAGTAGACTGGGAACACAGACTAAACGGTGGCACAATTGAGGAACAGTGGAGGACTTTTAAGGAGCTCTTTCATAGTGCTCAACAAAAATATTTTCCAGTGAAAAAGAAGGGTGGTAAGAGAAGGGATAACCAGCCATGGATAACCACGGAAGTAAAGGAGAGTATCAAATTAAAAACCAATGTGTATAAGGTGGCCAAGGTTAGTGGGAAACTAGAAGATTGGGAACATTTTAAACGACAGCAAAGAATGACTAAGAAAGCAATAAAGAAAGGAAATATAGATTACGAAAGTAAACTTGCGTAAAACATAAAAACAGATAGTAAAAGCTTTTACCGATATATAAAACGGAAGAGAGTGACTAGGGGGATTTAATAATGGGAAATGTGGAAATGGCTGAGACCTTAAACAATTATTTTGCTTCGGTCTTCACAGTGGAAGACACAAAAACCATACCAAAAGTTGCTGGTCACGGGAATGTGGGAAGGGAGGACCTTGAGACAATCACTATCACTCGGGAGGTAGTGCTGGACAGGCTAATGGGACTCAAGGTAGACAAGTCCCCTGGTCCTGATGAAATGCATCCCAGGGTATTAAAAGAGATGGCGGAAGTTATTGCAGATGCATTCGTTATAATCTACCAAAACTCTCTGGACTCTGGGGAGGTACCAGTGGATTGAAAAGCAGTTAATGTAACGCCTCTGTTTAAAAAAGGGGGCAGACAAAAGGCAGGTAACTATAGGCCGGTTAGTTTAACATCTGTAGTGGGGAAAATGCTTGAAGCTATCATTAAGGAAGAAATAGCAGGGCATCTAGATAGGAATAGTGCAATCAAGCAGACACAACATGGATTCATGAAGGGGAAATCATGTTTAACTAACTTACTGGAATTCTTTGAGGATATAACGAGCATGGTGGATAGAGGTGTACCGATGGATGTGGTGTATTTAGATTTCCAAAAGGCATTCGATAAGGTGCCAAACAAAAGGTTACTACAGAAGATAAAGGTATGCGAAGTCAGAGGAAATGTATTAGCATGGATAGAGAATTGGCTGGCGAACAGAAAGCAGAGAGTCGGGATAAATGGGTCCTTTTCGGGTTGGAAATCGATGGTTAGTGGTGTGCCACAGGGATCAGTGCTGGGACCACAACTGTTTACAATATACATAGATGACCTGGAAGAGGGGACAGAGTGTAGTGTAACAAAATTTGCAGATGGCACAAAGATTAGTGGGAAAGCGGTTTGTGTAGAGGGCAGAGAGGCTGCAAAGAGATTTAGATAGGTTAAGCGAATGGGCTAAGGTTTGGCAGATGGAATACAATGTCGGAAAATGTGAGGTCATCCACCTTGGAAAAAAAAACAGTAAAAGGGAATATTATTTGAATGGGGAGAAATTATAACATGCTGCGGTGCAGAGGGACCTGGGGAACCAAGTACATGAATCCCAAAAAGTTAGTTTGCAGGTGCAGCAGGTAATCAGGAAGGCGAATGGAATGTTGGCCTTCATTGCGAGAGGGATGGAGTACAAAAGCAGGGAGGTCCTGCTGCAACTGTACAGGGTATTGGTGAGGCCGCACCTGGAGTACTGCGTGCAGTTTTGGTCACCTTACTTCAGGAAGGATATACTAGCCTTGGAGGGGGTACAGAGACGATTCACTAGGCTGATTCCGGAGATGACGGGGTTACCTTATGATGATAGATTGAGTAGACTGGGTCTTTACTCATTGGAGTTCAGAAGGATGAGAGGTGATCTTGTAGAAACATTTAAAATAATGAAAGGGATAGACAAGATAGAGGCAGAGAGGTTGTTTCCACTGGTCGGGGAGACTAGAACTAGGGGGCACAGCCTCAAAATACCGGGGAGCCAATTTAAAACCGAGTTGAGAAGGAATTTCTTCTCCCAGAGGGTTGTGAATCTGTGGAATTCTCTGCCCAAGGAAGCAGTTGAGGCGAGCTCATTGAATGTATTCAAATCACAGATAGATAGATTTTTAACCAATAAGGGAATTAAGGGTTATGGGGAACGGGCGGGTAAGTGGAGCTGAGTCCACAACCAGATCAGCCATGATCTTTTTGAATGGCGGAGCAGGCTCGAGGGGCTAGATGGCCTACTCCTGTTCCTAATTCTTATGTTCTTATGTCACAGAGCACCTCAGTCATTAAAACATTGTCCAATCTTTCTCCGGGCCCATTGCTCTCATCCAAGCTGTAAAATCTTTCATGACTTGATTGGACCTGGCTTCACTCGAGAAGGATTACAGAGTAGTGGCTGTTGATTATTCCTCACTGGACCGAAAGGCAGAGGAGGAAGGATGTGATTGATGAGGACTGATAGATAGAATTTGATGAAGGTGTATGATTGACAGGGCTGTGATGGATATGTGTGGGTTTGATTGATGGAGGTGTGATGAATGAGTTTGATGGGGTTTGATTGATGGGAGTGTGGCTAATAGAGGTCTGTTTTATTGGCATGTCATTAGGGAGACATGATCAATGGGGGTTTGATAGATTGGGTCTGATTGATGGGATACTGATTTATGAGTACTGAATGATGGAGGTCGATTATATGGGGGTCTGATTATGAGTGTATGACTGATGGGAGTCTGGTATATGGGGATGTGAGTTATGGGGCACTGATTGACGTTAATCTGATTGATAAGTGTCTGATGCTGGGAGCCTGATCGAAGTTAATCTGATAGATGGGAGTCTTATTGATAGGAATTTGAAAGATGCGTTCTGAGGAGGGAGGGTGAACAGCCAGAGGTCGTGGTCCACATCGGTATCAGCGACATAGGTAGAAAACGGGATGAAGTCTTGCAAGCAGATATTCAGGAGCCAGAAAAGAGATTACAAAGCGGGAGCTCAAACAACAACAACCTGTATTTATATAGCTCCTTTAACGTAAGGATACGTCGCAAGGCGTTTCACAGGATGCAGGAGTGGAAAGAGAAGCCGTTGCAGGTGATTCTCTGGCTGCGATTAGATAGATAAGAATGGAACCAGGCGAGTGCAGTCCCACCCAGTTGGACGTTGGAGGCTAGAGTGGTGAACTGTGTCAAAAGCTGCAGACAGGTCCAGAAGGATGAGGAGAGATAGTTTGCCTTTGTCACAGTCATAAAGGATGCCATTTGTGACTTTGATGAGAGCCGTTTTGGTACTGTAGCAGGCGCGGAAACCGGATTGGAGGGATTCAAACGTGGTGTTGCGGGAAAGATGGGCACGGATTTGGGAGGTGACAACATGTTCAAGGACCTTGGAGAGGAAAGAGAGTTTGGTGATGGGGCGGTAGTTTGCAAGGGTAGAGGGGTCATGTTTTTTTGAGTAGAGGCGTGATAACGGCAGATTTGAAGGCGAGAGGAACAGTACCTGAGGAGAGGGAAATGTTAACAATGTCAGCTAACATGGGATCCAGAACAGGAAGTTGGGTGGTCAACAGTTTGGTGTGAATAGGATCATGGACAAGATGTGCTTGGGCGGTCATGAGGGGAGATCGGAGAGAAGCTGGAGAAAAATGTGAGGTCAGGTGTAGGGCAGGGACAATCCTTAGAGGAAGTTTGGCTCGGTGGGCTAAGGGAAGGAAGGGAAGAGGCAGAGGTGGCTGAACAGATGGTCTCAATCTTAGAGACAAAGAAGTCCATCAGCTCCTCACACTTATTGTCGGAAGTGAGTGGAGACTGGGGAGTGAGGTTTACGTAGATGGTTAGCAATGGAGAATAGTAGCCGGGGTTTATCTTTGGATTCCAGAATGATTCTGGGATAGTGAGCAATTTTGTAAGACGAGTGTAGGACCCGATAATTGTTTATGTGGTCCAGCCAGAAGTGGCGATGAATGGCTAAACCAGTTGTCCACCACATCCGTTCAAGTCTGCGTCCCTTGGACTTCAGGGAGCAAAGATCAGGCTGTACTGGGGGGATTGGCCAGTGTGAGAGAGAGAAATTGATTTAATAGGGACTACTGCATCAAAGATGGCGGTGAGGGTGTATTTGAGCAAATCGGTAGCTGCACAAATGTCATGGTGAATGGAGGGCCAAAGGCAGTTGTGAGTTCATAAATGAAGTTGCAAAAGAATCGGGAGAGAGATTTTTCCAGGGGCGGACACAGAAGGAGGTAGGATTGGGGGGCGGGGTGGGAGGGTGGGTGTGGGTGGAAGGGGGATGTGGGTGGAAGCGATACGATGAAGTGGGCAGAAATGGCCTTACCTGTCAAAGGTAGTAATCTCCAGATTACTACCGGTGCCACGAGCTAGTGAGTATAGAAATAGGAAGATAGAGATGTGTGGCTGGAGAGATGGTTCAGGAGTGAGGGCTTTAGATTCCTGGGACATTGGGACCGGTTCTGGGAGAGGTGGGACCAACGTCCTCGCAGTGAGGTTTGTTAGTGTGGTTGAGTAATGTTTAAACTGATTTGGCAAGGGGATGGGCACCAAGAGCATTAGGAGAAAGAAGGTGCTCAACAGATTGGGAGAGACAGATAGCGCTAGATTAAAAAATAGTACGGTATTTGGTAGGGTCAGAAATAAGAGAGAATACAAGAATGTCTAAGATAGGTTTACAGTGCATGTGTGTAAGTGCACGAAGTCTGGTAAATAAGGTTGGAGAGCTGCAGGCTCACATGTTAATATGATGTTCTGGTGAAAACGGAGACCTGGCTCAAAAGAGAGCAGGATTCGGTATTAAATATTCCTGGACATAATCGGGGAGGAATTAATTCACTAAGTGCCCCTAGAAAGGGTTGAAACAGGGGCGCAAAAGGGATCAGAGCCATGAGCGCTGGTATTCATGCCGCTCAGTACATTCAGTGTGCCGGTGGCACTGACTAGTACCACCTGGGAGCGTTGAGTTGGTGTGCAACACCCCTGGTTTCGACAGCACAATGATTTTTGTTTGCCGCTGACCCTGTAGAAACATAGAAATTAGATGCAGGAGCAGACCATTCAGTCCTTCGAGCCTGCACCGCCATTCAAGAAGATTATGGCTGATCATTCAACCTCAGTGCCCCTTTCCTGCTTTCTCTCCATACTCCTTGATCCCTTTGGCCGTAAGGGCCATATCTAACTCCGTATTGAAAATATCTAACGAACTGGCCTCAACAACTTTCTGCAGTAGAGAATTCCACAGGTTCACCACTCTCTGAGTGAAGAAGTTTCTCCTCATCTCGGTCCTAAATGGCTTACCTCTTATTTTTAGACTGTGACCCCTGGTTCTGGAACTCCCCAGCAACGGGAACATTCTTCCTGCCTCTAGCCTGTCCAATCCCGTCAGAATTTGGGGGGGCCGCCTGGGAAAGCGGGCGGTCCGAGCTTTTCCGGTGGCGGTGAGGCTGTTCAGAGAAGATTTACTATGTTGATTCCGGAGATGAGGGGGTTGACTTATGAAAATAGGTTGAATAGTCTGGGCCTATACACATTGGAGTTCAGAAGAATGAAAGGTGATCTTATTGAAACGTATAAGATAATGAGGGGGCTCTACAAGGGGGATGCAGAGAGGATATTCTTCTCTCAGAGGGTTGTAAATCTGTGGAATTCGCTGCCCCAGAGAGCTGTGAAGGCTGGGGCATTGAATATATTTAAGGCGGAGATAGACAGATTTTTGAGCAATAAGGGAGTGAAGGGTTATGGGGAGCGGGCAGGGAAGTGGAGCTGAGTCCATGATCGGATCAGCCATGATCGTATTAAATGGCGGAGCAGGCTCGAGGGGCCGAATGGCCAACTCCTGCTCCTATTTCTTACGTTTCTTGTTTCTTAATTAATACATCAGGTATTTGTGATTGTTTTTCTCTTTTTATTGTTGCGATTTATGTTTATGTGGGGTGAGCGGGGTATTGGGAATATTATTGTGTTTTTTTGACCACTTTTTTTCCCAGGGAAGCCTCTCTTAGGGCGCTCCGCGGCCGGATCTTTAGCTCGGGATTTTCAATTGCCAGCCTAGCACCCTAAGCGAGGTGTGGAACACCTCCCTTAGCGCTCTGCCCCACACTCAGGGCCCAGCTGCTGAATTTTGGCACTGAATGGGCTGCAGACACAAACAATTTACCGTCCCACCGCCATTAGCGCCCCAATTATGATTGTGGTAATTACAAAGGAGTTTCTCTGCTGTTTGCCACAGGGAAAGTCATGGCAAGAATCCTCAATCGCCGTCTTCCAGTGGCTGAAGAGCTCGCCCCAGAGTCGCAATGCAGATTCCGCCAACTAAAGGGAACAATGGACATGATCATCACTGCACGTCAAATTCAAGAGAAATGCAGGGAGAAGTACGTGGCCTTCTTTGACCTCACAAAGGCCTTCGACACTGTTAACCATGAGGGACTATGGAGTGACCCACTCAAATTTGGCTGCCCTCAAAAATTTGTCACCATCCTCCGCCAGCTCCACGACGACATGCAAGCCGTGATCCTGACCAACGGATCCACCACAGACCCAACACATGTGCAGACCGGAGTCAAGCAAGGCTCTTTGCACCAACGCACTTCTCAATCTTCCTTGCTGCAATGCTCCACCTCGCCCTCAATAAGCTCCCCGCTGGAGTGGAGCTAATCTACCGAACAAACGGGAAATTGCTCAACCTCGGTCGCTCCAGTCCAGATCCACAGTCATCCCATCCTCTGTCATTTAATTACAGTATGCAGACGAGGCTTGCGTTTGCGCACACTCGGAGGCCGAACTTCAAACCATCGTCAACACCTTCACCAAAGCATACAGGAGTATGGGCCTTACACTAAACATCCGTAAGACAAAGGTCCTCTACCAACTTGTTCCCACCACACAGTACTGCCCCCCCGATCATCAAAATCCATGACGAGACCTTGGAAAACGTGGACAATTTTCCATACCTTGGGAGCCTACTGACAACAAGGGCAAAAGTTGATGATGAAGTCCAACACCTCCTTCAGTGTGCCAGTGCAACCTTCGGTCACCTGAGGAAGAGAGTGTTTGAAGACCAGGACCTCAAACCCAGCACCAAGCTCATGGTCTGCAAAGCAGTAAATGATACCAGCCCTCCTAATGCTTCAGAGACATGGACTATATGCAGCAGGCACCTCAAAGCACTAGAAAAGTACCACCAACGCTGCCTCCGCAAGATCCTGCAAATTCATTGGCAGGATAGGCGCACCAACATCAGTGTTCTCGCTCAGGCCAACATCCCCAGCATCGAAGCATTGACCACGCTCAATCAGCTCCGATAGATGGGCACATCGTCCGCATACCCAATACTAGACTCCCAAAACAAGCGATCTACTCAGAGCTCTGACACGCCAAGCGAGTCCTAGGCGGGCAGAGGAAACGCTCTAAGGACACCCTGAAAGCCGCCTTGAAAAAGTGCAACATTCCCACTGACATCTATGCATCTCTTGACCAAGACATCTCAAAGTGGAGAAGCATCCGGGAAGGCGCCGAACACTTCCGAGCCTCTTCGCCGGGAGCAAGCGGAAGCCAAGCGCAAACAATGGAAGGAGCGCACGACAACCCAAGCACCCCACCAACCCGTCCCCTCAACCACCGTCTGCCCCACCTGTGACAGAAACTGTAGGTCCCGCATTGGACTCATCTGTCACCTGAGAACTCATATTAGTATAGAAGCAAGTCATCCTTGACTCTGAGGGACTGCCTAAGAAGGAGGAGGAAGAATTAGCCTCAAACCGAATTTCCACCAAAGCATTAAGATTGGGATGGAAAGAAAGGAGGTGGGGTGTCAGAATTGATGAAGGAAAATATTACAGTGCTGGATAGAGGGGAAGTTTTGGAGGGGTCAAGGACAGAATCTATTTTAGTTAGAATTAAGAAACAATAGAGGTGCCATCACACTATTAGGTGTGTTCTATAGGCTACCAGCTAGTGGGAAGGATATAGAGGAGCAAATTTGCAGCAAAATTACAGAGACGTGCAAGAACTATAGAGTAGTGATGATATAGACCGGGATAGTAATAATGGACATGGCAGAGAGGGCAAAGAATTTCTGGTGTGCTCAGGAAAACTATCTTGATCAGTATGTTTCCGGCCCAATGAGGAAGGGGCATTGCTGGATCTGGTTGTGGGGAAAGATGCGAGTCAAGTGGAACAAGTGTCAGTACGGGAACATTTAGGGAACCGTGATCATAGTATTGTAAGGTTTAGATTAGCTATGTATCATGTATGCACTTTTGGGATCACTAGCCACTAGATGGCGTCAATGTTGGAGGCCATTGGGCTGCACGCATGTGTGTGCAGCCCAAGTATAAAAGGCCAGCCATTTTGTATATTAGTCACTTTGGGCCTTAATAAAGCAGAGCCAAGGTCATACCTCTTGGAGTTAAACTGTACTCAGTCTAACAGTTATTGCATACACAACATTTCGCGACGAGGCAACAAGAATCTTTGCATGCAAAAATGAGCACAATCGGATTGTTGGAGCGATTTGGGGAAGGAGAAGATTGGGCAGAGTTTGTGAGCCGTTTGAGCCAGTTCTTCGTAGCCAACAAAATGGAGGAGGTCGGCGACGCAGATCGGTGCCGGGCGCTGTTCCTCACGGTTTGCAGTCCAAAAATTTATGGCCTGATAAAGAATCTACTCCTGCCTGTGAGTCCAACAGAGAAGACGTATGAAGAATTGTGTACACTGGTACAGGACCACCTTAAGCCAGACGAAGGCATCATCATCTCGAGATACAGATTTTATACACACGTTCGCTCAGAGGGCTAGAATGCGGCGGAATTCATTGCCGACCTAACGGGGCTGTGTTGGCAGACATGCTGCGGGACCTCTTTGTAATCGGCATCAACCACGAGGTGATCCCGCGTAAACTACTGGCGGTGGAGACGTTGGACTTGAACAGGGCCATTATGATCGCTCAGACATGCAGGACGACGGATAGAAGTCTAAAGCAGATATCAGTGAATAATCGAAACTCAGCAAGTACTGTAAATATGATTGATTCGGCGTTCGGCAGAGCGGCACATGACAGGGCCTACCCAACTGCGTATGCGAAACCTGTGGCTGTCCAAAGTCCGCCAGCGGGAATGCATCCGATTTCTCCGTGTTGGCGTTGTGGAGGAAATCACCGGCACCAGCAGTGCCGATTTAAGCAATATAGTTGCAAAGGCTGTCTGAGAGTGGGGCATCTCCAGCGCAAATGTCCGCAGATCAACAAGCGTGCTACGACACACCAGGTGGAGGATGATGGCCAGACTAGCGGAGATCTGGATACGCAATCCGAGGTACCAAAGGAGGAAGTGTATGGACTGTACTCGTTCCTAACTAAGAGCAAACCGATAATGATCAACGTGAAATTTAAACAGAGAGTTCTGGGGATATATATTGTTGAAACGTAGAAACTAGGAGCAGTAGTAGGCCAGTCGGCCCTTCGAGTCTGCACTGCCATTCAATATGATCATGGCTGATCCTCTATCTCAACACCACATTCTCGCTTTTTCCCCATACCCCTTGACGCCTTTTCTTTCTAGAAATCTATCTATCTCCCTCTTAAATATATTCAGTGACTTGGCCTCCGCAGCCTTCTGTGGTAGAGAATTCCTCAGGTTCACCACCCTCTGAGTGAAAACATTTCTCCTTATCTCGGTCCTAAATTTTCTACCCCGTATCCTGAGACTGTGACCCCTTGTTCTAGACTTCCCAGCCTGGGGGAAACATCCTCCCCGCATCCAGTCTATCCAACCCAGTCGGAATTTTAAGCGTTTCAATGACAGCCCCTCTCATTCTTCTAAACTCCAGTGAATGCAGGCCTAGTCGACCAAATCTCTCCTCATATGACAGTCCTGCCATCCCAGGAATCAGTCTGGTGAACCTTCGCTGCACTCCCTCTATGGCAAGTATATCCTTTCTTAGTTAAGGAGACCAAAACTGCACACAATACTCCAGGTGCGGTCTCACCAAGGCAAACTGTAGTAAGACATCCTTGCTGATGTACTCAAATCCTCTTGCAATGAAGACCGACATACCATTTGCCTTCCTAACTGCTTGCTGTACCTGCATGTTTGCTTCCAATGACTGGTGTACAAGGATACCCAGGTCCCTCTTTACATCAACACTTCCGAAGCCATCACCATTTAAATAATACTTTGTCCTTATGTTTTTCCTACCAAAGTGGATAACTTCACATTTATCCACATTATACTGCATCTGCCATGTGTTTGCCCACTCACTCAACCTATCTAAATCGCCTTGCAGCGTCTTTGCATTCTCCTCACAACTCACAATCCCACCTAGTTTTGTGTAGAAGGTGGCAGGGCAGGCTGAGAAAGTGGTAAAAAAAAGTTTACGGGATCCTGAGCTTCAGAATAGAGGCAGAGAGTCCAAAAGCAAGGAAGTTATGATATAAAAACAGAAAATGCTGGAAATCTCAGCAGGTCAGGCAGCATCTGTGGAGAGGAAGCAGAGCTAACGTTTCGGGTCGATGACCCTTCATCAGAACTGGCAAGTGTTTGGAAAGAACAGATTCTTAACAAGCACCGAAAGGGGGAGGGGAAGAAAGAACATAAGGGAAGGTCTGTGATAGGTTGGAAGACAAGAGGGATTCGAGAGACAAAGGATGATGATTCAAATTCAAATTGCAATGTCAGGAGTTAGAAAAACATTAGTCAAGATAGGGTGTGAATAGTGGGATTATGACCAACTGCCATTAGAGACAAGGAAAGAAAAAAAAGAAACAGGCTCTGAGGGGGGCGGTGGGGGAAAGGGAACCAAAGATTGGCAGCGGTTATGCTCTGAAATTTTTGAACTGGATGTTGAGTCCAGAAGGCTGTAAAGTGCCGAAACGAAAGATGAGGTGCTGTTCCTCGAACTTGCGTTGCGGTTCGATGGAACTGTGTAGGAGACCGAGGGCAGAGAGGTCAGAGTGGGAATGCAGTGGAGAATTAACGTGACAGGTAACTGGAAGCTCAGGGTCACACTTGTGGACTGAACGGAGGTGCTCCACAAAGTGGTCACCTAATCTATGCTTGGTCACCCCAATGTAGAGACTACATCGTGAGCAGCGAATACAGTATATTAAAGGAACTTATGATGAACCTTTATAAAATACTGGTTCAGCTTCAACTCTGGGCACTGCACTTTAGGAAGGATGTGAAGGCCTTAGAGAGAGTGCAGCAAGGATTTACAAGAATGGTTCCAGGAATGATGGCCTTCAGTTACGTGGAGAGACTGGAGAAGCTAGGGTTGTTCACCTTAGTGCAGAGAAGGTTGAGAGGAGATTTGATAGAAGTGTTCCAAATCATGAGTGGTCTGGACAGAGTAGATAGAGAAACTGTTCCCATTGGCAGAAGCGTTGAGAACCAGAGGACTCAGATTTAAGGTGATTAGCGGAAGAACCAAAGACATGATGAAAAGTTTTGTGTGCAGCAAATGGCTAGGATCAGGAATGCACTGTTTGAAAGACTGGTGAGGACAAATTCAATCATGGCTTTCAAAATTAGATAAGTAGCTGAAGGAAAAAAATGCAGAGCTACAGGAAAAAGGCGGGGGAGTGGGACTGGCTGAAGTGCTTCACAGAGAGCTGGCATGGGTTTGACAGGCCGAATGGCCTCCTTCTGTGCTGTAATCATTCTATGATTGATTGTAATCTGACAGATTGGTGGGGATCTGATAGATGGCTGTCTGGTCACTGTGGTTTGATTGCTAGGAATGTGATAGATCGTGTTGGACTGTCTGATTGATGGGGTCTGAATGATGGGTATTTTATTGGTGGGGGTCTGCTAGATGAGGGTCTGATTGCTGACATTTTCATCCATGGTATTCTGATTGATGTGGGACTGTTTGATTGAAGTCTGATTGATGAGGGTGCGATTGGTGGGGTTCAAATTGATCGGAGTGTGATTGGGGGTATGATTGATGGGGTTCAAATTGATCGGGTTTGATTGGTGGGCGTATGATTGATGGGGTTCAAATTGATCGGGTTTGATTGATAGGTGTGTGTGATAGGGTTCAAATTGATCGGGTTTGATTGATAGAGGTGTGATTGATAGGGTTCAAATTGATCGGGTTTGATTGATAGAGGTGTCAGTGATGGGGTTCAAATTAATCGGGCTTGATTGATAGGTGTGATTGATAGGGTTCAAATTGATCGGGTTTGATTGATAGGTGTGTGATAGGGTTCAAATTGATCGGGTTTGATTGATAGAGGTGTGATTGATGGGGTTCAAATTGATCGGGTTTGATTGATAGGTGTGTGTGATAGGGTTCAAATTGATCGGATTTGATTGATAGGTGTGTGTGATAGGGTTCAAATTGATCGGATTTGATTGATAGGTGTGTGTGATAGGGTTCAAATTGATCGGGTTTGATTGGTGGGGGTATGATTGATGGGGTTCAAATTGATCGGGTTTGATTGATAGAGGTGTGATTGATGGGGTTCAAATTGATTGGGTTTGATTGATAGGTGTGTGAGTGGGGGTTCAAATTGATCGGGTTTGATTGATAGAGGTGTGAGTGATGTGGTGTAAATTGATCGGGTTTGATTGATAGGTGTGTGATAGGGTTCAAATTGATCGGGTTTGATTGATAGGTGTGTGTGATAGGGTTCAAATTGATCGGGTTTGATTGATAGGTGTGTGATTGATAAGGTTCAAATTGATTGGGTTTGATTGATAGGTGTGTGATTGATAGGGTTCAAATTGATCTGGTTTGATTGATAGGTGTGTGTGATAGGGTTCAAATTGATCGGGTTTGATTGATAGGTGTGTGAGTGATGGGGTTCAAATTGATCGGGTTTGATTGATAGGTGTGTGATTGATAGGGTTCAAATTGATCGGGTTTGATTGATAGGTGTGTGATTGATAGGGTTCAAATTGATCTGGTTTGATTGATAGAGGTGTGTGATAGGGTTAAAATTGATCGGGTTTGATTGATAGGTGTGTGATTGATAAGGTTCAAATTAATCGGGTTTGATTGATAGGTGTGTGATTGATAGGGTTCAAATTGATCGGGTTTGATTGATAGGTGTGTGATAGGGTTCAAATTGATCGGGTTTGATTGATAGGTGTGTGATAGGGTTCAAATTGATCAGGTTTGATTGATAGAGGTGTGATTGATGGGGTTCAAATTGATCGGGTTTGATTGATAGGTGTGTGATTGATAGGGTTCAAATTGATCGGGTTTGATTGATAGGTGTGTGATAGGGTTCAAATTGATCGGGTTTGATTGATAGGTGTGTGTGATAGGGTTCAAATTGATCGGGTTTGATTGATAGGTGTGTGTGATAGGGTTCAAATTGATCGGGTTTGATTGATAGGTGTGTGTGATAGGGTTCAAATTGATCGGGTTTGATTGATAGGTGTGTGTGATCGGGTTCAAATTGATCGGGTTTGATTGATCGAGGTGTGAGTGATAGGGTTGAAATTGATCGGTGTTTGATTGATATGTTTTCTTATAGTCAATGTTGTCCCGTTGCTAAGGTGCTCCTCCAATAATAGATTGCTGCGAACCCTTTGTTCCGCCTTCTACAAACGTCGAACCTGCTTTGTATTGTTTCCCCACTAACAGCCTTTTGTTCTCGGACAAAGCACAGCCCGATTCGGTTGATTGGAGCGTTCTATCAAGCGAGGTATAAATAGCGGGAACGGCGACACCCGCCACAGTTTGAGGAGCTGCGAGAACAGATAGAGATCATGGTGAGTAGACGCGGGGTATGCACCGAAATAGAGAGAGAGAGAGAGAGAGAGCGCGAGAGATATCGAGATCGAGATCGAGAACGGGAGTCACACAGAATGGGAACCACTGGAAGCGTGGGACTGGGTTGGGAGAGAGAGGGATCCACTCGGAGTAATTAATCTTCTGTCTGGGGTGGGGGTTCCGTAGCAGGTATCCACTCGGAATGAGCGATCCACGAGGAGAGGGAAGGAATCCGTCTGGGAGGGAAGGGTTCCACAGGGAGGTAAGTATAGAAAAGGAGCCTTGGAGATGCGGGGGTCCACAGGGAAATGGACAATCGACTTGGATCGAGGGAGCGTCACATTGAGAGTGAAGTGTGAACACCGGGAGAGAGCGGGAATCCACAGGCGTATGACTCCATGAAGAAATAGATGAGGAATCCGACAACTTGTATTTATGTAGTGTCTTTAACCTAGTGAAATGTCCCAAGACACTGCACAGGAGTGTTATGAGATAAAACCATAAATTTGAAGCCACATAAGAAATTAGGCAAATGATCTAAAGCTTGGTTAAAGAGGTAGGCTTTAAGGAGAGCCTTCAAGGTGGAAAGAAGTCGAGAGGTTTAGGGAGGGAGTTCCAGGATGTGGGCAGAGGCAGCTGAAGGCATCAATAGTTGAGCAGTTATAATCAGGGATGGTCAAGAGGGCAGAATTTGAGCTGTGCGGACATCTCCAGGGGTTGTGAAGCTGAAGGATATTACAGAGATAGGGAGGATGTGAGGCCATGGAGGGATTTATAAGCAAGGATGGAGAATTTTGAAATTGAGGCATTGTTTAACCGGGAGTAATGTAGGTCAGTGAGCACAGGGGGTGATGGGTGAGAGGGACTTGGTGCGAGTTAGGACACTGGGTCAGCCGAGTTTTGGATGACCAAGTTTATGTAGAGTAGAATGTGGGAGGCCAGCCAGGAGTGCATTGGAGTTGTCCAGTATTTATGATAGTGTGTGTAGAATGGGCCGATACTCTGGAGTTTTTAAGAATGAGGTGATCTCATTGGAATATACAAGATTCTGAAGGGGATTGACAGGGTAGATGCTGAGAGGTTGATTCCCCCTGGCTGGAGTGTCTAGAACAAGGGGGCACAGTCTCTGTATAAGGGATTAATACTGAGATGAGGAGGAATTTCTTCACTCAGAGGGTTGTGAATATTTGGAATTCTCTGCCCCAGAGGGCTGTGGATGCTGAGTCTCTGAATATATTCAAGGCTGAGATAGATTTTTGGAGTCTAGGATAATCAAGGGATATGGAGATCGGGTGGGAAAGGTTGATGATCAGCCATGAATTTATTCAATGGGGGAGCAGGCTTGAAGCTCAGTATGGCCGACTCCTGCTCCTATTTCTTGTGTTCAATCAGACCACCATCAATCAGAGCCCATCAAATAGGAATCCATGGGAGAGAGGAGGATACATCAGGAGGGGAAGTCCACAGGGAGATGGACTTCTAAAGGGAGCACTGCAATCCACAGGAAATGGGCACAAGATGAATGGGAATTCACAGGGCGCAGAGGAGGGATCCATGGTGATCGTAGCAATCCCTGGCAATGATGGAGAGTTCCACAGGGAGAAGGGGATCCATCAGGGAGCAGGTGGGATTCCAATAAAAAAAGATGGGATCCACAGGTTACTGTAACAGAATGCGATGCTGCCCACACACCCCTCTCCTTCCAATCCCACTGACTGTATAAAGCATTACCCTCCTACCTGTGTAAGTAATCATGTGATCTTCCCTCTTTAGCGTGAGTGTATTTCAATCCACATTGGCCAGGCGGGTGTGCAGACCGGTAACGCTTGCTGGGAACTGTATTGCCTGGAGCATGGGATCCAGCCGGACGGACAGATGCCCAGTGACAAGACCATCGGAGGTGGCGACGATTCCTTCAACACTTTCTTCAGTGAAACGGGGGCAGGCAAGCACATTCCCCGAGCCGTGTTTATAGATCTGGAGCCCACTGTGATTGGTAAGGGGAGTGATTGTTGGTGGATTGGTCTCTAATCGCATTGCACCGTGGCCTGGATGTATCAAAGTTACTGCAATGTCCTGTATTCCTGTCCTTAAATCTCGGTTCTCTGCCCCCCAGATGAGGTTCGCACTGGCACTTACCGACAGCTCTTTCACCCCGAGCAGCTCATCACCGGCAAGGAGGATGCGGCCAATAACTACGCACGGGGCCACTGCTCCATTGGCAAGGAGATTGTGGATCTGGTCTTGGATCGTATCCGGAAGGTGGTAAGTTATGTAACAGTTCCTAGTGGCACCCAATGTCCTGTCTTGCCATCACCCACTGTCTCATTCTATTGGTACAAATAATCTCTTGTGACTCAAGTGCACAAATCTTACTCATTCCAGTATCACTTATTGATGTCACTCCAGTATGCTCATAACCAATAACATCCATGAAAGGTGGCTGGGAATTTCATGGCCCCCCAACCTCCATTACACTGAGTGCCTGTAGTGCTTTTCACCTCTAGTTCCCTCCTCCATCCTCCCCTAACTCTCATTACCCCCTCGATCCAGGCTCCCACAGCCCCATCTCCCACTGCCCTGTCCCACCGGGGACATTCTGTACCTTTGCACCTGTCCACTTGTTCACTTCCTTTGATTCTATTTCTGCCTCCCTTTTCATGTTTTGTACTTTCTTTGCTCACAGGCTGACCAGTGCACAGGACTACAGGGTTTCCTCATCTTCCACAGTTTCGGGGGTGGGACCGGCTCGGGCTTTGCTTCGCTCCTGATGGAGAGACTCTCCGTTGACTACGGCAAGAAATCCAAACTGGAGTTTGCCATTTACCCAGCGCCGCAGATTTCCACCGCGGTGGTCGAGCCCTACAACTCTGTGCTGGTCACCCACTGCACCCTCGAACACTCTGACTGTGCCTTCATGCTGGACAACGAGGCCATTTACGATATCTGTCGGCGTAACCTTGACATTGAACGACCAACGTACACCAACCTCAACCGTCTCCTTAGCCAAATAGTGTCATCCATCACAGCGTCACTACGGTTCGACGGTGCCCTGAATGTGGACCTGATTGAGTTCCAAACCAACCTGGTCCCCTATCCCCGCATCCACTTCCCGCTGGTGACCTATGCACCCCTTATTTCGGCCGAGAAGGCTTACCACGAGCAACTATCCGCGGCAGAGCTGACCAATGCATGCTTTGAGCCAGCCAACCAGATGCTGAAATGCGACCCCCGCCAGGGCAAGTACATGGCGTGCTGCATGCTGTACCGAGGGGACGTGGTGCCGAAGGATGTCAACGCAGCCATCGCCACCATCAAGACCAAGCGCTCGATCCAGTTTGTTGATTGGTGCCCGACTGGGTTCAAGGTAAGTGTGGCTTCTGTGTCCAATCCATGGGGCCCTGAAGAAACATGCACTGTGACAACCTGATCTCCCACGTGAACAATACGGCTGTTCAGACCGGGTCAAAAGATGTCCATCCATTCAGGAACAGTCCCTCCCCATAGCTCCCCTCTGAGGCTTGAGGTGGAATTCTCAGCTTCAATCCTTGAATGCAGCCCTGAATATCCTAGGAAAAGTCCTGAAATTGAAACAAAGAAAAAGCTTCCTGAAACATCTAGGCCTGATGGGAGACAATAAAATAGAGAATTGAATTAGCTCCTGAATGCAGTCTCATTACACAGTGACCTACCAGCAGAAACTGAAGCTTTCAAACTGGGGAGGAGGCCAGTGAATAACCAGGGAGGGATTTTTCTAGAGTCTCAAACTCATTCCTAAATTTATTTTTCTGAAAATGTAATGCCTGCCAACAGATGTGATTTTCAACCTTCTTTTTCTGCAACTGAAATCTAACGTATTCTCTTTCCCCCACAGGTTGGCATCAACTACCAGCCCCCGACGGTGGTGCCAGGGGGCGATCTGGCAAAGGTGCAGCGTGCCCTCTGTATGCTGAGCAACACCACCGCCATTTCCATGGCTTGGACCCGCCTCAACCTCAAATTCGACAAGATGTACGCCAAGCGGGCCTTTGTCCACTGGTACGTGGGAGAGGGGCTGGAGGAAGGGGAGTTCCAGGACGCACGGGAGGACTTGGCCTCACTCGAGAAGGATTACGAAGAGGTGGCTGTCGATTCCTCCTCGCTGGACAGAAAGGCGGAGGAGGAAGAATAAGATTTAATTATTTAGAATGTAAAAATAGTTTAATTTTAATTACATATGTAACATATATTTTGAAAGAAAATAAATGTATTTTTAAATCATTTTGTTTGCTGACTTTAAAAGCCAGAAATGCATGACATGAGTGTTAAAGAAGGTTGAAGTAAGAATGAACCCAGAATGGGGGTTAATCCAACTCCACATGGCTGCAGTCCTGGTGACACAGTGCACCTCTGTCATTAAAACACTGTCCAATCTTTCTCTGGCTGTAATAATTTTTCATGACTTGTTAATTATGAACTCGTGGCCTAGAAAAGTGAAGACTAGCGATTCAATCATAATATCGAAGAACAAAGAAATTGGATTTTTACACCTTTCATCTCCTCCTGATGTCCAAAGGTGCTTCACGGCCAATGAAGTACTTTTGAAGTATAATGTAATGTTGGAAATCATTGAAATGTATAGCATAGGAGGCCATTCAGCCCATAAAGTCTGCACCAGCTCATTCGAAGAACAATCCAGTTAGTCCCATTTTTTCCCCATATCCTGTAACTTCTTTCTCCTTTTAAAAAATGTATCTACTTCCCCATAAAGGCTACTAGTGAATCTATATCCACTACCACTATCCTATCAGGCAGTATATGCGTGATCCTAGCCACTTGTTTCCTAATTTCACCCGTGGTTCTTTTGCCAATCACCTTTTATTCTGTGCCCTCTTGTCATTGACCCTTCAGCCACTGGAAACCGTTTCTCTATTCTATCTATCCCTTCATAATTTTAACAAACTCTATCAAATCTCCTTTAGTCTTCTTTGCTCTAAAGAGAACAACCCCAGATTCTCCAGTCTATCCATGTAACTTGAAGCATTCTAGTAAATCTCTTGTCTCTGTTTTCTTGCACCCCCTTTAATATTGTACCATTTAACTTGTATTGTCTCTCCTCTGTCAACCTACCAAAATGTAACCCTTCACACTTTTCTGTGTTGAATTTTATCTGCCACGTGTCCGGCCATTCCACCAGCCTGTCTATGTCCTTTTGAAATGTATTACTATCTTCCTATTGTTTACGACACTTCCAAGTTCTGTGTCATTTGCTAATTGTCAAAAACGGCAGTGGTCGCAGCACTGAACCCTGGGGAACACCACTGTATACCTCCCTCCAATCGAAAAACAACCATTCATCACAACTGTTTTCTATCCCTTAGCCATTTTTATAACCATGCTGTTACTGTCCCATTTATCCCACAGGCTTCACTTTTGCGAGCAAGCCTAATAAGTGGAACTTATCAAACGCCATTTGAAAGACCATATGCACAATATCAAGTGGACTGTCCTTATGCACCTTCTATTACCTTATCAAAAAACTCAATCAAGTTTGTCAAACAGGATTTGCTCTTTACAATTTGAGTCCATGGTTGTCTAAGTGGCTGTTAATTTTCTCCCGGATCATTGTTTCTGAAAGCGTCCCCACCACCGGAAAATGCATCTGTCAATTTCCCACAAACAATAATGAGATCAATGACCAAATAACCTGATTGAGGGAGGAATGTTAGTTTCAGGACAGAGAGAGAATTACCCTCTTCCAATAATGTCATTAGATCTTTAACATCCACCTGAACAAGATGGTTTAACGTCTCCTCTGAAAGATGACACCGCTGGCTGTACAGCATTCCCTCCGTACTACCCTGCAAGTGTCGGCCTAGATTTTGGGATCAAAGTCTCTGGGATGGGGCCCACAACCTTCTGACTCATCAGGGGGAGTGAGACTGACTGAGCCAAACACAACACTTTTTACCCTTGCTCGCCCGACTGGAATGGCGGGGGAGGGCTGGGAGATGTTTGTTTTAGGCCATCTGATTTTACTCTCCAATGAAGTCATTCAGGAGTCCGACCCAAAACTGCCCCATTCCTGACCAACGGGTTAGCTCGTGCTAAAATCAGAAGTATTTACTTTTTTAATTGTTCCGGGATGTGGGCATCGCTGACAAGGCCAGCATTTATTGCCCATCCCTAATTGCCCTTGAGAAGGTGGTGATGGGCAGCCTTAGAACATAAGAAACAGGAGCAGGAGTAGGCCATTTGGCCCCTCGAACTGCTCCGCCATTTAATAAGATCACGGCTGATCTGATCATGGACTCAGCTCCACTTCCCTGTCCGTTCCCCATAACCCTTTATTCCCGTATCGCTCAAAAATCTGTCCATCTCCGCCTTAAATATATTCAATGACCCAGCCTTCACAGCTCTCTGGGGTAGGGATTTCCATAGATTTACAACCTTCTGAGAGAAGAAATTTCTCCTCATTTCAGTTTTAAATGGGTGGCCCCTTATTCTGAAACTATGGGCTAGAACCTCCACTTTTTTTGCCTGCTTAATGCCCACTTAATGCCCATTTTATCGCTGAAACGACGTATAACACCCATGTATCGCCCATTCTGGCACAAAATGGAAACTGACGGGCTTTTTTAGGAGATTTATCGTCGAGCGTTATTTTTCCCATGGACTTAACGGCGAGAAAAAATATCACCGCCTGCCCACTTTTTTTGGGCGGAATCAGCAGAATGGCCGAATTCAATGCCCATAATATCGGCCAGTATTACTTTCTACACGGAATTAACACCAAGATTCAATATTAACGCCCGGCAACTGTTTTTTGTTGCAAAGAGCATATTTACCCAAACAAGTGGCCATGGAGATCGCTCATCTTCAATTTCACCACCTCGCACACATATCGCCCACAATATCGCTCGCTCAAAAAAACGCCCACAAAAAGTGGAACTAACCGGAACGAAAGCCAGCGGTGTGGCTGGCATTTGTTAAATCCCACTCTTACGTGAGGAGCTGATATCTGAAAGATTTGCCTGAAAGAGCGCTGATGTGAATGACGACGTTGACACACTGCTGTGTGTGTGCAGCTCAGACATCAATGGTGCCCATCACCTTGGTGCCAGTTAAAGTTTACGTTGATTGATGTTAAGTTGTATTTAACTTACCTTTCATGGTAAGGGATTACCAGTGTGCAACTGTCCAGCTATCTGAGACAATGCGTAACAAGGTTATGTTCAATAACAAAAGTTTAATACCAACATTGGTCTGAAATCATAAGTATCACAGCCAATAACACCCAACCCCTGCCCACACCCCGCTTTTTCCACCATTGACATAAATCACATGTTCAAATGTCCAGCAACACAGAATACAAAGGCAAAGCAGGAGCGTGGTCCCTAGCCCCCATACATTGCAACAAATTGCATACACCCAGATGGAGATATAACACAGCCATCACCTGCGCACATGCACTTCACTTTCCCCCCTCTCCTTCTTCTGCCCACCTCTAACCCTTCCCCTCCTCGCTCCACGGCGCCTGGGTGGGGGATGAAGGCAGATGCGTTGGTTGCACGGGTACGGGAGTGGGAGATGCCGAGGGGGCAACATTCTCTGATGCAGAAGCAGGATCTTAGTCCTTGCTCTCATCTGTCGTTCGCAGCGGTGGTGCACAGCCTAGGGAAGGGCTGTGGCAGCAGTGTTCCTGGCTCTTGCATCCAGGGCCTCCGTCAGCTGTGGAATGTACTCGGTCATGGTGGCCAGCTGTCGGGATATGCTCCCCAAAGCTTCGATGAGCTGGTCACCAATGTCTACAGTCCTCCTGGACAACTGTACCATCTCTCCGCTGTCATGTCGCACTCGTGGAACAGACTTGCCGCGTCCACAAGACCTCCGCGGGGTCGGCGCCGTCCTGGGGACAAATGGGGTGCCCTGTGGAGTGGTGCTTGGGCCCGGCACCTCCAGAGTGGAGGCGGGAATGACCGGAGGACCAATAGATGGCCTTAGGGTGGAATGGGTTCTGGAGCGTGGGGATGCAGGTTCTTCGAAGTCGGAGCTCCTCAGCACCAGATATAGTAGGATCGTCCGCCGACAACTGCCCCGCACCCCCACCTTCTGGCCTCTGTGGCTTTGCCTGGGGCAGCGCTGCTGGCTGAGCTGCAAGACACAAATGAGGTTGTTAGAGGAGAAATGGGTGCTAGGGTGACAAGGTGAGTCCAGCGTTATACACAGCATATACACGACAAAAGCACCACTGCTCTCAAAATCATCGTAGACATCACATTTCATGACCATCAACACATTGTGCATTGCAATGATTTTCATTAGGTCAGCATTATTTCTATGACAATTTTAGAAATCATCTATCATATATGATTGGTCGGATATGAGTGGGTTTGGCATCTATAGACTTTATATCACGTAATGGTGTAAGCTTTACTCACGTGGCATCACTTCAGGGTCTGCAGATGCGTCCGTGGATGACCAGCTGTGCTTTCCCACGAGTGCTAGCATCCGTTCCTCCATCTCAGTGATGTCGCTGGGGACTGGTGGCCCCTCACCCATTCGCCTCTGCATGGACTTCATCGTCGAGAGATTCTTCTGTAAAAGGTGACAGGACGACATGGCATGAGATCATTGCGTGATATCATTTCTAGGTACTGTCACAGAGACTGATACTACACATAACCGACAGATGTAATCATGATTACTATGATAATTATCATTCTTTACCTAAAGACCTACACCGTGACCGCAGGCTTTGAGTAAAACATTTCTGATAAAAATGAAAGAATCACATCTGATGATAGTCACTCATGACTCTTAAAAATCAAATTATATAAATACACAAGGACATGTAAATCAATGTAATACTTTTGCAGATCCCATAAGGTTGTTCCATCGTTTGCGGCATTGGTTGCCCTCACGCAGCTCATTGGTTGCCGATGAGACCACCTCTGCTAGCTCGGTCCATATCCTCTGGTAGGCCTTAGGGCCACACCCTCCCTGTGTCAAATCACCCCAGCGTGACTCAACTTCCTGCATGATGGAGGCATTTTGCCTCGTCCGAGAACCTCCTGGCTCTTTTGCGGCCTCCATTGTGCTCCTTTCCCACCTCACTGCTCTCTCCAGGGTCAGTCTCCACAGCGTGCTGTGATGCCTCCTCCTCTCCCTCCATTATAGGCCAAATTCGGACAAATATCTGTGTTAACAGCTACTTTTTGTTTGCCTACCTGCTATGAAGCCCTAAAGTCTCTCTCCTTCCTCCCAAAGCAGCCACACCACACCCAGCCACGCCTTCAGTCCCTCTGAGCTCCCTCTCTCTCTCTGTCTCCTCTTCTGCGCATGTCATGGTGACCCTTGACTTCCAGAATCGCGGGAATCGAGCATTGCCACGCTGTTGCTAAGGACGGCCACACATTACGGCAGAAGGCGAAAAAAATTTAACGCTACCGCCCATTTGATGTCGCTCACGGTAATGCCCATTTTCAAAAATGTAAACTAGATGTTTTGAGGATGGGCGAGAAGCCGGTGATCTGAAAACCCTTTTTTTACCGCCCACACTGGAAATAACGCCCATTTTTGGGCGATAAGCTCAAAAATGGAGGTTATAGCCCTATGTCCCTGAGTTTTAGTTTCCCCTATGAGTGGAAATACCCTCTCTGCATCCACCTTGTCTAGCTCCCTCTATCTTTTATGTTTTGATAAGAGCACCTCTCATTCTTCTGAACTCCAATGTGTATAGGCCCAACCGACTCAACTTATCTTCATAAGTCAACCCTTATCTCCGGAATCAACCTCGTGCCCCTTCTCTGAACAGCCTCCTAACCCTAACCCTTAAATATGGAGACCAAAACTGTACGCAGTACTCTTGGTGTGGCCTCACCAATAGTCTGTACAGTTGTAGCAGGACTTCTCTGCTTTTATAATCTATCCCCCTTGCAATAAAGGCCAACATTCCATTTGCCTTCCTGATTACTTGCTGTACCTGCATACTAACCTTTTGTGTTCCATGCACAATGACCCCCTGGTTCCTCTGTACTGCAGCACTTTTCAATTTTTCTTCATTTAAATAATAATTTGCTTTTCTATTTTTTCTGCTAAAGTGGATAACCTCACATTATACTCCATCTGTCAACTTTTTTCCTACTCACTTAGCTTTGCAGATTTTTTGTGTCCTCCTCACAATTTTCTTTCCCACCCATCTTTGTATCATTAGCAAACTTGGCTACATTACAGTCGGTCCCTTCATCCAAGTCATTAATATAGATTGTAAATAGTTGAGGACCCAGCACTGATCCCTGTGGCACCCCACGAGTCACTGTTTGCCAACTGGAAAATGACCCATGAGGACTGATAATCAGGAAGTTCCTCACACACAGAGTGATCGACACAGGAATGGATTCCCAGATCACCATAGGCAGTCCCTCGAAATCGTTGAAGACTTGCTTCCACTCTAAAATCGAGTTCTCAGGTGACTGTACAGTCCAATACGGGAATTACAGTCTCTATCACAGGTGGGACAGATAGTCGTTGAGGGAAAGGGTGGGTGGGACTGGTTTGCCGCACGCTCCTTCCGCTGTCTGCGTTTGGTTTCTGCATGCTCTTGACAACAAGATTCGAGGTGCTTCGCGCCCTCCCGGATGCTCTTCCTCCACTTAGGACGGTGTTTGGCCAGGGACTCATAGGTGTCGGTGGGGATGTTGCATTTTATCAAGGAGGCTTTGAGGGTGCCCTTGAAACGTTTCCTCTGCCCACCTGGGGATCGCCTGCTGTGTAGGAGTTCAGAGTAGAGCGCTTGCTTTGGGAGTTTTGTGTCGGGGCATGCGGACAATGTGGCCCGCAACGGAGCTGGTCGAGTGTGGTCAGTGCTTCGATGCTGGGGATGTTGGCCTGATCGAGAACACTGACATTGGTCTATCCTCCCAGGGGATTTGCACAGGGAACCTCAGTGAACTATGGGACCAATAGGCTATCTCCTTAACCAATGAGAATTAAGGATTGAGAAAGAAACAGAGGAATGACGGAGTGAGAGGGTGAATTAGAATCAGATCAGGTACAGAAATAGAAAGAAAGAGGAGGAAGAAAGATTGGATTAAGAGACAGAAAGAAAAAGTACGGGAAGACACTCATCGAGGACAAAGAGGCAATCAGGACCTGCTGGAAGGAACACTTTGAAGATCTCCTTAATTGAGACTCTGCCTTTGACACGAGTGTTCTCGACTCCATCCTGCAGCAGGCTACCCACCACCATCTCAGCAAAACCCAAGCCCTGCACGAGGTAGAAAAGGCCATCTGTCAGCTCAAGAACAACAAGGCATCAGGAGAGATAGAATCCCCGTTGTGACACTAAAGTATGGCGGCGAGGCATTATTGGCACGCCCAGATAGCGTGGGAAGGGGGAACCTGGAGTCATTTAAGAACCAATGCCGCAATGGGGAGGAACGGGGTGGATGGGGAGTGTAGGGTCATTTTGCATGGAGTGACTAAGATGGGCCTTTCTCAGCAGTAATTCTACTATGTTGTGGGAAAGTGGGAAATTATCCACTTTGGTAGCAAGAATGGAAAATCAGAATATTTTTTATTAAGTTGAGAGACAAATTAATGTTGGTATGCAAAAAGGGTGTCCTCGTACATAGAACATAAGAACATAAGAATTAGGAACAGGAGTAGGCCATCTAGCCCCTCGAGCCTGCTTCGCCACTCAACAAGATCATGGCTGATCTGGCCGTGGATTCAGCTCCACTTACCTGCCCTCTCCCTGTAACCCTTAATTCCCTTATTGGTTCAAAATCTATCTATCTGTGATTTGAATACATTCAATGAGCTCACCTCAACTGCTTCCTTGGGCAGAGAATTCCACAGATTCACAACCCTCTGGGAGAAGAAATTCCTTCTCAATTTGGTTTTAAATTGGCTCCCCCGTATTTTGAGGCTGTGCCCCCTAGTTCTAGTCTCCCCGACCAGTGGAAACAACCTCTCTGCCTCTATCTTGTCTATCCCTTTCATTATTTTAAATGTTTCTATAAGATCACCCCTCATCCTTCTGAACGCCAACGAGTAAAGACCCAGTCTACTCAATCTATCATCATAAGGTAACCCCCTCATCTCCGGAATCAGCCTCGTGAATCGTCTCTGTACCCCCTCCAAAGCTAGTGTATCCTTCCTTAAGTAAGGTGACCAAAACTGCACGCAGTACTCCAGGTGCGGCCTCACCAATACCCTGTACAGTTCAAGCAGGACCTCCCTGCTTTTGTACTCCATCCCTCTCGCAATGAAGGCCAACATTCCATTCGCCTTCCTCACAGAAAGTTAACATGCAGGTACAGCAAGCAATTAGGAAGACAAATTGGAGTGCTTAATTAACAGCGCAAGTACTTTTTTTAATGACATGATAATTGTTAATGTATTGCCAATCAGCCTCTCCAGCCCAGAAAGGGAAACATTTCAACTGTCAAGTCTGCTTTTTGCACGTAGCAAATTGTTGGTAGAGATTTTTAAATTGTGAACTTTAATCTTTACTTTTTTTTCTTACTTTTCCTTTCTGTCTCTTAATCCAATCTTTCTTCCCTCTCTTTCTTTCTATTTCTGTACCTGATCTGATTGTAATTCACCCTCTCACTCCGTCATCCCTCTGTTTCTTTCTCAATCCTTAAATCTCATTGGTTAAGGAGATAGCCTATTGGTCCCGTTATTCACCGAGGTTCCAGATGCCCCAGTATCTTTGCTGTGACGTTAACAGGTCACTCTTACAGCAAGTTACGGTGCAATATATGTTCCAGTTGAAGGGTGCAGAAAAGCACTAACTAATGGCGCATACGGTTCAAGAAGGCAGCTCACCTTCTGAAGGGCAATTAGGAATGGGCAGTGTGCCAGTGCAGCCTTCGGTCGCCTGAGGGAGAGGGTGTTTGAAGACCAGGACCTCAAACCCGGCACCAAGCTCATGGTCTACAGAGCAGTAGTGATACCCACCCACCTATATAGCTCAGAGACATGGACTATGTACTGCAGTCACCTCAAAACACTGGAGAAGTATCACCAAAGTTGCCCCCATCCCCAGCATCGAAGCATTGACCACGCTCGATCATCCGCTGGATGGGCCACATCGTCCGCATGCCTGACACGAGGCTCCCAAAACAACTCAGAGCTCTGACACGGCAAACGAGCCTCAGGTGGGCAGAGGAAACGCTCAAAGCCGCCTTGAAAAAGTGCAACATCCCCACCGACACCTGGGAGTCCCTGGCCCAAGACTGCCCAAAGTGGAGGAAAATCATCCGGGAAGGCGCTGAAGATCTCGAGTGTCTTCGCTGAGAGCAAGCTGAAGCCAAGCGTCAACAGCAGAAGTGGGCAGCAACCCAGGCACCCCAGCCTCCCGTTCCTCCAATTACTGCCTGCCCCTCCTGTGACAGAGCCTGTCTGTCCCGCATTGGACTCTTCAGTCACCTGAGGTCTCTTGTTAGTGTGGAAGCAAGTCATTCTCGACTCCGGGGGACTGCCTAAGAGAGTGCCTTTATTGAAAGGGGGTTGCAGCATAAGAGTAAAGAAGCCTTGCTGCAATTATATAGAGCCTTGGTGAGACCACACCTGGAGTATGGTGCACAGTTTTGGTCTTCTTACCCAAGGAACGATGGGGGTTCAACGAAGGTTCACTAGATTGATTTCTGGGATGAGAGAGATTGAATATTCTCTGGAGTCATTGAAATGTATAAAATTCTTAGAGGGCGTGACAGGGTAGATGCTGAGGGACTGTTTCCCCGGACTGGAGAGTCTAGAACCAGGGGTCATAGTCTCAGGACAAGGGGTTGGCCATTTCAGATTGGGATGAGGAGAAATTTCTTCACTCAGGTGGTTATGAACCTTTGGAATTCTCTACCCCAGAGGGGTTGTTGACTATCTTCACGACTAAGATCGATAGATTTTTGATTCCTAAGGGAATCAAGGGATATGGGGATAGGGTGAGAAAGTGGAGTTCAGCCATGATCTTATTGAATAGCGACGCAACCTTGAGGGGCCATATGGCCGACTTCTGCTCCTATTTCTGATGTTCTTATGTGATGTGACTCTGCACCAGTCGGGAATAGTTCACACCAGCTCGGCCCTCAATAAGCACCCCCTCCGCAGCCTTATCCTCCCTAGAAAAGGTCGCTGCGTACTTCTATCAGGCCCTGTGCATGGACCCAGTACCTTATCTGGGCTGCCCCAGCACTTCACAGGGAGCCAATCCCTGCTCGAGAGACAAACCGCACCCCACACCCCAGCAACAGCTTGTCAAGAGCTTAAAAAGTTTTGTTCCAACTTTTCCGGCTGTTGAATGTTCGTCCTCAGTGCAGGACAACAGGTAACTAACTGGAAGTGATCGGGAACTGAATCTGTGACTCTTCTGACAGGTACGAGACTAAATCATTTGAGGCTTCTGTGTAATGACTGATGCAATGACGAATAGAGTAATCATTAATTAAGATCAGACGGTCACTGAATCCTTTATAAAGATCTTAACAGTTCAAAAGCTACTAGAAGATTGTGGGATATTGACTATTAATCATGAGCAATGCAGTAAATGCCTCCCAGTTCATCCTGGGCTGGATGGCCATGGTTGTATCAAGACTTTCTCAGTGTTGAGACTCCCTCACCGACTGCCAAAAGTTCTGGGGGTTGGGGTAGGCGGAGGTTGCATGGGCAAGAGGTGAATAAACTGTGGGAGGTCAGAGTTCGGAAGTCAATAACCTTCTGTGGCAAGCTTGTTGTGGCATTAGAATTATTGCTGCAGGAAACGGATGAGATTCCAGGCAACCGGGCTTTTAATATCAGCCGGAGAAAGAATTGTGTCTCTCACCACACTCGGACTAGTCCCCTCACTAGTCCGCACTAGAACTAGTCCCCTCACTAGTCCGCATTAGAACTAGTCCCCTCACTAGGTTTGCTCAGACAAGTCCTAACTTACTGGTATGTACTAGGACCAGTGCTCAATTACTAGTATGAACTTGGACTAGTCCTCACTCATACGCAGTCGCACTAGTCTTCTCTCACTATTATACACTAGCATTAGTTCTCATGTACTAGCACTAGCCCTCTCTCACTAATATGCTGGTTCTAGTGCCCTCCGATACTCTCACTAGTACACACGAGCACTATTTCTCTCACTGGTATTTTGTCACTGTGTCCCTCGCTGGTGCCCCCTTGTTGCACTCTGATCAGCACTAGTGCTCCCATGTTGACTAGAACTAGTTCCCTTCCATTGTACTTTCACTAGTATTGTTGCACGCTCACCCATATATTTACTCTGTGGCCCCTCACTGCACTCTCATTAGTGTGGGGCTTGCTGTGTGCGAACGATGACATGCATCTGTCCAAAACAGCCTGCAGGTTCTGAGGCGGATTGTGGGGGAGCCGCTCTTAGCTCGCTCCGCGCAGTTCTTCCACCGGCTGCAGTTTAGCGTGGAGTGCGTGACAACTCCAGAGTGGGGGAGGGAGCTGTGGAGCCTCGGGTCACACAAACCCGAACGGGAAAACCTCTCGCGAGCGCCACAGAGGCTCAGGGTTCCAGCGTACAGCAGGCTCTCCTGTCCATGCTGCTGGGGGAGGGGGGTGGTCAGGTTGAGAATATCTTGAGGCAGGATCCCACTGCGCTCTGATTGGTCCCCGTACAGATCAACAGTGGGGGGTGGGCGGCTGAGGGAGATCCCAGTAGCAGCGCCATCTGAGGAACCAGCTCAAGAAGAAGCAGGCACCATAGAGACAGCAAATAATCACAATTCCTTTCCCTTCAGTGGTCAAGTTCCGTCTCCTCCCCTCTCCCCTTCCTTCCCCTCAGGCTCCTCGTTCAAATGCCTATTCCTCATATAGGTGAGCCCACACACTGAATGGTCATTCTCCTCTTCCTTCTCCATGGGCATTGAACACAACTGTAGCCACCCCACCCACAACCACCACCACTGGGATTGGCAACCACTGACAAATTGAAGTTGCTCCCGAGACCCCCGCGTTCTTTGTGGTTCAGCTACTCGTTGGATGAATTCAAGGTGGTTTTCTCGCACTGACTCAAAACTTCAGTGCCCATTGGGCGTGTACAAATTGCTGCTCTGGGCGTTGCACAATATCAGCGGCTTATCTCGGTCAGACATATGCAGCGTTAAAGGATAGGCAGTCAGGAACCAGGGCTCTACACTGCTTATTATTAACACAGCTTGGAGAAGATGATTCATCCTGTTAGACTGAGACAAACTGGAGCCACATCAACTGAATCAACTTTTCCCGCAGCCCTGTTTATTTTTTTCTTTCAGGTACCTACCCAGCTCCCTTCTGAGAGAAGTGATTGAGTCTGCCTCCACCACCCTTTCAGGCAGTGCATTCCAGATCCTAACCACTCACTGCGTAAATAAAGTTTTTCCTCATGTCGACTTTGGTTCTTTTGCCAATCACCTGAAATCTGTGTCCTCTGGTTCTCAACACTGGAGTCAGGGTGAGAGTAACTGGAGTCAGGGTGAGAGTAACTGGAGTCAGACTGAGACTAACTGGAGTCAGAGTGAGAGTAACTGGAGTCAGAGTGAGAGTAACTGGAGTCAGACTGAGAGTAACTGGAGTCAGACTGAGAGTAACTGGAGTCAGAGTGAGACTAACTGGAGTCAGAGTGAGAGTAACTGGAGTCAGACTGAGACTAACTGGAGTCAGAGTGAGACTAACTGGAGTCAGAGTGAGACTAACTGGAGTCAGAGTGAGACTAACTGGAGTCAGAGTGAGACTAACTGGAGTCAGAGTGAGAGTAACTGGAGTCAGAGTGAGACTAACTGGAGTCAGAGTGAGAGTAACTGGAGTCAGAGTGAGAGTAACTGGAGTCAGACTGAGAGTAACTGAAGTCAGACTGAGAGTAACTGGAGTCAGACTGAGAGTAACAGGAGTCAGACTGAGAGTAACAGGAGTCAGACTGAGAGTAACAGAAGACTGAGACTAACTGGAGTCAGAGTGAGAGTAACTGGAGTCAGGCTGAGACTCTGGAGTCAGAGTGAGACTAACTGGAGTCAGACTGAGAGTAACTGGAGTCAGACTGAGAGTAACTTGAGTCAGACTGAGAGTACCTGGAGTCAGACTGAGAGTAACTGGAGTCAGACTGAGACTAACTGGAGTCAGAGTGAGAGTAACTGGAGTCAGAGTGAGAGTAACTGGAGTCAGACTGAGAGTAACTGGAGTCAGACTGAGTCTAACTGGAGTCAGAGTGAGAGTAACTGGAGTCAGAGTGAGAGTAACTGGAGTCAGAGTGAGAGTAACTGGAGTCAGAGTGACCCTGTCCCTCCCCCTCCCCCGTCCCTGACCCTCCCCCTGTCCCTGACTCTGACCCTCGCCCTGTCCCTGACCCTCCCCCTGACTCTCCCCCTGTCCCTGACCCTCCCCGACTCTGACCCACGCCCTGTCCCTGACCCTCCCCCTGTCCCTGACCCTCCCCGACTCTGACCCACGCCCTGTCCCTGACCCTCCCCCTATGCTCCCCCTGTCCCTGACCCTCCCCCCTGAACCTGACCCTCCCCCTGACCCTCTCCTGACCCTCCCCCTCCCTCTGTCCCTGACCCTCGCCCTGTCCCTCCCCTGTCCCTGACTCTGACCCTCGCCATGTCCCTGACCCTCCCCCTGACCCTCGCCCTGTCCCTGACCCTCCCCCTGTCCCTGACCCTCCCCCTGAGTCTGACTCACGCCTGTCCCTGACCCTCCCCCCTGAACCTGACCCTCCCCCTGACCCTCCCCCTGACCCTCACCCTGACCCTCCCCCTGACTCTGACCCTCACCCTGTCCCTGACCCTCGCCCTGTCCCTGACCCTCACCCTGTCCCTCGCCCTGTCCCTGTCCCTGACCCTCACCCTGTCCCTGACCCTCACCCTGTCCCTGACCCTCCCCCTGACCCTCACCCTGTCCCTGACCCTCACCCTGTCCCTCACCCTGTCCCTCCCCCTGACTCTGACCCTCACCCTGTCCCTGACCCTCGCCCTGTCCCTGTCCCTGACCCTCACCCTGTCCCTGACCCTCACCCTGACCCTCGCCCTGTCCCTGGATTTCTCAGCAATAAAATGGCTTCAAATATATCTGACACTGTTCCCTTGGTTTTGTTTCGCAGAGCAAAGTTGAAAATGCGATTCTTCCTCCACCACTGCCCGTTTCTGACACAAGTCCCTCGTGTCTTCCTGCAGAAAGCAGGCGCGTCTCTGGCCATCTATGCTCAGCGCTGCCCCATCATTTCCCGCAGCATGGTGACTACTGCCGTCAACGTGCCGCGGGTAAAGGAGAATGAAGCATCCGGTAAGAATGTGGGCAAAGGTCGATCTTACTGTTGTGCTGTTTTACTTGGATGTGGTGATCTTTTTCCAGGCATTCCCTAAACAAATTAATTTCTGCTGATTGATTTATCTACTAACACTTCCAGGGTAGGTACAATGCAGGTTAGATACAGAGTAAAATCCACCTGGTTCACTAATGTCCTCTCGGGATGGAAATGTGCCAGCCTATACGTGACCTTAACTCCCATTTGCAATGGCCTAGCAAGCCACTCCGTTGTATCAAACCGCTAGGATAAATACGACAAAGGCACACCCAGCCGACTTCACTATCACCTGGGGACTTGTGCCAAAACTGGCCGAGCTGTCCCACAGACTGGGCAAGCAACAGCCTGACATGGTCATGCTCACAGAATCATACCTTCCAGCCTTCCCTGAGTCTGTCGTGCCGGTGGGACTGAGCAGAGGTGGCAGCACAGTGGTATACAGGTGGAAGGGAGTGTTCCTCAATCTCGACTTTAGACCCCATGAAGTCTCATGGCATCAGCTCAAACATGAGCAAGGAAACCTGCTGCTGATTACAACCACCCGCTCTCCCTCAGCTGGTGAAGCAGTACTACTCCATGTTGAACACCACTCGGAAGAAGCACTGAGGGTAGCAAGGGCACAGAATGTACTCTGGGTGGGGGATTTCAATGTCCTTCACCAAGGGTGGCTCGGTTAGCACCACTACTGACCAAGCTGGCCGAGTCCTGAAAGACATAGCTGCCAGACTGGGCCTACGGCAGGTGGTGAGAGAACCAATACGAGGGGAAAAACCTACTTGACCTCGTCCTCAGCAATCTATCTGTCGCAGATGCATCTGTCCATTGGTAACAGTGCTTGTGGAGACAAAGTCCTGTCTTCACACTGAGGACGGACTCCATCATGTTGTGTGGCACCACCACCGTGCTAAATGGGATAGATTCAGAACATAACTAACAGCTCAAAACTGGGCATTATGAGGTGTTGTGGGCCAGCTGCAGCAGCAGAATTGTATTCCACCACAATCTGTAACCTCATGGCCTACCATTACCATCAAGCTGGGACCAACCCTGGTTCCATGAGGTGTATAGAAGAGCATGCCAGGAGCAGCACCAGGCACAGCGGAAAATGCAGTGCCAACCTGGTGAAGCTACAAGACAGGGCTTTATGCATGCTAAACAGCGGAAACAGCATGCTATAGTCAGAGCTAAGCAATTCCACAACCAACGGATCAGGTCAAAGTTCTGCAGTTTTGCCACGTCCAGGGTGGTGGACCATTAAACAACTAACGGGAGGAGAACGCTCCATGAATATCCCCATCCTCAATGACGGCAGAGCCGAGCACAAAAGTGCAAATAACAAGGCTGAAGCATTTGAAACCATTTTCCGTCAGAAGTGCCGAATGGATGATCCATATCGGCCTCCTCTCAAAGCCCCACCATTACAGAAGCCAGTCTTCAGCCAATTTGATTCTTCACTCCAATCAAGAAATGTCTGAGTGCACTGGACACAGCAAAGGCTACGGGCCCCAACAACATCCCGGCTATGGTGCTGAAGACTTGTACTCCAGAACTAGCCGTGCCTCTAGCCAAACTGTTCCAGCACAGTTACAACACTGGCATGTACTTGACAAGTGGAAAATTCCCCAGGTATGCCATGTAACATAAAACATAACAAATGCAATCTGGCCAATTACCGCCCCATCAGTCTACTCTCAATCATCACCAAATAATGGAAGGTGTTGTTGACAGTGCTATCAAGCAGCACTTACTCACCAATAACCTGCTCACCAATGCTCAGTTTGGGTGCCACCAGGACCACTCGGCTCCAGATCTCATTACAGCCTTGGTCCAATCCAAACATGGAGGTGAGGTGAGAATGACTGCCTTTGACATCAAGGCAGCATTTGACCGAGTGTGGCATCAAGGAGCCCGAGTAAAACTGAAAGTCAGTGAGAATCGGGGGGGGGGGGGGGGGGGGGGGAACTCTCCACTGGCTGGAGTCATACCTAGCACAAAGGAAGATGGTTGTGGTTGTTGGAGGCCAATCATCACAGCCCCAGGACATCACTGCAGGAGTTCCTCAGGGCAGTGTCCTAGGCCCAACCATCTTCAGCTGCTTCATCAATGATCTTCCCTCCATCATAAGATCAGAAGTGGGGATGTTCACTGATGACTGCAGTGTTCAGTTTCATTTGCAGCTGCTCATATAATGGAGCAATCCATGCCCGCATACAGCAAGACCTGGACAACATTCAGGCTTGAGCTGATAAGTGGCAACATAGAAACATAGAAAATAGGTGCAGGAGTAGGCCATTCGGCCCTTCGAGCCTGCACCGCCATTCAATGAGTTCATGGCTGAACATGCAACTTCAGTACCCCATTCCTGCTTTCTCGCCATACCCCTTGATCCCCCTAGTAGTAAGGACTACATCAAACTCCTTTTTGAATATATTTAGTGAATTGGCCTCAACAACTTTCTGTGGTAGAGAATTTCACAGGTTCACCACTCTCTGGGTGAAGAGGTTTCTCCTCATCTCGGTCCTAAATGGCTTACCCTTTATCCTTAGACTGTGACCCCTGGTTCTGGACTTCCCCAACATCGGGAACATTCTTCCTGCATCTACCCTGTCTAAACCCGTCAGAATTTTAAATGTTTCTAGGAGATCCCCTCTCATTCTTCTGAACTCCAGTGAATACAAGCCCAGTTGATCCAGTCTTTCTTGATATGTCAGTCCCGCCATCCCGGGAATCATTCTGGTGAACCTTCGCTGCACTCCCTCAATAGCAAGAATGTCCTTCCTCAAGTTAGGAGACCAAAACTGTACACAATACTCCAGGTGTGGCCTCACTAAGGCCCTGTACAACTGTAGTAACACCTCCCTGCCCCTGTACTCAAATCCCCTCGCTATGAAGGCCAACATGCCATTTGCTTTCTTAACCGCCTGCTGTACCTGCATGCCAACCTTCAATGACTGATGTACCATGACACCCAGGTCTCGTTGCACCTCCCCTTTTCTTAATCTGTCACCATTCAGATAATAGGCTGTCTCTCTGTTTTTACCACCAAAGTGGATAACCTCACATTTATCCACATTATACTTCATCTGCCATGCATTTGTCCACTCACATAATCTATCCAAGTCACTCTGCAGCCTCATAGCATCCTCCTCGCAGCTCACACTGCCACCCAACTTAGTGTCATCCGCAAATTTGGAGATACTACATTTAATCCCCTCGTCTAAATCATTAATGTACAATGTAAACAGCTGGGGCTCCAGCACAGAACCACGAGTCACTGCCTGCCATTCTGAAAAGTACCCATTTACTCCTACTCTTTGCTTCTTGTCTGCCAACCAGTTCTCAATCCACGTCAGCACACTACCCCCAATTCCATGTGCTTTAACTTTGCACATTAATCTCTTGTGTGGGACCTTGTCGAAAGCCTTCTGAAAGTCCAAATACATCACATCAACTGGTTCTCCCTTGTCCACTCTACTAGAAACATCCTCAAAAAATTCCAGAAGATTTGTCAAGCATGATTTCCCTTTCACAAATCCATGCTGACTTGGACCTATCATGTCACCTCTTTCCAAATGCACTGCTATGACATCCTTAATAATTGATTCCATCATTTTACACACTACCGATGTCAGGCTGACCGGTCCATAATTCCCTGTTTTCTCTCTCCCTCCTTTTTTAAAAAGTGGGGTTACATTGGCTACCCTCCACTCCATAGGAACTGATTCAGAGTCTATGAAATGTTGGAAAATGACTGTCAATGCATCCACTATTTCCAAGGCCATCTCCTTAAGTGCTCTGGGATGCAGTCCATCAGGCCCTGGGGATTTATCGGCCTTCAATCCCATCAATTTCCCCAACACAATTTCCCGACTAATAAGGACTTCCCTCAGTTCTTCCTTCTTACTCGACCCTCTGACCCCTTTTATATCCGGAAGGTTGTTTGTGTCCTCCTTAGTGAATACCGAACCAAAGTACTTGTTCAATTGGTCTGCCATTTCTTTGTTCCCCGTTATGACTTCCCCTGATTCTGACTGCAGGGGACCTACGTTTGTCTTTACTAACCTTTTTCTCTTTACATATCTATAGAAGCTTTTGCAGTCCGACTTAATGTTCCCTGCAAGCTTCCTCTCGTACTCTATTTTTCCTGCCCTAATCAAACCCTTTGTCCTCTTCTGCTGAGTTCTAAATTTCTGCCAGTCCCAGGGTTCGCTGCTATTTCTGGCCAATTTGTATGCCACTTCCTTGGCTTTAATACTATCCCTGATTTCCCTTGATAGCCACGGTTGAGCCACCTTCCCTTCTTTATTTTTACGCCAGACAGGGATGTACAATTGTTGTAGTTCATCCACGCGGTCTCTAAATGTCTGCCATTACCCATCCACAGTCAACCCCTTAAGTATCATTCGTCAATCTATCCTAGCCAATTCACGCCTCATACCTTCAAAGTTACCCTTCATTCTCCATCCTAATGTAGAATTCCACCATATTATGGTCACTCTTCCCCAAGGGGTCTCGCACAACGAGATTGCTAATTAATCTTCTCTCATTACACAACACCCTGTCCAAGATGGCCTCCCCCCTAGTTGGTTCCTCGACATATTGGTCTAGAAAACCATCCCTTATGCACTCCAGGAAATCCTCCTCCACCGTATTGCTTCCAGTTTGGTTAGCCCAATCTATATGCATATTAAAGTCACCCATGATAACTGCTGCACCTTTATTGCATGCACCCATAATTTCCTGTTTGATGCCCTCCCCAACATCATGACTACTCTTTGGAGGTCTGTACACAACTCCCACTAACGTTTTTTGCCCTTTGGTGTTCTGCAGCTCTACCCATATAGATTCCACATCATCCAAGCTAATGTCCTTCCTAACTATTGCATTAATCTCCTCTTTAACCAGCAATGCTACCCCACCTCCTTTTCCTTTTATTCTATCCTTCCTGAATGTTGCTCCTTCCTGAAAGTAACATTCGCGCCACACAAGTGCCAGGCAATGACCATCTCTAAGGGAAAGTTTAACCACCTACCCTTGACAATCAAATGGTGTTACCAACATCGAATCCCCCACCATCAACATCCTGGGGGTTATCATTGACAAAAAAAATTAACTGGACAAGCCACATAAATACTGTGGCAACAAGAGCCTGTCAGATCCTAGGTATTCTGTGGTGAGTGTCCCACCTCCTGACTCCCCAAAGCCTTGCCACCATCTACAAGGCACAAGTCAGGAGTGTGATGGAATACTCTCTCCACTTGCCTGGCTGAGAGCAGCTCCAACACTGAAGAAACTCGGCACCATCCACGACAAAGCAGCCCGCTTGATTGGCACCGACCCACCACCTTCAACATTCACTCCCTCCCTCCGGTGTGTACACTCGCCAAGGCTTCTTCGACAGCACCTCGCATAAAAATGCCCGCGATTGGCAGCGTCACTCAGAGAGACTGCAGAGTCCCTCAACAGAGTCCCATCAAACACTCCCAGGGCAGGTACAGCACGGGGTTAGATACAGAGTAAAGCTCCTTCTACACTGTCCCATCAAACACTCCCAGGGCAGTTACAGCACAGGGCTAGATACAGAGTAAAGCTCCCTCTACACTGTCCCATCAAACACTCCCAGGGCAGTTACAGCATGGGGTTAGATACAGAGTAAAGCTCTCTCTACACTGTCCCATCAAACACTTCCAGGGCAAGTACAGCAGGGAATTCTCCAAGTGCATTGTCTGACAAGAAGTGGTCCCTGTGCAACTCTACAACTGAATTAACCCCGGTCCATGAACTGTTAGTGCTGGAGGGTACAATATGATTTGGGTAAAATCTGACAAATGTTGCTAAAATCTGTGCTATAAAGCCGTGATGAAATATAGAGTACGGGTCTAACTGTTCCTCCCGTTTAACTCGCATGCAGGCGCTGAATGTTCATTTGTGTATGTCTTTCAGGTGCCTTTATCTATAAACTGATGTCCCCTATTAAGGCAGTGATTCAGCCCTCCAAGGCTGTTTTCCTCACCACTGCCAGCATCATTGCCAATTGCCCTTTCGTGGAGTCGGAGATCAAAAGGGGCACCAGCACAGTCATTCGCAAAGCAAGCCTGGCAGTGCAAGAGGACGTGGCAGATACGAGCCCTCAGCAAGGTGAGTGTGGAGGGAGTAGCCCATTGAGTGGGAATTAGAGGGTTAAAAAGTTAGTAAGACTTGCATTTCTACAGTGCTTTTCATGAATTCAGGATGTCCCAAAACGCTTTACAGCCAATGAAGTACTTTTGGAGTGTCGTCACTGTTTTAATGTAGGAAACGCGGCAGCCAATTTGTGCACAGCAAGCTCCCACAAACAGCAATATGCTAATGACCAGATCAATAGTTTTACTGGCCAGGACACCGGGGAGGACTCCTCTGTTCTTCAAATCGTGCCATGGGATCTTTTAGGTCCATCTGAGAAGACAGATGGGGCCTCCGTTTAACATTTCGTCCGAAAGACGGCACCTCCGACAATGCAGCACTGTCAAGCGGTTTGTGGGTTTATATATCGAATAACAAATGTCCAGAGTGAGTTAGAGGAATCTAATCGAGGGGTTTGTGGGTTTATATATCGAATGACGGATATCCAGCATGAGTTAGAGGAATCTAATCGAGGGGTTTGTGAGGTCTAAGTATAGAGTAACAGATACCCAGGATTGAGTTAGAGGCTGGAATCTAATCGAGGGGTTCAGGTGGCTTATGTAAAGTAACAGGCACCCGGGAGTGAGGCAGAGGAATCTAATTGAGGGGTTTGCATGGTTTATACATTGAGTACAGATAGCCTGGATTGAGTTTGAGGAAAAATGGCAGATTTTAAATGGAGTAAAGGAGCAGAGGGGCCTCAGTGTGCAGATACACAGGTCACCAATAGAGCAGTGGAAGAATACAAAAGCTCGGAATTTATCTTGAACTTATCCATATTTGTCACCTCCAGACTCAATTATTCCAATGCTCTCCTGGCCGGCCTTCCCATTCTCCAATCATCAAAAACTCTGCTGCCTATATCTTATCTGCATCGTCCAACTCATCCCGCACCCCTGTGCTCGCTGACCTACTTTGGTTGGCGGTCCCCAACGCCTCGTGTTTAAATCACTTTGACAACTTGCCCTTCCCTATGTTTAACCTCTTCTAGTCCTCCAACCTTCGTTTGTTCCTCTGATTCTGGCCTCTTGCACATCCCTGCCTTCCTTCCCACCATTGGTGTCCGTGCCTTCAGCTGCTAGGCCCATGCTCTAGAATTTCCTCGCTAAACCCTTTCATCTCCCTCTTCTCCTTTAAAGCCCTCCTTAAAACCCAAATCTGTGACTAAGCTTTTGGTCACCCGTCCTCATAGCTCCTCCTTTGCCTTCCATGATTATGCTTCTGGAAAGCACCATTTTCTATGTTAAAGGCACAATACAAATGCAAGTTGTTGTTGATTTAATCCGCAGTTGGAAGGTTGCAGGCAGTTTTGGGACACCCCATGATAGGAAGAATGTAAAATTATTGGAAAAGGTGCTGCACAGATTCCAGAGTAACAGAAATGGGGGAGTTACACTTACTAGGAGAAACTGGAAATCACAGCTCGAGCTCGGAAGGTTAAGAGATGGCCTGATAGAGGTCCAAGACCTGAAGAGTTAAGACAGAAGTCAGAAGTGAGGTTGTTGCTGATGATACGCATCAGAGGATGATTCAGTTCCATTCGTAATTCCTCAGATGATCAAGCAGTCTGTTCCCACATGCAGCAAAAACATCCAGGCTTGGGCTGATAATTGGCAAGAAACATTTGCGCCATACAAGTGCCAGGCAATGACATTCAATGGCATTACCATCATCACCATCTCACCTCCTGACTCCCCAAAGCCTCTTCACGACTTACAAGGAGATGGAATACAATGCACTTCCTGGATTAATGCTGCTGCAACGCCACTCAAGAAGCTTGACATCATCCAGGCAAAAGCAATCAGCAGCCCATCCAACAACTTAAATACCCACTCCTTCCATCACTCGTGCCTAGTGTACCGTGTCTGCAGTGTATGCCATCTACAGGATGCACTGCAGCAACTCGCCATGGCTTCTTCGGCAGCACCTCCCGAACCCACAATCTCCATCGCCTAGAAGGTAGCAGGTGCATTGGAACATCATCACCGCTAAGTTCCCCTCCAAGTCATTCACCATCCCGACTTGGACATATATCGTTGTTCCTTCATCGTTGTGGGTCAAAATCCGGGAACTCCTACCTATCAGCACTATGGGAGTCCCTTCACCACACGGACTGCAGTGGTTTCCCCCATGGCCAACATTCATTATCTGGGCTCACACATGAAGAATAGCCAGTTGTGTACAATGCCGGAGGGCAGCGAGTTCCCATAAAATTCAGCTGCTTCATCAATCCCCTTCCCTCCATCATGTGGTCAGGAGTGGGGATGTTCGCTGATGACTGCAGTGTTCAGTTCCAGTCACAACTCCTCAGATACTGAAGCAGTCTGTGCCCACATGCAGCAAGACCTGAACAATATTCAGACTCGGGATGGCAAGTGCCAGGCAATGACCATCTCCAACAAGACAGAGTCTAACCAGCTCCCCTTGATATTCTATGGCATTACCGTCGCTGAATCCCCCACCATCAACATCCTGATCACCATTGACCAGAAACTTACTGTGCCAGCCACATAATTACTGTGGTAACAAGAGCAGGTCAGAGGCTGGGTATTCTGCGGCGAGTGTCTCACCTCCTGACTCCCCAAAGCCTTTCCACCATCGACAAGGCACAAGTCAGGAGTGTGATGGAACACTCTCCACTTGCCTGAATGAGTGCAGCTCCAACAACACTCGAGAAGCTCGACACCATCCACAACAAAGCAGCCCGCTTGATTGTCACCCCATCCACTACCTAAAACATTCATTCCCTCCACCACCTGTGCACCATGGCTGCAGTGTGTACCATCTACAAGATGCACTGCAGCAACTCACCAAGTTACACCACCACCTCCAAGTCACTCGCCATCCCGACTTGGAAATATAGCATCGTTGGTCAAAATCCTGGAACTCCCTACCCAACAGCACTGTGGGAGTACCTTCACCACACGGACTGCAGTGGTTCAAGAAGACGGCTCACCACCACTTCCTCAAGGGCAATTAGGGATGGGCAATAAATGCTGGCCTTGCCAGTGATGCCCACATCCCGTGAATTAATAAAACAAATTGTACCCGACAATGAGTCATAAGTCGAGGGGTGAGAAATATTAAAGATAAAGTCTTACATTCATCTAGCGCCTCTCACTACCTCAGGACGTCCCAAGTGCTTTACAGCCAATTACATACTTTTGAGTTGTAGTCATTGTTATAATGTAGGAAACACAGCATCCAATTTGCACACAGAATTGCAATAATAATCAGATCATCTATTTTAGTGATGTTGGTTCGGGGATAAACATTGGCCCAGGACACCGGAGAGACCTTCCCTGCTCTTCCCATTGCCGGGGGGTCTTTTCCATCCACCCAAGAGGCCAAATGGGGCATCGGTTTAATGTCTCAATGGAAAAACGGCACCTCTGACAGTGCAGCACTACCTCAGTACTACACGGCAAGTGTCGGCCTGCACTATGGGTTCATGTCTCTGGAATGGGGCTTGAACCCACAACCTTCTGACTCAGAGGCAAGAGAGCTACCACCTGAGGCACGGCTGATGGAAATAAAATAATCTGACAGCATAGGAACACAGGAATGAATCGGGGTGGATGTGACCATTGTAAGCTAGCAGGCTAGTCCTGGTGAAAGGGCTCATTGCTGTCAGCTGTTACATTGCCCAATCATATTATTTAACTCTTCACCTTTCCCAGAGTTTTCCAAGAGCCCGGCAATTTTTGGTTGGCTGTCTGGACTGGTTAAGAAGCAGCAAGACTTCAGATTGCAACAACATTTTGGCTGTTACCCACCTCCTCCAGGGCAACATGACCAGGAGTATGTGTGGGGCTTGTGGGTTTTATCAACTGTCATAGAAACACAGAAACATAGAAAATAGGTGCAGGAGTAGGCCATTCTGCCCTTTGAGCCTGCACCACCATTAAATATGATCATGGCTGATCATTCACCTCAGTACCCCATTCCTGCTTTCTCTCCATACCCCTTGATCTCTTTAGTCGTAAAGGCCATATCTAACTCCCTCTTGAATATATCCAATGAACTGGCATCAACAACTCTCTGCGGCAGAGAATTCCACAGGTTAACAACTCTCTGAGTGAAGAAGTTTCTCCTCATCTCAGTCCTAAATGGCTTACCCCTTATATCCCCTGGTTCTGGACTTCCCCAACATCGGGAACATTCTTCCTGCATCTAACCTGTCCAGTCCCGTCAGAATCTTATAAGTTTCTATGAGATCCCCTCTCATCCTTCTAAACTCCAGTGTATAAAAGCCCAGTCGATCCAGTCTCTCCTCATATGTCAGTCCTGCCATCCATGGAATCAGTCTGGTGAACCTTCGCTGCACTCCCTCAATAGCAAGAACGTCCTTCCTCAGATTAGGAGACCAAAACTGAACACACTATTCCAGGTGAGGCCTCACCAAGACCCTGTACAACTGCAGTAAGACCTCCCTGCTCCTATACTCAAATCCTCTCGCTATGAAGGCCAACATACCATTTGCCTTCTTCACCGCCTGCTGTACCTGCATGCCAACCTTCAATGACTGATGAAGCATGACACCCAGGTCTCGTTGCCCCCTTTCCTAATCTGCCGCCACTCAATTTCATAATCCAGAACAGAATGTTGGTTAGTTTGATTGGCTGGATGTTTTGGGGGCTGGTTATTTGATTATATAGTTGGCTGACTGGTTATTTGGTTGCAAGCGTGAATGTTTGGTTAGTCTGGTTGATTGATTAGTTTGATTGCATGGTTAGTGATTTTGTAGATAGAAATACATAGAAGTTACAACACGGAACCATTCCGCCCAATCAGTTTGTGCCAGAATTTACCCTCTATGTGATTTTATTAGCTGTTTGGCTATTTAGTTGGGTTGGTTAACTGTTTTTTTATTTTGCTGTATGATTGGCTGGGTGGCTATTTGGTTGCATGGTTAATTTGATTGCATCATTTTATGGTTGGTTGGGTAGAAGGTTGCCTGGTTCGATATTTGCTTACTAAGTTAGCTGTTTCGTTACTTCGTTCTGTTGGTTGGTTGGTTTATTTAGCTGTTTGACGGGTTTGGTTAGCTGGCTGGATAGTTTGGTTGGCTGACTGAAGAGTTCAGTTAATTTGGTTTAAAAGTTGGTTAGCTGTTAGTTTGGTTCATTGATTTGATTAGCTGAGTTTGCTGATTAATTGGGGTCACTGGTTAGTTGTTTGTTTTTTTCCTGGTTGGTTTGACAACAAACGTTTCCCATTTCTTATCGGCAGAGCTGCCCGTCTTTGACTACGATGAATTCTTTCAGCGCAAGATTCAGGAGAAGAAGAACGACCACACCTATCGTGTGTTTAAAACCGTGAACAGAAAGGCTGAGACGTATCCATTTGCCGAGCATTACTCCGAGCCATTGGCTGAAAAGAAGGACGTGTCTGTATGGTGCAGCAATGACTATCTGGGGATGAGCAGTCACCCTCGTGTCCTGAAAGCCATTGTGTAAGTAGATCAAGAACCCCATGCACACTCGCGCACTCACACACATGCAGGCACAGGACTGGGAACAGGCAAACATAGGGGCAAGGTTCTGAGTTTGCGCTATAGCGGGTAGCCCACCATCTGAATTGCATACTCAGGAACTCTGCATACACTTCCTATTTACAAAATCTCACTTCCTCTTGGCAGACTTTTATGTCAACTTTTGAACCATTATAAAATCCTAGCTTCACATCTGCAATGGCAACTGCCTATGTAAACATGTCAAGCTGTAATTACACCCTCCTGGCAGTGCGACCTGAGTTTTGGGTCTCCATAATTGTGCAGTATTGCAGAACTTGGAACACAACATAGCTAGAGCACACAGCTTGGAGACAGAGCTGGGTAAATCGCAATCAGAGTGAATTGCAAGCAAAGTGGAAGAATTGGGTGACAGTAGGAATCGGTGGAGAGGAGGACAGCGGATGCTCACGCCTAACTCTAAGTTAAGTATCTCGATATCTAATATATTTTCTTTAAGTTCAGTATCCCTGTGGTTCTTGATAAACTTGAGTAAATTGTAGTGTTTTTTCTCTTTAAGTTAAGTCAGTAGGTTACATAAATTTTAGTAAGTAGTCTATTAAATGGCAAGGCACCTCAGTCCCATCGAATGCACATCCTGGGCCATGTGGCAAGTCCAGGATACTTCTGATGTCCTGGATAACCATGTGTGCAGGAAGTGTCGCCAGCTGAAACTGCTCGAGCTCTGGGTTTTGGAGTTCAGCAGTGGCTGGCGACACTGCAGTACACCCACCAGGCTGAGAGAACATATGAACATAGGAAATAGGAGCAGGAGACCGCCATTCAATAAGATCATAGCTGATCCGATCTTGGCCTCAATTCCACTTCCCTATCCGCTCACCATAACCCTTCATTTCCTTATCATTCAAAAATCTGTCCATCTCCAGCTTAAATATATTCAATGACCCAGCCTCCACAGTTCTCTGGGGAAGAGAATTCCACAGATTCACAACCCTCTGAGAGAAGTAATTCCTCCTCATTACCGTTTTAAATGGGCGACCACTTATTCTTAAACTTTGCCCTCTAGTTCTAGATTCCCCCACGAGGGAAAACATGCTCTCTGCATCTCCCTGTCCAGCCCCTTCAGAATCTTAAATGTTTCAATAAGATCACCTCTCATTCTTCTAAACTCCAATGATTGGAGGCCCAACCTGCTCAACCTTTCTTCATATGACAACCCCTTCATCTCAGGAACCAACCTCGTGAACCTTCTATCAACTGCCTCCAGTGCAACTATATCTCTCCTTAAATAAGGAGACCAAATCTGTACGCAGTACCAGGTGTGGTCTCACCAATATTCAGTACAGTTGTAGCAGGAGTTCCCTACTTTTATACTCTATCCCCCTTGCAATAAAGGCCAACATTCCATTGGCCTTCCTAATTACTTGCTGTACCTGCATACTAACTTTTTGTGTTTCATGTACAAGGATCCCCAGATCCTTCTGTACCTCAGCATTTTGTAATCTCTCCCCATTTAAATAATAATTTGCTTTTATATTTTTCATCCAAAGTGGATAACTTCACATTTTCCCACATTATACTCTGTCTGCCAGATATTTGCCCATTCACTTAGCCTATCTATATCCCTTTGCACATTCTTTGCATCTTCCACACAATTTGCTTTCCCACCTATCTTTGTATCATCAGCAAATTTGGCTACATTACACTCGGTCCCTTCATACAAGTCAATAATATAGATTGTAAATAGTTGTGGCCCCAGCACCGATCTCTAGTCACTGTTTGCCAACCGGAAAATAACCCATTTATCCCAACTCTCTGTTTTCTGTTAGTTAGCCAATCCTCTATCCATTCTAATATATTACCCCCAACCCAATGAGCTCTTATCTTGAGCAGTAACCTTTTAAGTGGCACTTTATCGAATGCCTTCTGGAAATCCAAATACACGACATCTACTGGTTCCCCTTGATCCACCCTGCTCGTTACATCCTCAAAGAACTCCAGTAAATTTGTCAAATATGATTTCCCTTTCATAAAACCATGCTGTCTTTGCTTGACTATTATTATTTTCTAAATGCCCTGCTACCAATTCCTTAATAATGGACTCCCAACATTTTCCCAATGACAGATGTTAGGCTAACTGGTCTATAGTTTCCTGCTTTCTTAAATAGGGGCATTACATTTGTGGTTTTCCAATCCAGGGAATTTTGGTAGATTAAACCAATGCATCCACTATCTCTACAGCCACTTCTTTTAAAACCCTAGGATGCAGGCCATCAGGTCCAGAGGAGTTGTCCACCTTTAGTCCCATTAGTTTGCCTAGTACTTGTTCTCTAGTGATAGTGATTGTTTTAAGTTCCCCCCTTCCAATAGCCCCTTGATTATCCACTATTGGGATACTTTTAGTTTCTTCTACTGTGAAGATCAATACAAAATATTTGTTCACAGTCTCTGCATTTCTCTGTTTCCCATTATTAATTCCCAGTCTCATCCTGTAAGGACCAACGTTTACTTTAGCTACTCTCTTCCTTTTATATACCTATAGAAGCTCTTATTGTCTGTTTTTATATTTTACGCTCATAATAGTCATCCTTTGCTGGTTTCAAAAAATTTCCCAATCCTCTGGCCTTCCACTATTCTTTGCAACATTGTATGTCTTTGTTTTCAATTTGATACCATCCTTTACCTCCTTAGTTAGCCACAGATGGTTCTCCCTTCCCTTAAGAGTCTTTTTTTCTCACTGGAATATATCTTTGCTGAGAGTTATGAAATATCTCCTAAAATGTCTGCCACTGCTCATCTACCGTCTTACCCTTTAATCTATTTTCCCAATCCACTTTAGTCAACTCTGCCTTCATACCTTTGTAATTGCCTTTATTTAACTTCAGGACACTAGTTTGAGACCTAACTTTCTCACCCTCAAACTGAATTTGAAATTCTACCATGCTATGATCATTCTTCCGAAGAGGATCCTTTGCTACGAGATCATTTATTAATCCTGTCTCATTACACATTACCAGATCTAAAATAGTCTGCTCCCTGGTTGGTTCCACAATGTATTGTTCTAAGAAACCATCCCGAATACACTCTATGAACTCTTCCTCAAGGCTACCTTTGCCAATTTGATTTGTCCAATCAATATGAAGATTAAAATCACCCATGATTATTGCCGTACCTTTCTTACATGCCTCCATTATTTCTTGATTTATACTCTGTTCTACAGTGTAGCTACTGTAAGGGGGCCTATAAACTACCCCCACCGGTGACTTCTTTCCGTTATTATTTCTTATCTCTGGATAGCACGTTTTAGGAGGTGGCCACCCCGCAGCTTAAGAGTTTGCAGGCAAAGAGGAAGTGGGTAACTGCCAGACAGACAAGGAGGACCAGGCAGGTAGTGCAGGAGTCCCTTGAGTGCAACTCGCACTCCAACCAGTATTCCGTTCTGAGTATTGGCTCGTTTGGGGAGCACAGCCAGAGCCAAGTCCACGGCACCATGGGTGGATCAGCTGTATAGTCAGGGAGGAGGAAGATCAAAAAAGCAATAGTGTTAGGGAATTCAATAGTTAAGGGAACAGATACGCGTTTCTGTTGCTGCAGACGTGACTCCAGGATGGTATGTTACCTTCCTGGTGCCAGAGTCAAGGATGTCACTGAGCGGCTGCAAGATATTCTGGAGGGGTGGGGGGGGGGGGGGAAACGGTGAACAGCCAGAGGTCGTGGTCCATATCGGTACCAATGACACAGGTAGAAAGAGGGATGACGTCCTGCAGGCAGATTTTAGGGAGCTTGAAAAGATTAATAAGCAGGACCTGAAAGGTAGTAACCTCCGGATTACTCCCGGTGCTATGTGCTAGTGAGTACAGAAATAGGAGGATAGAGCAGATGAAGAGATGGTGCAGGAGGGAGGGCTTTGGATTCCTGAGGCATTGGGACTGCTTCTGGGGGAGGTGGGACCTGTAAAAACGATTTTTGTTGTAAACATTAATCAAGTGCCCCCTGATTAAAGAGGGGGTCACACTCCAAAAACTTTTCAAGTGCTCCCTTGGTTTTTTTTTCTTGAGGGCACCAAAAACACAAATTATACAAATGCCCCCTGGCTAAAACGGGGGGTGGGGGGGCACTAAAACCGACAAACTTAAACAAACTGAACTTTAGACATGGTTCAAATTAAAATTTGGTTGCCGGGGGCGATGATGCACTCCAGTCTCTCCAGCGCCCACCTCTCGCGGAAGGCCGCGAGCGTACCGGTGGACACCGCGTGCTCCACCTCCAGGGACACCCTGGCTCAGATGTACCCGCGGAAGAGAGGCAGGCAGTTGGGCTGAACGACCCCCTCGACCGCCCGCTGCCTGGACCGGCTGATGGCCCCCTTGGCCGTGCCCAGGAGCAGTCCGACGAGGAGGCCTTCCGACCTGCCCGCTCCCCTCCGCAACGGGGCCCCAAAGATCAGGAGTGTGGGACTGAAGTGTAGCCAGAATTTGAGGAGCAGCATGGAACCTGTACAAGCCAGACAGGTTGCAGCTCAACAGGGCTGGGACCAATATAGTCACAGGGAGGTTTGCTAGTGCTGTTGGGGAGGGTTTAAACTAGCTTGGCAGGGGTATGGTAACCTGAGTGTAGAGTCAGAAGGGAGAGAAGCAAAGCTGAAAATGTAAAGCAGTAAATTAGTAAATGAGTTTGGAAGGCAGAGGAAACAAAGGCTAGAAAATAAACAAAAGGTTTGGCAGTGCTTAATGGTACTTAGTTCAATGCGAGGAGTCTAGTGAATAAGGCAGATGAGCAGAGGGCACAGATAGACATGTGGAAGTATGATAGCATAGCTATTACTGAAACATGGCTGAAAGAAGGGCAAGAATGGCAGCTCAACATTCCTGGTGACAGGGTTTTCGGACAGGATAGAGAGGGAGATAAAAAAGGTGCTGGGTTTACAAAATTGGTTAAACGAACCATTACAGCGGTGAGGAGCAATGATACGTTAGAAGGATCATCAAATCAGGCCATATGAGTTGAACTGAAGAACAAAAAAGGGGCGATCACACTGCTGGGAGTGTACTATAAATCCCCAAATAGTCAGAGGGAGATGGAAGAACAAATATGTTGGCACATTTCTGAGAAGTGCAAAAACAATGGGACAGTAATAATCGGGGATTTCAGCAACCCGACCATTAACTGGGATAGAATCAGTGTAAAAGGTATAGAGGGTGCAGAATTTTAAAAATGCATTTATTGGAGAACTTTTTTCGCCAGTATGTAGCAAGCCCAACAAGAGAGAGGGTGGTTCTGGACTGAATTTTAGGGAATGAAGCTGGGCAGGTGGAAGGGGTATCAGTGGGGGGAGCATTTTGGTGATAGTGATCATAATTCAGTTCGATTTAACGAAGTTATGGCAAAGGACAAGGATAAGTCAGGAATAAAACTTCTCAATTGGGGAAAGGCCAATTTTACTAAACTGAGGTGTGATTTAGCAAATTTGGACTGGAAACAGCTACGAACGTAAATCAGCATCAGAGCAGTGGGAAGCATTCAAGGAGGAGATAGTGAGGTCCAGAGCAAGTATGTTCCAAAAAAGGGGGCAACTCCCAAATCTAGAGGGCCCTGAAATGTCAAGAGACATACAGGGTAGGATAAGGCAAAAAAGGGTAGTTTTTGTCAGATACCGAGAGCTCAATACTACAGAAAGCCGAGAGGAGTATAGAAAGTGCAGGGGTGAAATTAAAAAAGAAAATAAGGAAAGCAAAGAGAGGGCATGAAAAAATATTGGCAAGTAAAGTCAAGGAAAACCTAAAGATGTTTTATAAATAAATAAAGAGCAAGTGAATAACTAAACAAAGAGTAGGGCTTATTAGAGACCAAAAAGAAAGTTTGTGAGGAGGCGGAAGACATGGGTAAGGTTCTTGATGAATACTTTGCGTCAGTCTTCATAAAAGAGAGGGACAATGCAGACATTGCAGTTAAGGAGGAAGAGTGTGAAATATTAGATGTGATAAACATAGTGAGAGGGGAAGTATTAAGGGGTTTAGCATCTTTGAAAGTAGATAATTCACCAGGCCCGGATGAAATGTATTCCAGGCTGTTAAGAGAAGCAAGAAAGGAAATAGCAGAGGCTCTGACCATCATTTTTCAATCCTCTCTTGCTACAGGTGTGGTACCGGAGGACTGCTAATGTTGTAGGGTTGTTTAAAAAGGGAGAAAGGGATAGACCGAGTAATTACAGGCCAGTCAGCCTTACCTCGGTGGTGGGCAAATTGTTGGAAAAAATTCTGAGGGACAGGATAAATCGTCATTTCAAAAGGCACAGATTAATCAAGGCCAGTCAGCATGGATTTGTTAAGGGAAGGTCGTGTCTGACTAACTTGATTGAATTTTTTGAGGAGCGAACAAGGAGGGTTGAAGAAGGTAGTGCTTTTGATTTTAGCAAAGTTTTTGACAATATTCCATATGGCAGATTGGTCAGAAAGGTAAAAGCCCATGGGATCCAAAGGAAAGTGGCAAGTTGGATCCAAAATTGGCTCAGTAGCAGGAAGTAAAGAGTAATGGTCGATGGATGTTTTAGTGACGGGAAGGATGTTTCCAATCGGGTTCTGCAGGACACAGTACTGGGTCCCTTGCTTTTTGTGGTATCCATCAATGATTTAAACTTCAATGTAGGGGGCATGATTAAGAAGTTTGCAGATGATACAAAAATTTTACATGTGGTTGATAGTGAAGAAGAATGCTGTAGACTGCAGGAAGATATAGAATCATAGTAATTTACAGCACGAAAGGAGATTATTTTGGCCCATCGTGTCCGCGCCGGCCGACCAAGAGCAATCCAACCTAATCCCACTTTTCAGCTCTAGGTCCGTAGCCCTGTAGGTTACGGCACTTCAAGTGTACATCCATTTTTAAATGTGGTGAGTGTTTCTGCCTCTATCACCCTTTCAGGCAGTGAGTTCCAGACTCCCACCACCATCTGGGTGAAGAAATTTCCCCTCAAAACCTCACGCAATTACTTTAAACATATGCCCCCTGGTTGTTGACCCCGCTGACAAGGGAAACAGGTCCTTCCTGTCCACTCTACTCAGACCGCTCATAATTTTATACACCTCAATAAGGTCTCCTCTCAGCCTCCTCTGTTCCAAGCAAAACAGACCCAGCATCTCCAATTTTTCCTTATAGCCAAAATTCTCCAGTCCAGGCAACATCCTGGTAAATCTCCTGTGCACCCTTTCCAGTGCAATCACATCCTTCCTGTAATGCGGTGACCAGAACTGCACGCAGTACTCCAGCTGTGACCTAACCAATGTTTTATACAGTTCGAGCATAACCTCTCTGCTCTTGTATTCTATGCCGCGACTAATAAAGGCAAGTATTCCATATGCCTCCTTAACTACCTTATCTAACTGGCCTGCTACCTTCAGGGATCTGTGGACCTGCACTCCACGGTCCTTTTGTTCATCTTTACTTTTCAGTGTCGTATCATTTAATGTGTATTCCCTCGCCTTGTTAGACCTCCCCAAATACATTACCTCAAGCTTATCCAGATTGAATTCCATTTGCCACTGTTCTGCCCACCTGACCAGTTCATTGATATCTTCCTGCAGTCTGCAGCTTTCTTCTTCATTATCAACCAGTCTACTTTAATGTCATCTGCAAACTTCTTAATCATGCCCTCAACATTCAAGTCCAAGTCATTGATAAATACCACAAAAAGCACGGGACCCAGCACTGAGCCCTGCGGAACCCCACTCGATACAGCCTTCCAGTCACAAAAACACCCATCAACCATTACCCTTTGCTTCCTGCCTCTGAGCCAATTTTGGATCCAACTTGCCACTTTGCCCTGGATCCCATGGGCTTTTACTTTCAAGACCAGTCTGCCTGTGGGAATTTATCAAAAGCTTTGCTAAAATCCATATAAACTACATCGTACTCACTGCCCTCATCGACCCTGCTGGTTACCTCCGCGAAAAATTCAATCAAGTTAGTCAGACACGACCTTCCCTTAACAAATCCATGTTGACTGTCCTCGATTAATCCATGTCTTTCCAAATGAAAATGTATCCTGTCCCTCAGGACTTTTTCCAATAATTTTCCCACCACTGAGGTTAGGCTGATTGGCCTGTAATTACCCAGTCTATCCCTTTTTAAACAAAGGTACAACATTAGCAGTCCTCCAGTCCTCTGACACCACACCTGTAGCCAGAAACATAGAAACATAGAAAATAGGTGCAGGAGCAGGCCATTCAGCCCTTCTAGCCTGCACCGCCATTCAACGAGTTCATGGCTGAACATGAAACTTCAGTACCCACTTCCTGCTTTCACGCCATACCCCTTGATCCCCCGAGTAGTAAGGACTTCATCTAACTCCCTTTTGAATATATTTAGTGAATTGGCCTCAACTACTTCCTGTGGTAGAGAATTCCACAGGTTCACCACTCTCTGGGTGAAGAAGTTTCTCCTTATCTCGGTCCTAAATGGCTTACCCCTTATCCTTAGACTGTGACCCCTGGTTCTGGACTTCCCCAACATTGGGAACATTCTTCCTGCATCCAACCTGTCCAAACCCGTCAGAATTTTAAACGTTTCTATGAGGTCCCCTCTCACTCTTCTGAACTCCAGTGAATACAAGCCCAGTTGATTCAGTCTTTCTTGATAGGTCAGTCCCACCATCCCGGGAATCAGTCTGGTGAATCTTCGCTGCACTCCCTCAACAGCAAGTATGTCCTTCCTCAAGTTAGGAAAATGATTGGAAAATGATGGTCAGAGCCTCTGCTATTTCCTCCTTTGCTTCTTTTAACAGCCTGGGATACATTTCATCCGGGCCTGGAGATTTATCCACTTTCAAAGCTGCTAAGCCCCCTAATACTTCCTCTCTCATTATGATTATCTCGTCTAATATTTCACACTCCTCCTCCCTCATTGCAAAGTCTGCATCACCCCTCTCTTTTGTGAAAACAGAGTATTCATTAAGAATCATACCCACGTCTTCTGCCTCCACACACTGATTTCCTTTATGGTCTCTAATAGGCCCCACTCTTTCTCTAATTATCCTCGCTCTTAATGTATTTATAAAACATCCTTGTGTTTTCCCTGATATTACTTGCCAACATTCTTTCATGCTCTCCCTTTGCTTTCATGATATCCTTTTTAATTACACCTTATGACTTCGTATACTCGACAGTTTCTGCAGTATTGAGTTCTTGGTATCCGTCATACGATTCCCTTTTTTTCTTTATCGTACCCTGTATGTCCCTTAACATCCAGGGGTCTCGCTATTTGTTAGTGCCACCTTTTTTTTAAAAAAGGGAACATATTTGCTCTGTACCCTCAGGATCTCCTCCTTGAATGCCTCCCACGGCTCTGACACTGATTTACCACCAAGTAGCCGCTTCCAGTCCACTTTGGCCAAATCCCATCTCAGCTCAGCAAAATTGGCTTTAAACCAATTGAGAACTTTTATTCCGGGTCCCCCTTTGTCCTTTTCCATAACTACCCTAAATCTTACTGAATTATGATCACTAGCACCAAAATGCTCTCCCACTGATACACCTTCCACCTGCCCCTCTTCATTCCCCAAAATCAAATCCAGAACCAACCCCTCCCTTGTTGGGCTTGTTACATACTGGCTAAAGCAGTTCTCCTCAATGCATTTTAGGAATTCTGCACCCTCTGTACCATTCACACTACTTTTTTCCCAGTTGATATTAGGGTAGCTGAAATCCCTCTCTTACAGCTCTATAGTTTTTGCACTTTGCAGCAATTTGCCCAAATATTTATTCTTCTATCTCCCTGTGACTGTTTGGGGGTCTATAGTACACTCCCAGTAGTGTGATCGCTCCTTTTTTGTTCTTCAATTAAACCCACATGGCCTCATTTGATGATCCCTCTATCAGATCAACCGTTCTCACAGCTGTAATTGTTTCTTTAATTAACACTGCAACCCCCCTCTCCTTTTTTACCCCGCTCTGTGTCCCGTCTGAAAACCCGGTAACTGGCAATGTTGAGCAGCCATACCTGCCCTTCTATCAATGGACTGATCAGGTGGGCAGGAAAGTGGAAAATGGAATTCAATCGGGATAAGTATGAGGTAATGCATTTGGGGAGGCCTAACAAGGCAAAGGAATACACAATAAATGATAAGATACTGAAGTGTAGAGGAACAGAGGGACCTTGGAGTGCATGTGAGGTACCGCAAGGTTCAGTGCTGGATCCCCAGCTATTTACAATATACATTAATGATTTGGACGAAGGAATTGAATGTAATATCTCCAAGTTTGCAGATGACACTAAGCTGGGTGGCAGTGTGAGCTGTGAAGAGGATGCTAAGAGGCTGCAGGGTGATTTGGACAGGTTAGGTGAGTGGACAAATGCATGGCAGATGCAGTATAATATAGATAAATGTGAGGTTATCCACTTTTGGTGGCAAAAACAGAGAGGCAGAATATTATCTGAATAGTGACAGATTAGGAAAAGGGGAGGTGCAATGAGACCTGGTGTCATGGTACATCAGTCATTGAAAGTTGGCATGCAGGTACAGCAGGCAGTGAAGAAGGCAAATGGCATGTTGGCCTTCATAGCAAGAGGAGCAGGGAGGTCTTACTGCAGTTGTACAGTGCCTTGGTTAGGCCACACCTTGAATATTGTGTTCAGTTTTGGTCCGCTAATCTGAGGAAGGACATTCTTGCTATTGAGGGAGTGCAGTGAAGGTTCACCAGACTGATTCCCGGGATGGCAGGACTGACATATGAAGAAAGACTGGATCGACTAGGCTTATATTCACTGGAATTTAGAAGAATGAGAGGGGATCTCATAGAAACATATAAAATTCTGACAGGATTGGACAGGTTAGATGCAGGAAGAATGTTCCCATTGTTGGGGAAGTCCAGAAACAGAGGTCACAGTCTAAGGATAAGGGTTAAGCCATTTAGGACTGAGATGAGGAGAAACTTCTTCACTCAGAGAATTGTGAACCTGTGGAATTCTCTACCATAGAAAGTTGTTGAGGCCAGTTCGTTAAATATATTCAAAAGGGAGTTAGATGTGGCCCTTACGGCTAAAGGGATCAAAGGGTATGGAGAGAAAGCAGGAAAGGGGTACTGAGGGAATGATCAGCCATGATCATATTGAATGGTGGTGCAGGCTCGAAGGGCCAAATGACCTACTCCTGCACCTATTTTCTATGTCCCCTCAGCATCCTCTGTTCCAAAGAATGCAATCCCAGCCTATCCAATCTGTCCCTAAAGGTAGCAGGACAGGTCGATAAGGTGGTTAAGAAAGCATAAGGGATACTTCCCTTTATTAGCCGAGGCATGAAATACCAGAGCAGGGAGGCTATGATTCAACTGTATAAAACACTAATTAGGCCACAGTTACAGTACCGTGTACAGTTCTGGTCACCACATTACAGAAAAGATGTGATTGCACTGGAGAAGGTACAGAGATTTACAATGAAGTTGCCGGGACTGGAGAATTTTAGCTATGAGGACAGATTGGATAGGCTGGGATTGCATTCTTTGGAACAGAGGATGCTGAGGGGAGACTTGATTGAAGTGTATAAAATTATGAGGGGCTTAGATAGAGTGGGTAGGAAGGACCTGGTTCCCTTAGCGAGAGGTGAATAACCAGGGGACACAGATTTAAAGTAATTGGTAGAAGGATTAGAGGGGAGATCAGGAGAACTTTTTTCATTCAGAGGGTGATGGGGGGTCTGGGACTCCTTGCCTGAAAGGGTGGTAGAGGCAGAAACGATCATTGCATTTAAAAAGTACTTGGATACGCACTCAATGTGCTGTAACCTACAGGCCTACGGACCAGCAGCTGGAAAATGGGATTAGGCTGGATAGCTTTTTTCGGCTGGCACAGACATGATGGGTCGAATGGCCTCCCAAGCCATAAATTTGTATGATTCTATGTTAAGAACAGAGGGAGACCATTCAGCCCCTCAAGCCTGTGACCCATTCAATTTGATCATGATTGATCTGTATCTCAATTCCATTTACTCGCTCCAGATCCAGATTCCTCAATACCGTTACCTAACAAAAATCTATTGATCTCAGTCTTGCAAGCTCCAATTGTCCCAGCATTCACAGCCTTTTGTGGGTTTCTTCTATCCTTTGTGTGAAAAAGTGCTCCCTGACATCACCCCTGAGCGGTCTAGCTCTAATTTTAAGATTATATCCGCCTTGTGCTTGATTCTCCCAACAGAGGAAATAGTTTCACTGGATCTACTCTATCAAATCCTTTTTAAATAGATCAGTCCTCAATCTTCTATACTCAAGGCGATACAAGCCATGTTTATGCAACCTGTCCTCATAATTTAACCCTTTAAATCCCTGTATCAGTCTGAAAAACTCGCTTGCTCCAACTAACTCTACCTCTCTGCTTCCCATAATGCTTTATATTTTGCTATTTTTCTGTAAAAAGTATCAAATCAAAAGTATATTAAAATGTCAGAATGCATGTCTTTAAAATGGGGATTGAATTGTATCTGCAGGTCCTGCTCCAATTGTGCCCCACCCTCCAACACGGTTTCACCTGGAGACTGCACTTGGTCTTGCCTCCCCGTATCAAATACCATGGAAAATTGACGAGTATATTGAAGAAATTAAAAAAATGTGACCCAGGTAACTCCCAGCCCTGCACACATATAACCTCCCAGCCGACTATTGGAAGAGGAAGTTGTCCCGGTGTTCTGGGGCCAACATCTCTCCCGCAACCAGCAGCACCAAACAAACTGCTCATTCACCATGTTGCTGTTTGTGGGATCTTGCTGTGCGCACATTGCCTGCCGCGTTTACCTACTTAACGGTGATGGCACTGCTTTGGTTGTGAAGCACTGGAGGACAGACTGAGGGCCTGATAGGACCACATATTAATGACGGGTAAACACTACTCAATCTGCTGTCTGCAGGGAGACTGTACAGGTGTACGGTGCAGGAGCTGGTGGGACTCGCAACATCTCCGGAACCAGCAAGTTCCACGTGGACCTGGAATCGGAGCTGGCTGGTCTTCACCAAAAGGATGCCGCACTTCTCTTCTCGTCCTGCTATGTGGCTAATGACTCGACTCTCTTCACTCTGGCCAAGCTGCTTCCAGGTAAATGACAAGGAACAGAACTGCTGCTTGGGGAAGAGAGGGGCTAGAGAGGGAGAGACAGAGAGAGGGAGGGGAGAAAGTGGGTCAGAGAGGGAGAGAGAGGGTAGGGAGGGAGAGAGAGAGAGAGAGGGAGAGAGACAGTGAGGGGAAGGGAGAGAGTGGATCAGAGAGTGAGAGAAGGGGAGAGAGAGAGGGAGAGAGACAGTGAGGGGAAGGGAGAGAGAGAGGGAGAGAGAGAGTGAGAGGAATGGAGAGAGCGAGAGAGGGAGACAGACAGTGAGGGGAAGGGAGAAAGTGGGTCAGAGAGTGAGAGAGGGGGGGACACAGCAAGGGAGAGAGACAGAGAGGAGAGAGAGGGGGGACACAGTAAGGAGGAGACAGTGAGGAGAGGGGAGAAGAGGGGGGACACAGTAAGAGGGAGAGATAGTGAGGAGAGAGACATAGTGAGATAAAGCAAGAGAAATAGCGTGACAGATAGGCAGACAGAAAGAGAGACACAGAAAAATAGAGAGAAAACGATGGGGACAGAGAGCAACAGACAGAGAAAGACACAGACACAGAGACAGGGAGAGAGACAGAAAAAGAGAGAGAGAGAGACAGCGATGGAAACAGAGAAAGAGAGCAACCCAGACAGAGAAAGACGCAGTGACAGGAAGACAAAAACAGTGTTGCCAATGAATCTTGATGTCCTGTTTGTTTGAAGTGTGACACCTAACTCCATAGCAAGCAAATGGTAAAGAAACGGTTTGAATCCCACAGCCTGTGAGATTTACTCTGATGCTGGGAATCATGCGTCCATGATTCAGGGGATCAGGAATAGCGGAGTCCCGAAGTTTGTCTTCCGGCACAATGACGTCGAACACCTGGAGCAGCTCCTGAGGGAGTCGGACCCAAAGACTCCTAAAATTGTCGCATTTGAGACGGTGCATTCGATGGACGGTAAGGAGTTAGACACAATGTCAATGTCCCAGCCTCAGAGATCACGGTGCAAGGAGAGGAGGAGGGAGCCCAGTATCAGCTTCAATCAGTTAAATGTGGGACAGAAACATTTCATTCAGGTTTGCTATATTTCGTCCAGAAAGTAATATTTTGGGATACAGTTGAGACATGTGGTAACAAGCATGCTTGGGACGAACAGGTGACTTTGGAGCTATGGGGCGGTAAAGTATGCGCCCCAGTCAGCAGAATTCATCAGCTGGGCCTCGAGTGTGGGGCGGACTGCTAAGGGAGGCATTGCACACCTCTCTTAGAGTGCTAGGCCAGCTGAGCAAGCGAAAATCCCAAGCTAAACAGCTGGCCTCGGAGCACTCCAAGAGAGGCCTGGGGCGGGGGGGGGGGCTAAAACCCGAAAAAAAACACCAAAAACATTCCCAATAAGTAACTCACGCCACAACATAAATCGCAAAAAATAAAAATAAAAAACACTCACTTACCTGTGGTCGAATTGCTGACCTCAGTGCAGCCGCTACAGCTTGAACCGCCCACTTTCACAGGCGGCCCCAGCACCGCGCGCTACCGATCGGACGGACGGCAGCCAAAAATTGAGTCGGTGTCACAACCAGAGGCATTGCACACCGGTTTGCCTCTTCCAGACGGTAATGCTCCGCGCCCCACCGAAACTGGCACCGAAAGTCCCGGCGGGGCGCTGGAAGCTGGTCACCCGCCCGGAAGAGCTTACCGCCACCATTGCCGACCCTCCGGGGTGCTAATAGGGGCGGCAGAAGGTGGAAAATCCAGCCAATGGTTTGCATCACCTCATGTCAGGGTCTATCGACTAACTGATAGAAATGAGTCTACAATAGAAAGCTGGAGTACTGTGTCCGATTCTGGGCACCACACTTTAGGAAGGATGTGAAGGCTTTTGGGACGGTTCCAGGGATGAGGGAATGCAGTTACGTGGATAGACTGGAGAAGTTGGGGTTGTTCTCCTTAGAGCAGGGAAGGCTAAGAGGAGATTTGATAGATGTTCAAAATCATGAAAGGTTTTGATAGAGTAAATAAAGAGAGAGACTGTTTCCAATGGCTGCAGGGTCGATAACTGGACGGCACAGATTTAAGGCGACTGGCAAAAGAAGCAGGGACGATATGAGGAACAACTTAATGCAACTAATGGTTAGGAGATGGAATGTACTACCTGATAGGGTGGTGGATACAGATTCAATAGCTGCCTTCAAAAGGGAATTGGAGAAAAAATTACAGGGATATGGGGAAAGAGCGAGGAAGTGCAACTAACTGGATGGCTCGTCGAAAGAGCCGGCACAGACTCAATGGGCTGAATGGTCTCCTTCTGTGCTGTACTAGTCTGTGAAATTGATTGCCATGAATAGTCAACAGTTCCATTATCATCCTCTAGCAATTCCCATGGTTAGATCTAAACTTTTCCCTCGAAATCCCACTTTGGAAGGGGTGGAATTTTACAAGTTCTCCTTTCTGAATTGAGGGGCCTTGCTCAGCGGTGGCAAAAATGAGAGATTTGGGCATGATGCTCACTGTTATTATGGTCAGAAAGTCGTGCCGAATTTCCAGTTTGCCATGCCAGGTTGGGAGGGTCCAAAACTCCTCAAAATCAACCCCTCAATAATCCAAGTCAGATTGAAAGGAACAATGCACATTTATGTAGCGCCTTTCATGACATCCCAAGGCGCTTCACAGCCAATTAATTATTTTTTGAAGTGCAGTCAATGTAGAAATATAAGGAAATGTAGCAGGCAATTTGCGCACGGGATATCATAAACAGTAATGAGATGGATGGGCAGGTAATTAATTTAAAAGTGGTGTTGGTTCTCAGAGGTATGTTGGCCCCAAGGGCACTGGGAGAACTCCCCTTTTTTTCTTCCAATAGTGGCTGTGGGGTCTTTAACATCCAACTCAACAGGCAAACTTGGTTTAACATCTCATCTGAAAGACGGCACCTCCGAAAGCACAGCATTCCCTCAGTACAACACTGGGAGTCAGCCTAGATTAAATGGCAAAGGCCTCGCTCTCTCTCTCCCATTGTCTTCAGAAAAGCTGAGCTACGGGGAGAGGGGAGGGGAAAATCTGCCCAGGGTCCCTACTGTCAGTTGCAGTCAACTGCCTCTTGCCAGAGAGATGGGCGAGCAGACCTGGGCTGTGGCCAACACTCATTGTCTGAAGGTGCGGGGGGCATTGGCGGCCAGTCCTATAATTGGCCTCAGTGTCCGAATAAGGGGGGGGTGGTTATCAACTATTGCTGATGCTCCTAATCTGGTAACAATGTGTATGGATATGAGGGAGGATGGTGTGCAGTCAGGGTGGCAAAGAAACACTAACTTTTCACAGAGATGATGGAGGTCTGCCCTGCTCTTTACCGATTTATTCAGCAAGATACTGATCACTCATTGTCTAACTGTACAGTCACTGTATATTCAGGGTAAGGGTCACTCATTGTCTAACTGTACAGTCACTGTATATTCAGGGTAAGGGTCACTCATTGTCTAACTGTACAGTCACTGTATATTCAGGGTAAGGGTCACTCATTGTCTAACTGTACAGTCACTGTATATTCAGGGTAAGGGTCACTCATTGCCTAACTGTACAGTCACTGTATATTCAGGGTAAGGGTCACTCATTGTCTAACTGTACAGTCACTGTATATTCAGGGTAAGGGTCACTCATTGTCTAACTGTACAGTCACTGTATATTCAGGGTAAGGGTCACTCATTGTCTAACTGTACAGTCACTGTATATTCAGGGTAAGGGTCACTCATTTTCTAACTGTACAGTCACTGTATATTCAGGGTAAGGGTCATTGTCTAACTGTACAGTCACTGTATATTCAGGGTAAGGGTCACTCATTGTCTAACTGTACAGTCACTGTATATTCAGGGTAAGGGTCATAAGAAAGACTTGACTTGCATTTATAATAGCACCTTTCATGACTTCAGGATATTGCAAAGCCCTTTTCAGCCAATTAAGTATTTTTGAAGTTGAGTCACTGTTGTAATGTAGGAAATGTAATTGACTGTATAACTGAAGAGTCAGTTTATTCAGGGTAAGGGTCACTCACTGTGTAACTGTACAAGTGTTACTGTTTATTCAGGGTAAGGGTCACTCACTAACTGTACAGAGTCACTGTTTATTCACAGTAAGGGTCACTCACTGTGTAACTGTACAGAGTCACTGTTTATTCAGAGTAAGGGTCACTCACTGTGTAACTGTAGAGAGTCACTGGTTATTCAGGGTAAGGGTCACTCACTGTGTAACTGTACAGAGTCACTGTTTATTCAGAGTAAGGGTCACTCACTGTGTAACTGTAGAGAGTCACTGTTTATTCAGAGTAAGGGTCACTCACTGTGTAACTGTACGGAGTCACTGTTTATTCAGAGTCAGGGTCACTCACTGTGTAACTGTACAGAGTCACTGTTTATTCAGAGTAAGGGTCACTCACTGTGTAACTGTAGAGAGTCACTGTTTATTCAGAGTAAGCGTCACTCACTGTGTAACTGTACAGAGTCACTGTTTATTCAGAGTAAGGGTCACTCACTGTGTAACTGTACAGAGTCACTGTTTATTCAGGATAAGGATCACTCACTGTGTAACTGTTTGAAACCAGTCATTAAACTGTCCTCTTCCTGTTGTCCAGGTGGTATCTGTCCATTGGAGGAGATGTGTGATGTCGCTCACAAATATGGCGCCATCACTTTTGTCGATGAGGTGCACGCTGTGGGACTGTATGGAACGCACGGAGCCGGGATCGGAGAGCAGGATGGTATCATGCACAAACTGGACATCATATCGGGAACACTCGGTGAGTCAGTGTCACAGTTGTTCTTTGCCCACTGTTGAGGACCAGAGCTTTTTTGTTAGGGGAGAAGCACAAAGCAGACTAAGGTGGGATTTGAGTGCATGTGCGTAAATGCACGGAGTGTGGTAAATAAAGTTGGCGATCTGCCGGTACTCGTGGACACATAGGATCACGATACAGCAGTAATAACGAAGATCTGGCTCAAACAAGGGGAGGATTGGGAACTTAATATTCCTGGCTACAGGGTATTTAGGAAAGATACGGAAGGAAGAAAAGGAAAAGGGGCGGTAGTTAGAGCACTGGAAAGGGATCATATACTTGAGGGTTAAAAAACAGAATCTATTTCGATAGAATTAAGGAACAGAGTTATTATGCTGCTGGGTGTATACTATAGGCCTTCAAACAGTGGGAAGTAGAGGAGCAGAGTTCAGAAAGACACAAGAACTTAAATGAAAGCCAGCATGTTAATGGCAAATCATGTTGCACTAATTGGATTCGAGTTCTTTGATGAAGTAACGGAGATGGTGGATGAGGATAATGCAGCTGATGTTGTGTATGTGGACTTTCAAAAGGTGTTTGAAAAAGTACCAAATTACAACTTGTTCGTAAGAAGTTCGAGATTAAAGGGGCAGTGGCAGGGTGGATACACTGGCTAAGGGACAGAAAGCAGAGAGTGGTGAACGGTTGTTTTTCAGACTGGAGGAAGATATACAGTGGTGTTCCTCAGGGGTCAGTGTTAGCACCATTGATATTTTCATATATATTAATGACCTGGACTTGGGTATACAGGGCATAATTTCAAAGTTCGCAGATAACACAAAACTCAAAAATGTAGTAAACAGTGAGGAGGATGGTAACAGACTTCAGGAGGACATAGCAGACACATGGCAGATGAAACTTAACTTAGAGCAGTGTGAAGTGATGCATTTTTGTTGGAAGAATGAGGAGAGGCAGTAGAAACTAAATGGTACAATTTTAAAGGGGGTTCAGGAACAGAGCGACCTGGGGGTATACGGACACAAATCTGTGAAGGTGGCAAGGCAAGTTGAGAAGACTGCTAAAAAGCCATACGGGATCCTTGGCTTTATAAATAGAGGCACAGAGTACAAAAGCAAGGAAGTTATGCTAAACCTTTAGAACATGCTGGTTAAGCACCGCTGGAGCATTGTGTCCGATTCTGGAAGGATAACAACATAAGAAATAGGAGCAGGAGTCGGCCATTTGGCCCCTCGAGCCTGCTCCGCCATTTAATACCATTATGGCTGATCTGATCATGGACTCAGCTCCACTTCCCTGCCCACTCCCCATAACCCTTTACTCCATTATCGCTCAAAAATCTGTCTATCTCCACCTTAAATATATTCAATGACCCAGCCTCCACAGCTGTCTGGGGCAGAGAATTCCACAGATTTACAACCCTCTGAGAAGAAAAAATTCCTTCTCATCTCAGTTTTAAATGGGCGGCCCCTTATTCTAAGACTACGTCCCCTCGTTTTAGTTTCCCCTATGAGTGGAAATATCCTCTGTGCATCCACCTTGCTGAGCCCCCTCATTATCTTATATGTTTCGATAAGATCACGCCTCATTCTTCTAAATTCCAATGTGTATTGGCCCAACCTACTCAACCTTTCCTCATAAGACAACCCCCTCATCTCCGGTATCAACCGAGTGAACTTTCTCTGAACTGCCTCCAATGCAAGTATATCCTTCCTTAAATACGGAGACCAAAACTGTATGCAGTATTCCAGGTGTGACCTCACCAATACCTTGTACAGTTGTAGCACGACTTCCCTGCTTTTATACTCCATGCCCCTTGCAATAAAGGCCAACATTCCATTTGCCTTCCTGATCACTTGCTGTACCTGCATATTAACCGTTTGTGTCATAGACTTGGAGATTTACTAGAATAGTACAAGGGACATGGGACTTCAGTAATGTGGGGACACTAGAGTAGCTGGGATTGTTCTCCCTAGAGCAGAGAAGGAGAAGGAGACAGTGCAATCAGCCTCAGCATTGAGTTGGGAGGACGGAAAGGTTCCTGCTGCTGATCCGTCTCCGGTGACTCCTGCTACGTGGGCACCAGGAGAGAACAGAAGCAGTCTGGGCTGTGATGTGGTTGAATAGACTGTCGATACGCACTGTCTAGGCTCATACAGTGCTCTTCAAACCTATATTAATGGTCCACCCCCTGCCGAATGGCTAAAAATACATGTAGGAGGGAGGGAATAGCCTCCGAGAGCGAGAGATTGGCTCTGAAGGAAGTTCCTGGCGATGAAACGTGGCACTTTTTTGGTGGAACATAGGAACAGGAGTAGACCATTGAGCCTCTCGAGCCTGTTCCGCCATTCAATGAGATCATGATTTGTGACCGAACTCCATTTACCCGCCTTTACCCCATATCCCTTAATAACTTTGGTAAACAGAAATCTATCAATCTCAGACTTAAAATTCACAATTGACCCCCAGCATCAATTGCCGTTTGCTGAAGAGTTTTCCAAACTTCTACCATCCTCTTGGTGAAGAAGTGTTCCTAATTTGACCCCTGAAAGGCCTGGCTCTAATTTTTAGACTTTGCCCCGAGTCCCAGACTCCCCAACCGGCGGAAATAGTTTCTCTCGACCTACCCGATCAGTTCCCTTTAAAATCTTGAAAGCTCCGATCAAATCACCCCTTAACCGTCTAAATTCCAGGGAATACGCTAGTTTGTGTAAACTCTTCTTGTAATTTAACCCTTGGAGTTCAGGTGTCATTCTGCTAAATCTACACTGCACTCCCTCTAATATATCCTTCGTACTGTGTGGTGCCCAGTACTGGTCACAGTGCTCCAGGTGTGATCTAACCAGGGCTTTGTACAGGGTGTCTCTCAGTGCTACACGGGGTAGGGTATTTATTCCCCGAGTCATGCATGGCTGAAATTAAATGTAAAATGCTTCATCCTCTCCAGGTAAAGCCTTCGGCTGTGTGGGCGGGTACATTGCCAGCAGAGCCTCCCTCATCGATACGGTGCGATCCTATGCCGCAGGCTTCATCTTCACCACAGCACTGCCGCCGATGGTGCTGGCGGGCGCCTTGGAGTCCCTGCGCACCTTAAAGAGCGAGGAAGGTCAGGCGCTGCGACGTTCTCACCAGCGCAACGTCAAGTACATGCGGCAGCTGCTGATGGACGCAGGTCTGCCGGTCATCAATTGCCCCAGCCACATCATCCCCATACGGGTAAGTGATTGGTGTCCTCAGTAGCATATAACCTGTGACACAGTGCCAGGGTAATCTCACTGTCTAAGCAGTGACACAGGGCTGTGCCTCACTATACTTGCATTACCTGATAATTGTACCTATTAACCGAACCTTGAAGAGATCCTGTCTGCCTGACCTCAGATGCTTTTGAAATGACATCCCAGGTTGACAGGAAAGAAATGTAGTCTCAGCAGCAACAACCAAGGTCGTACAAAGGGAGCTCGACAGAGTTTGCAACAGAGCTGATCGGCAGTAAATGAGGTTGAGTACAGACAAATACAAGCCGTTGAGGATTGGGAGTAAGAGCAGGAGGCACATGTACTCTGTGGGTGGGATAGAATTTATCGGTGGAGAGGGCTGGGAGTAGAAAGAGACCCAGGGTGTCCAGGGCATTAAGTCGAGTTGCTGCTCACCATTTGCAAACTGTAAGAGGTGGTGTGAAAGTAAGTATTACCCGATCCGGGGGCATATTACACAACAGCGGAGTTCAATCCTCCAAAACTCAGTCTGATACAGCCCAGTGCCCTGGTCAGATTGCTCCGAGAATATCGCTTCCAATCACAGCATCAGAGAAACAAGGCAGAAGAACAAGGAGAACTCGATATAGACGGGCTCTACATCTGAAAGGGGCAAACTTACAGAAAGATTATTAAACAGATAAAGTAAAGCCGGGGTGATACTCTTGACAGCCGATAGCAGCAAGGAAAGAACGGCACAGGGGTCCATGGGCAATTTTAGGACAAATGTCAGGAAAAATGTTGTAACTGAAAGTGGAGAGGTTATCAGGAAGGGTGGCTGTGTTTTAGACACTTTAGCCGATGAAGAAACAGTGAGGGGTGTAGGTAATGGGAAGGTGTTATTTTGGAAGGATGAGATCAGAGAGCCATGGAATCTATTGGTTTTAACTGGTTGCTGCTTCTCCTGAAGGTGTGTGATGCTGCGAAGAACACGGAGATCAGCAACATCATGATGAGTCAACACAGCATCTACGTACAGGCCATCAACTACCCGACTGTTCCCCGGGGAGAGGAGCTCCTCAGACTTGCCCCCTCCCCACATCATGAATCCCAGATGATGAGCTACTTTGTGGGTGAGTAACAGAAATGTGACAGTGAGGTAGGGAGACCCCGGGTTCGCTTTCTGGTGAGCCGTTGATCTCGGAAGGACGTTCTTGCTATTGAGGGAGTGCAGCGAAGATTCACCAGACTGATTCCCGGGATGGCGGGACTGACATATCAAGAAAGACTGGATCAACTGGGCTTGTATTCACTGGAGTTCAGATGAATGAGAGGGGATCTCAGAAACGTTTAAAATTCTGATGGGATTGGACAGGTTAGATGCAGGAAGAATGTTCCCAATGTTGGGGAAGTCCAGAACCAGGGGTCACAGTCTAAGGATAAGGGGTAAGCCATTTAGGACCGAGATGAGGAGAAACTTCTTCACCCAGAGAGTGGTGAACCTGTGGAATTCTCTACCACAGAAAGTTGTTGAGGCCAATTCACTAAATATATTCAAAAAGGAGTTAGATGTAGTCCTTACTACTAGGGGGATCAAGGGGTATGGCGAGAAAGCAGGAATGGGGTCCTGAAGTTGCATGTTCAGCCGTGAACTCATTGAATGGCAGTGCAGGCTCGAAGGGCCGAATGGCCTACTCTTGCACCTATTTTCTATGTTTCAATGTTTCTAAGTGTCAGTGAGGGACGCTGCAATTGCCGGCAGCGTCTCAGGGTTCAGCGTCCAGCTTGGGATCTTGTTCCTGACCATTGTCTAGGGGTCCTCCTGTATGCGAGGAGGAGACAGGATCGTGTTGGGCTGCTGCTCTCCACCCCGTACCACACAGGCACTCGTTTCTGTTCACACAACCAGAGCAGCAACTGGGGACGCAGAGGGAAGAGATCTGGAGGGAGCAAAAAGAACAGACCCCAGCACTCAGGGCGTCACCAATAAATCAGTGGTGGAAGTTTCATGGACACTAGCCCAACGCATCTGGGTAACATCCCATCGTCTGACAGGGGAAGATCATTTGAAAACCGACATTCCTCCCTCAACCAGCACCACCAAAACAATCAAATTGACTGGTCATTTATTGACTGGTCATTTATTGCGTGTGGACTATTGCTGTGTGCAAACTGGCTGCCAGGTTTTCCTACAATAACAGTGACTAGTCTTCAAAAGTACTTCGCCAGCAGTAAAAAGCTTTGGGATGTCCTAAGATTGTGAAAGGTGCTGCAGAATTGCAAATTCTTGTGTTTTTCAAATATTTCTCCACTCCTCTTTTAAAATCTATCCTGGATTCTGCTGCCCCCACTATATCTGGTCAGACGGTCCACGTTCAAAAAACTCGCCATCAAAAAAACTTCGGCACTCTCCCTTCATTCTTTAGGTGACGATCTTAAACTGATGCTGACTCGTAACCTGTAGAAACAGTTTTACCCCATTTACTGTATCAAAACCCAATGTCATTTTGAGCTCCTTTTATCAGATCACCTTTTCACCTCCTCTGTTCTAATGAAAAGAGCCCCAGTCTCTCTCGGCTCGCCTTGTAATTACACCTCTCTTTTCAGATTGTCTGGTCGATGCTTGGAAGGAGCTGGGGCTCCCCATCCAGCCCCCGTCCTCGGCAGCCTGCAGCTTCTGCCACCAACCTCTGCATTTCGAGCTGATGAGTGAATGGGAGCGCACCTACTTCGGCGGGAATGAGGGACGGTACATCACCGTGTGCGCCTAAACCGGTAGCTCGTGGAGTTC